>NC_086318.1:180527261-180837618 GCF_036172605.1 Pelobates fuscus | reverse complement strand
TGATTAAAGTGCACTTCAAATAATCGAACGGCACCGTTTGTGCACAAAGTCAGTGTTGAAGTGTGTTCGGTAGATTACTTCTGCCGAACGGCGCTCTGTTCGTGGGGATTTAATGGGCTTCAGCTGGAGGTGGTAGTCCCAGCGGTGTTCATGCTGTCGAGTGTCCGATTTTAGTTCCATGAACTCGACAGCAAAACACAGCTGACTGCATTCGACTAAACAAGATGGCTGCCGCCACGTGTTCGACTATACGAACGGCGACCACCCAGTCGTTTGTCAATTAAGCGCTTGTTAACCACAAGAACTGGGAGGTTAACAAGCCGCACACTCCACTTGTGGGTGATCCAACAGTTCGAAGTTCCACTTCGAACCACTTTGGAAATTCAAAGTTTTACCTCCATATGTCAAAAAGGGCACAAATTGGAGGCTGAACGCATCCTTGCTAAATGACCCCACATTCACAAAAGAAGTTGCGACTGCCTTGCAACACTACTTTAAGGAGAATGCCACTACGGGAGTCTCACAGGGCACGATATGGGCAGCACACAAAACAGTAATTAGAGGGATCTTCATTAAACGAGCATCATATCTACACAAACAATCCACTGCTCAACTCACACAATGGCAGAGAGACCTATACCAGCTGAACACACGCCCAACACACAACCAACTTGCTCCATCTTCCTACCTCAAACTACAAATTTCTAGCCTCACAAACAAAATACACCAAAGTGTCCTAGAGCAAACAGGTTACATGCTCCAGAGACTAAAAGCAAGACAATACACACAGGGGAACAAAGCCATCAGACTCTTAGCTAGGAGACTACAAGAACAAAGGGCAAGACAAAAAATACCCGTTGTCCTGTCCCCAACAGGAGAAAAGATTATTGTACCAAAAGACATCTGTAATGAGTTCGCTAATTATTACGCCACATTCTACAATCTCAACAAAAATGGAGACACCTTCCAGCCTACGCAGGAATAAATGCATATCTGGCCACAGTCGACCTCCCCATACTCACGACCCAACAGGTGGAAGACCTCACAAAGCCCATCTCAGAGGAAGAAATCTTAACCATAATAAGACACCTGCCAAAGGGCAAAGCCCCAAGCCTAGACAATACTTACTACAAACACTTCCAACAACACTTGGCACTCCAATAGTGAATACGTTCACAGAGGCAATAACCACACAGATGCTATCACATGACTCTCTATTGGCTCACATCATAACATTACCGAAACCAGGGAAGCCACCCACAATCCCCCCAAATTTCAGGCCAATTTCCCTGCTCAATACTGACGCGAAACTATTCGCCAAACTGTTCGCAACAAGATTGAGTAAACTCCTCCCTCCATTATCCACACAGACCAGGTCAGGTTTGTGGCGGGGAGGCAGGGCGCAGAAAACAATGTAAGGTAAGGTACTGGACATCCTACACAGCCTAATTATTTCCCTTGATGCAGAAAAGGCCTTTGACTGCCTGCACTGGAAATTCCTAGAGGCGGTCATGGCAAACTTTGGAGTGCCGGGCGGCTTCATGTCAGCGGTCAAGGCACTATACTACGCCCTGGCAGCTCAAGTACTCAATGCAGGATTTCTATCCCGCCTGTTTAGTATCTCGAATGGGACGAGGCAGGGCTGCTCCTTATCGCCCCGGCTGTATGTCATGGCACTGGAGCCATTGGCCTCCAGAATCAGACAGAATAACTCCATTAATGGGGTGTGCATCGGGAAATTAAAAGTACAAATCCAACTTATTCGCGGACGACGTGCTGCTGTCTCTGACCCAACCACTAATATCAATGCCAAACCTTCTAAAAGAAATAAAAGACTATGGAAACAGCTCATACTATAAGCTTAATGTGACAAAAACTCACGCCATGGGGATTGGGGTGCCTAGTGACACACAACACATACTTCGGGGGAAATTCGAGATGGACTGGAGAACGGACAGCATTTCCTTCCTGGGTCTCAAACGAAGTAAATCCGTAGCGGGATTATTTAAGGCCAATTACGAATCCCTACAAAAAGAATTGGAAGCGAGCTTGGCCTCCTGGGGGGATAAATATCTCTCATGGCTGGGGAGGATGGCAGCAGTCAAAATGTCCCTCCTTCCCAGGCTCCAGTATCTATTTCAGATGTTACAGATCGAACTGCCAACCTCCTTTTTAAATAAAATACAAACCGTGTTCACCAAATTTATTTGGGCTCACAAGCAGGTGAGGGTTGCCGCAAAATTCCTATATCGATCAGTGCCAGAGGGTGGTCTAGAACTCCCCAACGTTAAATTATACTATCAAGCAACACTGATAGCCCCAGTGGTAGGGATGCAATCCATGAACACTCCCCCACAATGATTGGATATAGAAAACCACTGGCTGCAAGGGTCCAATCTCCGTAAACTGATATGGGTACCCAAATCGATACGCCCCAAACAACCTTACATGCTGCCCACCATGAAAACACTGGGGTCAACCTGGGACAGAACACACAAGATGTTGACCACCACGATACCGTGGTCACTGGCAGCATCACTGACCAGTCTACACGTAGACAATACCACGTTCGACCATAGGGAGTGGATAAAGGGGGGCTGCACACACGTGAGGGACCTCCAAGATGCACGTAAATTACTGCCGTTCCCTATACTTAAAGAGAAATTTTATCTACCCCTAGGCTGGTATTCTTGTACCTACAAATCAAATCCATGCTAGTGAATCAAACACCCACCACAGAGGATACACTCAAACTCTCTGGGTTTGAGGTGGCCTGTATGACTCAAAGGCCAAAAAGGGGAACAATCGCCATGTGTTATACTCTCCTCAATGTGGGCACCCTGGTAACACTAGACAGATTTAGTGAAGCCTGGCATGCGGACATAGGGAGACATTTCAATGCAACCCAATGGTTGAAAGCGCTCACAGCACACAAGGGGAAAACAACATGCACGACACACCTAGAGTTATTGCGGAAAATATATTACAGATGGTATATGGTGCTAGTCAGACTGGCAAAGCTTTATCTGGGAACATCATCCCTATGTTGGAGGTGTGGGGAGGCAGAGGGTACGATGTACCACATATGGTGGTCCTGCAGGGTGATCCAAACATACTGGGGGATGGTTGAAAACATTATCGCCAGGGTCACGAATACCAAGATCACTCTCACACTAGAAATTAGCCTTTTACTCATAAACTTGAACAGTATCCATGGGAATATGCACTGACACACATAGCTTGAGACTGCACCATCAAAAATGCCCTAACGAGACAAATCGCCACTAACTTATTATATGAACAAGTAGCCAGGAAAGCTCACACCAACCACCAAAGATTTGAGGACACAGGCATGACCACAAGTCCTAGAAACAGTTCCCTGTAATATAAGGAACCAAAGACCCCCCAAGGCGGTCAGGATTTCAGTAGATCAGTGTGACGAAGTGCCCTTCGCCACTTTGTCCTGGAGAGGCCTGCTTGCCTGCCTCCTCCCCTGCGACTATGGCCCTGGAAGATTTGGCCCTTTAAAAACGTATTCGGCCCTAACAGAGTGCATGTCACTCATTCTGGCCCTTTAAACACAGTGGGGCCATTCGGTACTTGCCCTGTGTGAGCGGTGATACCCCCAGATAGCTATGCCATGGAGCCTATTCATATAATGAAAGACTATGGGAAAGACTTTGGCTCCATGGCAATTAAACTGTATTTGTGTCGTCTGCTTGCCATTCACCTAATAATGTGCACTCAGACCTGAGCTATCTGGGGATATGTTACATGTCTGTGTTTAATGTATAAAAGGTAACTTTATGTATTTTAAAGTGTTTTACTGTCTTTGTGTAACCATGTGCTCAATGGAGTCTGCCTCTATCCCTGGATAATTGTATTACTTCCCCCCATTGTCTCCAGGATAGAGGCCTCTGTAAAACCTGTGTGAGACAGATTTTGCCATGCTGCCAGCCAGGGCCCAAAAGATACTTTTACTAACTTTTGAACCCCTGGTCTGATTCGTGCCATTTTTTAATATGTTGTTCCCCTGAATGGATTGATTATAAAAATGTAAGTTGTATTCATGTACTATGTAAAATCATAAAGTTATAAAAATGTATAAAAATGTGTAAGTTTTAGCTTGGAGATAATTGAGTAG
This sequence comes from Pelobates fuscus, assembly GCF_036172605.1. NCBI lineage: Eukaryota > Metazoa > Chordata > Amphibia > Anura > Pelobatidae > Pelobates > Pelobates fuscus. The sequence continues at coordinate 180,833,474 of NC_086318.1, read as the reverse complement.
ATATAGTAGGAAACTCAATTATCTCCCAAGCAAAGGGGAGGGAAACTGTGGGCTGTACTATTATGTTATTGGTTGTTTTATACCTCCCCCTGCGTGTGTTCTGTTTGTACCTGACTGTAATAAAAAGCAGGCTGGGTGTTCCAGTCCTCAGTTCTTCTTGACCCTTCAAAACGTAGCCTCGTCTCGTTATTGGAGGGAATTGCTGTATCACACTGGGGATTGCTATGCTCTGCATATTCCCCTGAGCTTAATCACTTAGCTCTTTTAAGAGCCTGTTCTGGATACGCTCTCCTGGAGGAGAGGTCTTCTCCACACGGTCCTAGAGGACAGAATCCGATCCAGGGTGGAAGGAAGACGGCGAGGCTCCAGCTAAGCTACGGTGGTTGTGGAGCCTGCGGTGGTTGTGGTGTCGTCTGCAGTGCTTGGAGTCCTCTGTAAGCGCTAGGAGCATCCATCAATGGAGGGTACTCGGTCGGAGTACACGGAGCTCCGTTACAATCAGGATGCTCAGGAGTTTCAGGGAATCGATGGAGCTAGACAATGATAAACACTCAGATAAACTGTACATTAATACCCCAGGATGACATACGTACATGCCAAACTTGCATCCCCTCACCCCCCACCAGTTGCCTTTCCCCCCACCCCAGAACCCAGCCCAGGAGGCACGGAAGGAGCTACGCACATGACAGACACATAGCAGATCGACCGAATAGATGGTAACTGGTGAATAGATAGACGTGAACTTAGTCGAAAGGTGTGCAAATGTGCAATAGTTGCAAGTGTACTAGTTACAAATGTAAATGATTATGAATATATTAGATCCTATGTACTGGATGACATTTTGTGCAACCGTAATATTGGAAAATATACTTGATGTGCTTATGTGATCTCCCCCTTCCCCTTTCTGTACCCCAAGTTTGGATAATAAAATTTGTCAAATTGGAAAAAAAGAAAAGGGAACAAAGTGTTTTTAAAGGCAATTCATCCCAGGGGCCATAGTCACAGGGCAAGAGGCTGGCAAGCAGGTCTCTCCAAAACCCATTGATGAAGGTGCTTTCATCACACATCTTCCCTCCCAGGGGGAGACTAACCAGGTACCTGACCTCCTGTCGGTCAGTACCTGAGTTAGTCGAGTAGCCTGCCCACAAGCAAATACTGGACCTGGTGACTTCTGTAGCCCATCTCTGTCCTGTATGTCCCCCGCGATCAAGTGGGCATCTGGTACTCCTGGCCTCCTTTGTACTCCCAGGCCAACTGCGCTCTTCCCAGGTGCCAGCACTTCTGCTGGGGGGACTGGTACGTAGTCCTGCCCTGTAACGCTGCCTGGTGCTGAAATGCTTGTTGCTGCTGGGATGAGGAACCGACAATCTCCTCTTCCTGTGACTCACACTGTCACTGGGGAGAGAGACCGACTGTCTCTTCTCCCAATAACACACTCTGCCCCTGGAGAGAGAGACCGGTTGTCTCCCCTCCATGTAATTTAAGCTGCTGCTGGGGTCGGATTGAGTGGAGCATGTGTTGGAAGTCCTGCTTCAGCTCCCAGTAACCAGGTGGATGAGGTATCATCCAAGCTCAATAGCTTCTAGGCACAGCAACATCTTTTCCTGATAGTAATAAATAGCCCAGAACTGTGACTCCTCTGGACTCCCAAAGTCATCGTCCTCCTCCATGGCCCTCAACAACAGGCCGGGCCCATCATAGCCCTTCCCCTCTGGCTGCAGGCTCTCTGACACCCAAGGGTCTCGCTGGACTGCATACCACCATAACGCCCGGTACGAGTCATCCAGCATCATCTCTCTCTGGACCATGAACACAAGGTGACCTATCCACTCCGCCAAGGATTGATCTCCCAGGATCACCATCCGTTGGGTCACTTGTTCCTGCCAGCGGTGTGCCGTACTGGGAAGCTTCTTTTTCTGCCGAAGCTGTGCAACCTCTATGGACTCCTGACAGAGGTCTTGCTTTACAAACTCTCTAACATACGGCTCCTCCTCAGCTGAAACAGGGCCATTCTCCGGAGCCAGTGCGTCTTGTAATCTCCACTGGAATTCCTCTTAATATGGGGACGCTGCCCAGTGGCCAGCTCGCTCCATCTCTTGCATCCTCCGCAACAAGGGACACTGCACAAATGCTAGCGTTGCCCTCAATTATAAGTTTGTACGATACCGGTGTCTCCAGGCTGCTGTTCCTCTCACTAGGAAGAGATCCCACTCCTGCCACCAATGTGACGGACCGCCTTGCACCCCTACCGGGTACCTCCGTCAATCACTGCTTCCTAGTACTGGTGAGTACCATAAGCACTGCACTGGAACACCATAACCACTGTAAACCCCACAAACCGCCGCAGCTTGGTTGGGGTCTCGCCGTTCTCCACCCACCCTGGACCCAAGACCAGGATTGTTCAGGTTGGCTTTTATACAATTCTTCAGGTCAGAGGAACTCCCCCTGGACCTGATGGGGCACAGGGACACAAAGGACACAAACCAATCAGAACAATCATACAGTCTGTGACACTCCCATGTACAGCACACAATCCCTGCCCTCTGCTTGGGAGATAATTGAGTAAATTCCTGTAAGTAACTTAATTATCTCCAGGCTGAAAAACCACATTTTCACAAAGTTCAGAAAGTACCCCAAAACATAACATATCCCCATTACATCGCCGGATAGTCCTGATCTGGGTGAACAACTTATCCAAAAATCACCCAGATCAGAGCAGGGGTTCAAAAGTTTCATGGAAGTCTCTTTTTTGACTGGCCGCAAGCATGGCTTCATGCCCAAAATAGTTCCAGAGAATTAGGCTGTTCGGTCGGTCTGTTTCCAAAGATTAAAGTGCACTTCAAACAGTCGAACGGGACCGTTCGTGCACAAAGTCAGTGTTGAAGTGTGTTCGGTAAATTACTTCTGCCGAACAACGCCCTGTTCGTGGGGATTTAGTGGGTTTTAGCTGGAGGTGGAAGTCCCAGCGGTGTTCATGCCGTCACAGCTGACCACGTTTGACTAAACAAGATGGCCGCAGCCACGTGTTCGACTATACGAACAGCGACCACCCAGCCGTTTGTCAATTAAGCGCTTGTTAACCACAAGTCCTGGGAGGCTAACAAGCCGCACACTCCACTTGCACTTCGAACTACTTGGGAAATTCAAAGTGCTACTTCCATATGTCAAAAAGGGCACAAATAGTGTTTTAAAAAGCAATACATCCCAGGGGCCATAGTCACCGGTTAAGAGGCTAGCTAGCAGGCCTCTCCAAAATCTAGTGACGAAGGTGCTTTCGTCACAGGCACAATCTCAGACCAAATAATAATCACACCAGGGACCAAACCTCTCTCATCCTATCTATGTCCCACTTCATGGACCAGATCAATTCCCTTTGGGGTACAAGTCTCAAGTAATTACCCCCTGCATGGATTAAAATACAATCCAGAACTATGCCCTGCCCTATTTTCCTAAACAATTCAGAGCAGATGTCACTCCAACAAAAACCACTAAAACCAAACCAATGGAAAACCAAACCAATGCAATTTAAGTAAATCATGAGGATAGCAGAGCTGTGTGCAGAGCTGTGTGCCTTTAGGTCGAACTGCAGCTCTCGGTTCCACCCAGTAGATGAAGGAATGGCCTACTATCCAGGCAACCCAACATAAAATAGAAGAGAAACAGATAGAACCAAGACATAATAAGCACGTTTTACTTTCCCCTCCAGCCCCTGACTTAAACCAAGCAAGCAGGTCGAACATAAGACCTGAACCTCACCAATCTTTTTAACTAGCTCATCATTGAAACCCAAATGTGCCGCTTCTATTGCTGCCCCAATCCGAAATAAACAAATCCAGCCCTAGCGTCCCCAAGCTTAATTGAAAAACACAGGTAAACTGACAGAGATCTTTGTGGATGAAAAAGGAACCACCCACACTTGAATGAACAGCCAGATACCGGGAAGCACAACCCACCGGACATGCCCACGAATCGGATAAACAAGACAATTTAACCAAGCATCCCTTACTGAACACATCCTTTTTTGAACGGCAGAGATTAATACTATACTTATCATCCCAAACCTTCACGTCCGAAACCAGTATGCCCCCTGTCCAACACCGGCTCCTACTCACCAATTCACTAATCCGAAAAGCTCCAGAGAGTGCCCAAACAAATGCCACCGAAAACTACAGAACTTCATAGTGACAAATACAAAGTCCCTGCAATGCCCCAACCAGCCGGAGGAGCAAGTCAAAGGAGACCGGTCTCCTGGTATCAGGAGCTTTCTTCCCTTTACGGAAACCTCTAAGAGCCTGGCGGACCAGAAAGTGGTTTGTCAAGTCTTCCCAGTCATTTAATTTGAAAAGAAATGCCAACGCAGCTAGATTACGGTCAACAATAGACGGGGAGGCGTCAGACGCAAATAACCGACACAGAAAACATAACAGAACAATTAGACGAACCTCCGTAGAGCGAATCCCTTCAATACTGCCCCAAGCCGCATCCCACGAATCCCATACTTTACTGTACGCTGCCGATCAGTGTCGAGATCGGTGTCGATCTCGAGCCCCAAGAAACTCAAAACGTTGATGACCCTATGGTTTTGCCACCCGCCAGTGGCACCTCGCAAACATTAGCCACCCATTCCAGTGTTCTTAACCGATCCTGCAGGCATCGGAATTGGAGGGACCAACGCATAAGAAGTCATCCAAGTAATGGACCACAAACTTAATGCCCGCCTCCTTCTTGACAACCCATTCTAGGAAGGTGCTACATTTCTCAAAGTATGCACATGAGATGGAACAACCCATGAGCAGACAGAGATCAACATAGTATTTTCCTTTGAAGAAACAACCTAACAAAAGGCGACACGCAGGATAAATGGGCAACACGTAGACTGCTGATTCCACATCAGCTTTTGCCAACAGCGCACCTTGACCCGAGGTGATCCTAACCAACTCAACCGTTTGGTCAATGATGCATAGGAAACCAAGCAGAGCGCCCTTTAGAGTAAGAACTTGCCTGCTTCCTTCTTGGGTACAAGCCCCAAGGGTGAAACTCATAAATCTTGGATCAGTGGTTCCACAAAAGGTCCCGTCATCCATTCCAACTGTACTTCTTGAAGCAATTTTTCGCGCACGACTTTGGGAAAGTCATCAACCAAATGTAAATTATGTAAATGATGAACCGCCACACGATTTTGATACCGAATCACAAACCACCAAGTGAAACAGTCCTGAAGAAGTACTGCATCCTGATGGTTAATGTATTTGTTTAGCCATACGAGCCTCGCTGTGATCCACACCGGCGAGAAGTCCAGTGGCAGAGGATGATGCTGTGGCACCTCCAGTTACTCTTGCTGGCGCATTTTTTCCCCGCTTGAAGCAACGATTAAAACCGTGTCCACCGCAGCAACATGAACATTCAAGCTTAAAGCGTCATGCTGCACCCCACTTACACTGCTTTTTGCGCCATCATCAATTTCATCCAGAGCGTCAGCTCCATTTGATCTGAACGCATACCTGGATTGACCGACAGATGCTGGTGGAACTGCTTGTCAGATCTGCACCATGCGAGCCCCCCATACATGCGATAAGCTTCTTGTTAGGATATGAAATAGTTCAACTCTTTTTGCTTTATATGCTTTAAAATAATGTTTGAAATAATTATGCTGACTTTGGCAGATGTATTTTGTACCAAGGTCTTCCTTCTAGAGGATGTGCAACCTCGCTCGACCTCAGGATCTTCCTGTTCTGTCTTTATTCAAGTGCTTATCTTCTACTGTCACAGAAGTATGTACTATTAACTATAAGGAAACAATAAATCTCGCTGCTTGCGTGACAAACTGTGTATAAATGCTAGCCCTGAAAATACACTCAATTGAGAATCTTGTTAAAGCACTTTTTGTGTCCTGTGTCTTAATGCTAACAATGATACTCCAATCAATATTGATTTGGTGACCGGAGGATGGAGAACTGAGGAGAGATCAGAATAGCCCTTTGCCTTTCAGCTTGGTGTTAGAAGTGGGATGCAGCAAAGCCATTGGGTAAGTAGCCTTTTTGTGTCTTATTGACGCTGACTGTCTATGATCCCCTTTGGTTCAGTAAGTCTGTATCCAGTAGTTAGGAAAGGAAGATCAGGCATGTTGAGACTGTAAAGTCTCCGGTTTATATTGAGACTATAAGAGGTCTCCGGTTTATTAGACATTTGGTCTAAATATATAGGGTTTTGGTAACCCAGGTTAGTATCTAAGATAGATATAGGGTATCTCAAGTAGATACAGGTTTTGAGACCATAAGAGGTCTCCGGTGTATTAAGACTATAGGTGTTCTGAGGAGCACGGTTTATAGATCTATACCCCAAACTTCTCTTTCTCCCGGTCACCTTTGTTTGTCTTAAGTGTTCTTTGTGGGTGATTGTCCATATTGGGGACACACTTTGGTAAGTTAGTAGTGTCTCCGCCCTGAGTCAGCAGTATGGGAAATGTGAGTTCAGGTCCTGAGTGACATATATATATATATACATATATATATATATATATATATAATTCTAGTACTGTATATTAGAAAATAACTGACTCACAGGTTGTACCTGATAGACCTACTTAAATCTTTTGCTTTATTCTTTCTGTCACATAGAAGTATACGCTTATTACTCTGTTTTATTGTAAGTTATTTCACATGGGATCTGTGTGCCTGGTATGATTGTTACTTTAAAAGCATAAGCCCACTACACTTTCTTTTTTTTTTTGTAAATCTTTCTTTTATTATGGCATATGCGTTATGGGGTACAAAAGAGAAAGAGGAGGCATTGTGGGGTAACATGAGACAATAATAGCAAGATTTTGTGCAATGCACCTCAAAGAAAGATAGCCATGGTTTTTTTTTTTTTTTTTGAGTATACGGTACATGAAAACAGGCTTTGCTAAACGTCAAAACAGGTTAGTAACACATGAATAACAAGATATGATCTCGATAACAAATTTAAATCTGTAGCCCTACAGTGTACAGTGTGGTTTCGCTTGTCCGGTGTGTGGGTCGTAGTAGGGGTAACGGAGCTTATCGCGCTGAACACAGCAGGGGTCCACTATGTGTATCGGCCATCAAACTGCTGGGACTAGGCCTATGAATAAATTGGGAGTCTACAAATATAGACTCGCGTGGGCATTGGACAGGTTTATAAGTACATTTTTAAACATGCTTAGTGTTTACGTAGCCTGGTATGTGCGGTTAGGTTAATTATTAGGGAGCACTAGTACCTCTGGGTATGAGACAATCAAAAATGACAATATAAACACTTAAGTCCCGTTCTGTTATCTAATACGTCACTGGCAGTAGAGGAGCTGCAGCCCCCACCTTATACCATTAATACGCTTGTACAGGCTGTCCAAACCTTCGCCCGGCACGGTGGGGGTTGCGCACTGGAGCCCAGGGCCCGGTTCGGCATATCTGTGATTGTAAAGTCCCTGGAAGTGATAGAGTTCCGCATTTGTGCCAGGATTGATGGCTTCTCCGGAAAAACGTAATAGGTAAAAGTGTCAGTCGTTGTGGTGAAGTTAATGTCTCGCCTGCGGTCTGGTCTGCATAATGGCGGTCAGTTCCTAGGTGAGGTTGATCTTTTCAGCCAATGCCGGTCCTGGGTGATGGGTTGGAGGGCTGTGTTGTTGAGCAGGTCGAACGCCCTGACTTGGCTGTGCTGGCTAGATGGGGTATATGTCCCGACAGCAGAGTGGCTGAGGGATCTGTCCGGCCCCAAGGGGCTATAGTACGCTGCTCCCATGTCGGAGCCTTCTTCCGGCCCCAGGCCTTTGTGGAGGGCTGCATCTGTGTACCACAGGCTCGGTGGCTTCGTGAGTCCGAGGCTTTCCCGTATCGGGAGCAGTGAGAGACCCGGGTTGACATCCGCCGCCAGCGGCGGGCGGTCTTCCTGCGAGGTGGGCGATGCTGTGGAGGTTTCCTCCTTTGGGCCCTCAGCCTGGGAAGGTAAGTAGGAGCGGTATGGGTAGCAGTTGTGCCCAGGAGCAGTCGCTCCGTCTCCGGCCCAGCGCTTGAAGTGGGGGCGCTGCGTTGTGCTACCGGAGGCCTCGTTGATTTGGGCCTATTCAAGTGTGCCGGTTGTCGCTGTGGGTCGGGCGGTAGGTGGCATGAAGGATGGTTAGAGGTTAGTGGTAGCGGTGTCCTCTGTCTCATTCTGTGCTCAAGCTTGAGCCAGAAGTTTGCGAATATGAGTTCCAGGCTTGACAGGGGGGCTTGTTGTACCTCGTGTCCGCTCGCTGGTCGTGCGTTTTCCGCCATCTTGGATGGACCCTGCGGCCCTCTGCTATGTTCCTCGCTTGTCAGATCGTTTTTCCTGTCGCTTAGGTGGACCGGGATTACCCCCGCCGGTCCGGGGGGGGGGTTACAGGGCTGCTGTGTGCTGCGGGTATCCTCCATGCGCCTCCAGGCTGAGGGAGCGGCCGCCTCCCCCGCCCGTCGCGCACCAGGCCGCAGTGCCTGTCTCGGTTCCGGCAGATCCCCATCGGGTTTCCGGGTGGCCCATCTCGTGCCCCCCGGTGTGGGTGGCAGGAGGGTGTCTAGGGATGCCGCTTGATTTGCCTGTGGGGGCCCGATTTTCGCCTTTTCGCCGAGTGTGTGCGGGAGCTCGAGGAAAACACGTCTCGCCGCCATGCTTGTCAGGCCCCGCCCCCGCCCACTACACTTTCTATGAGAGTGGGATAGTGTAAATGTGTTACATTGTTTGCATGATGAGCTCAGTATTTTTATACTGAGACAAAAAGTAACTTAATTAGTATTTGAAAATTAATTCCCCATATGGGATTAATTGTATAGAACACCAATCAGCACATCTTCCCTGCCCTGTGTGTTTGTTGCAAAGGATCCATACTGTAAATATGATTTTTGTTTGTAAATAAGAGAGCAACATTTACATTTTCAGCGGTCCAACACATGCTTCATTTTGTGCTGTAAGCTAACCTTTTTATTGCTACAGATGCTTTAAAAGATCCAGTGCAACACCTACTGCATATGTTTTGTGTCTTCTATGTCTCACATTATATGTGTTCTTTTAAATTGTGGTATATAGCCTGGATCAGAGATCATGGACGACCTGTGTTTCTATCTGTGTTACTAAGTCTCTTGGAGACTGACCGGTCTAAGGTTTGCCATGCTTTTTCACATGATATAGTATAAATTTTTTAAGTCTCTGAGAGTTCTGAAAGATTCGGTTGAAAGCATTTCTGTGTAATCTGGTCCAGATGTTTGCTCAATTTCTATAAGATTTAAGTTGATGCAGCATCATCTCAGATTAGTTAATGGAAATTTCATACAAATATTTGAGTTATGAGCGCGCTATATAAATGGATCCTTTCTTTATATTCAATACTATAGTAGATTAAAGTAATGAAGTTAATTAAGAAAAAACATGTATACATAAGAATCCCTAAAATCAATCTAATACAAACTAAAATTGGTATACCTTACAATAATATGTTCTGAATACAGCTGTTAACTGTTTATTCTGTGTAAATGGTGATTGTGATAATGTGTGAAGTGTGCAGCTTAACTGGAAAGTGGATTTATTTATATGTTGCTGTGTTGTTTTAAATTATATTTGAATCAGTTTGTCTCAGTCTAGTGATACTGATAAAAATGCCAGCCAAATAACCTATCAAATAACTGTTTTATTAGCTGTTGAATACTAGCGTTTTGGCCAAGAGTAGTTGGAGTAGTTCTACCAGCTCAGAGAGGCTCTGAGTTGTGGTCTGATATAGTTATATGGGAATGGAGATTTGGAGGTGTTAGTTTAAGACTGATTTCATATTGTGCAGAAAGATAAGTCCTGCGCTCACTCCCATCACTGGGCGGCTGCAATGACTACAGTACACATCAGCCCCAATATATAGTAAAAAACAAAGAAAAACAAGTTACCTGCACTCTCTCCTTAATCCCTATATATTTTGAAACAAATGGAGGTTTTTTAGTTACCTCCAATGGCCATGAGAGGATGAGCCCACCTGCCAACATCAAGGCCGACTCCCCTAGGTGGGTCCTAACTCTAACCATTCACCCTGCTTCATTGAGCCTCTGGCAAAAATCTCTACTGAGACAGAAAGGGGTATTTTCTTATATACACCCCTATATATTAGTAACCCTTAATAGGGAACACATGGGATGGGCGGCTGCATTGTAACAAGGCTGAGTGATACAAAAAATGCTTTCGGGGGGCGGAGCCAGCGGCCATACTGTGAGGACGCATCTTCCTCGAGCTCCGAGTGCTACAATAATAAAAAGCATTTTTCATCGGGAATTTACTCGCAGAACCCTGCAAAACGGTGCTACCAACAATGCTGAAGGCATGGGGCGACGCACCAAGAAATATAAAGCTGAACGAGCCCCCACAATGACTGATATCGGCGAACTCCTGAGAAGGCCGCAAGCCGCGGGACGACCAGAAATGGCGCCAATGTCCGATGGAATATCCTCCAGCGACGAAAACTCGGCAGATGGGGTGGACTACTACACTAAGGTACCTATCAGACCTGTACCCCCCACGCCCTCACCGGCCGCGAAACCTCCAGTCACGGAGGACACGTTGCGGAGCCTACTAGGTGAGCTACGCCGAAACATAGCAACCGACATCGGGCAGTTCAGGGAGGAAATCAATGGAGTTTCAGCGCGTCTGCAACACACTGAACTGAACTCCGCGGATCACGAGAACCGCATACAAACACTGGAGAGACAAGTGGCGGCTGTACAACAAAACCAGACACAAGCCAAAGAAACTCTAGCAGTACTAGGAGACAAAAGGCGCTGGAAGAATATCAAAATCAGGGGCCTGCCTGACACTATGGAGCCTGCGGAGTTCCCGCACCTATTCCGCAGGATGCTCAACGCTCTATTCCCCACCAAACAGGCCAAGGCGATGCCTCTAGACGGCTGGTACAGAATCCCCAAACCAGCCACAGGCACCCAGAGCACCAGCAGGTACACTATCGTTCGATTCCAGCACAGCCAAGACCGACTGGCCTTCATGGCGGCCGTCCCCCAACAGGTCACCCTTACAATTTGAGGAACACTCATTAACATTTTTTCCTGACTTATCCAGAGCTACCCTGGATTGGAGACGCACACTGCGCCCACTAACGAAGGATCTCGCTGCCCATAAAATACCATACCGATGGGGAGCGCCGAGAAGCCTAATCATCCTGAAGGAAAATGGCGACCTGAAAATTACCGATGCCGCTGAAATACCCGGTATAGTGCAGACGCTTGGACTACCTGAGCAACCAGCGGCAGCACCGTCTCAGCCGACACCTTCCACTACCACTCACTGGGACCCAGCGAAGGTGCGCCCATTCGTACCCGCAGCCCTCCAAGGAAACCCATCATCACCCTCAGGGTCATGAACTGCCCGCAGAACTCCACTACACTATACAGAACATTCTGCGATTTAAGTACTTTTGTTTATTTTTCTTTGCCTAGTTATTCCCATTTGCGTTAAAAGTTTATCATATGTTAACATAAATGCATAACCCCCCGAGAGGAGCTCCTAGGAGCACAGTATACGGCTTATAATATATACACTCATTTTAGCTGCCTTCCAATGCAATAGTCCACCCAGCTTCTACACAACTAACCTAAGTCTGGGGAGTTTATATTGTATGACTACTTCGCATCATCTAGACCACAGACGTGCCTGTTTAACATGTACAATCATTACATATTTACAAATATATTTAGACGTAACTACTTAACAAAGCGTATATTACAAAAATTGTGCCATTCTAGCAACCACGACACTGTTTCTTATTGCTTTTATTGTACTACTTTAGCCCGTACCAGCTGTTGTGGCGATACGAGCCTGTTTGTATTACCTGAGCACTGCAAAAATAAAGAATGCAAAAAAAAAAAAAAATGCTTTCATATTGTGTCTACCCGTGTTTCCTAGGAGGGACACAGATTGTGTAGTTGCGTGCCCATGAATGTGTTTTCTGTATTGGCATAACTGCTGGGTATCCATTATGTGTTTCTACTACGTCTGTTTTGTGAGATGTCTGTTTTGTGAGATGATGTGTAATATTACATTGCATGCTGAGTATGAGTTATGTGGTTTGAAATTAATTGGTGTGTTATGTGTTTTATGTATTTTATTGTCCATTGTGTAGGAGTTTAACTAGCAGAGTGATTTGCATATCATTAATGCAAGCATTTAGTGTTTTTACAAAAGGTGAAATGCTGTCCAGCTAGAATGAAACAATTGTATGCTATCGCCCCTGGAGCAAGAAAAGCGCTTGTTACATCCCACGTGAAAGGGGCCCCGCAAACTTCTGCTGTTCAAATCGTGGATCCACGTTTCCATTTGCAAATTGATTAATCCTGAAAGTCATTCTTTTACTGATAAAAAGGATTGAATGGACAAGATGTCTCTCCCTCATAAAGGAGTTCTAATAGGGGAGTATTGTCCAGCTCAGAGTTAACTCTACTTTTAAAGTACATTGTATTGTTTGTGTCAAAGTAATAGATTATGTTAACCATACTGATTATTGAAAAAACATTTTAAAAAGATTGTGGATGTATAAGATAGTTTTTTTTTTCCAGTATCTAGTATGCCTCATTGATTATGGGGTAATAATAAAATGGTATTTTTTAATAGAGATTAGACAATTTCTGAAATTTACAAGTGAGGTAATCCTTATCTACTAAACTACTGTATTATATTTGTATGGGTAAATTGAAAGCATTTTGCAGATCCAGAAGAGGATTAATAAATAATATAATAATCTCACTAGGAGCCAAATTATGCAAAGAGGTGTCCAAAGTACGCACTAACGGGTTAAACTTGTTTTCTTGATAAGCACATAACATTTAATTTTGTGGTTAGACTTTTGATACTCAATTTGAAATATGTCCCAACTACATCCTTGCACAGCACCTGGTACAGGAAGCAATATGCGTTTTAAAAATTTGCAAAGTCTTAGTGTTTTCAATATATTATAACAATGGAAAAGTACCTAAACGCATGTCTGCATTACGCTCATGACACAGACTGTCAGTATTGCAAGCCCTATACGAAGGCTATGCTTTCATTGTCGATGTATATACCCCTAGACAACCTTGCTTTATATACACAATTTAACTATACATTAAACCTTTAAAAGCTTATTAATATTATATCTGTGTGGTACACAAAGAGGGGATGTGAGTTAGGTAATCCCGACCTGCATATGGAATATGCTTTCTTCTTGTTCACTTTTGTTCCTTGTTGGTCTGTGACTGGCCCTTTTTGACCCCAAATGAATTTCTTGGGAAGATTCATGAGAAAGATACAGCAAGTTGTTTTGATAGAAAGAAAGAAGGAAAATGTATGTTGTATCAGTCACAAGGATTGGGATCCTAAGCAGGCGAGACAAAGAAATTTGGGAGGTGAGAGGAGATTGAATCAGAAAAGTTTTAAAGGCAGAGGTAGAGGATTTGGTCAAAGGGTCTAACTTTTGAAGAGGTAGCAACTTCAGCATTGGTGGAACACACTGTTCTAATTGTGGATAGCAGGGTCACTGGAAAAATGAGTGCCCAACCCCACCCCCACAGATTCCTCAATACCAACCACAGCTTCCAACCTATACCCACACCCAACAACCCCAGCCTAATACACAGATGGTTCATGTTTTTAATATTTTATTTGGTTTTAGGTGTTAATCCAAGAGTATTGAATTATTCTGGATTATTAAAGTAATTAATTTTGAGTATCAAATCAAGGTTCAAGTTTAGGAACAGAGTTTTATTGGGAATTATCCCCACATGTATATGTTAGTGTTTTAATATTCATCCCAACAAGCATTTCTATAGAGTGAGTGCTTCTCTCATCTGTACAAAGGCATTCCAGAGGGATATTATGTAAAACTTCATAGAAGACAGATTGCATAAAATATAAGCAAATATAAGAGAAGTACATGTTACACAAGTTAAGGGTTTAACCTTAATCTCTCATTTAAGTTTTAGCCTAGGTAATTAATTAATTTATGTTGTATTGATCCTTGTGTTTTTATGATTGTAGAGACCATCCTGGAGTGTTTGTGCCGCCTGATTTTTGGGACTACACACCAATCTCTCTGGCTGACCATTCAATAAGTATTTTGCAATTACATCTGTTTGGTCATAATCCATGCAGGCCGAAGAAACTGAGATACTTACTTATGAGGACATAAACTTTGCACGCAAGAACATGGAAAGTCCTGAAGGCGCAGTGCTGTCTAATGCCGCTGGTTCTGTAATAACCCTTTCAACAATTGGGGTGTTGCACAGAGCATTGTGGTGAAAATCCAGCAAACAAAAGAAGAACTATGTGGAAGCTGACATTGTCTTGTTGTCAGCCATATTGCTACCCTTAGCCATTTTATGGAACAAAATGTCTGGTGTCTAAACTGATTTCTTTATACTCTGTGAAAGACTTATTCTATTTTTCTGAACTATGCTGAACTATTGAACTATTTTTATTTTTGTAGAGTTAGCCGGAGAGAGGAAGTGTTAGCTGACCCAGGGATTGATGTACTATGTGTGTCTTTGATATATGTTGAGTGTGTCAAGGATGGATTCCCATGTTTTGAGGAACTGCGTGAGGATATGACTGGTTTTGACTGGACCTTTGGAATAGGGAAATGGTTAAAAGATATAGAACGCAAGGTCCTGGTTGTGATTATTGTCAGAATTTCAAGCTAGATTATAATTTATCTCATGAATTAATATGTAAGAAGTGTTTCCCAATTCCTCCCGATACCCAAGCTATGTACTCACAGGTGCGGGTATTATAAGTCACAAGTGGTGTCAACTGTGAGGGGATGACATGTCTAACACGATCGCGGCCCCCACTCAGGTTTTCCCCAGATGTGTTTTTTACTCAAATATGAGTTTTTGCCACTGGGGTTTTTGCCTGGCCCCAGATCATCGGGTGGACTGGTAATCCTAGACCCCCGTCCTTGGATGGGGGCTAGGTATTATTCCCACTTTGACTATATGCGCCCACTTCCGTGGACGAAGGAGGAAACAACTGTTGGCAATAATACACTTTGCCCATATTTACCCAGGGCTTATGATACAGATGACTGGCTGGTTAGTCTGTTTAAAATTGGTTAACATGTCAGCTATGTGCAATAATATATTTGCTATAAGTCCAAGTTCTATTTTGTCTCAAACATCCAATATCTATATTGATACCGGAGAAACTGACGGAAGCCAAGCACAGAGAGATGGACACAGGTTTCTTCAGGAAGGAAGAGATTCTTTATTCGATTCACCGAACGGGACTCAGAGGGACTAATGTCACCAAAATACAACAAGATCTGAGCCCCGGACAATAGTGTAGGCTTCTTATATAGGCATGTAACTCCTCCCATAATAAGCTCCACCCACACATACTCTTACCCAATCAATCGAACAAGAACTAACTTCCTGTTTGACCACATGGCTTGCCCAGCACAATGGAGGAGGGGAATACTACATCCGGTATTCTCGCACATGCTCCGTACACTACTGATCGTATCTTTGCCACGTGCAACCAACCGACCGATACACCAGTATATGCTCGTACACATGCCACGTGGTAATCTCGGCCTACTAAATTTATTTTTATCGAGATTCCACCACATTCCCCCCTTTGATGCTTCTGATATTTTCACAATTCCAGAGGCATCACTTAACCATAGTTTGCATATACCTCAGGTTGCCATGAACCAGACCAGACTTTGCGATTAATGACATGAATCCCTCAACATTCCTCTTCCTGCACTGGTTCTCCCTGATTTAGAGCCTCATATCTATATATGGCCATTATCTGTGCAGCAGCCTTTCTTTCTGCTATATTTTCTATAATGCCCTGCACAGACCTAACTACCAAAGGAACAAGACATGGTAGGAGAAGACACAGCATTAAGATTAGCATGACTCCACCTACCAATGCCTTAAGTCCTCCAAACTGCTCATACCAATTACCAAACCAACTACTTGGATTATACCCTTTCCATACCGGAGTAGGCACATGCGCTAGTTTAACCATATGGCTAGTAAGCTCAGCTATTGCTTGCCCTTCATCATCTATTTGAAGACAGCAATTGCTTAGGTTAAACTTCCCACATACAACTCCCTCTACTGCCAATAGGTAATCCAAAGCTAATCTATTTTGGTAAACAGCTGTCCTCATCCTAGTATTATACTTCGCTAGGAGATTGAGCGCTTGTGATGTCTCATTGGTAATTATCTCAACCACCGCCTGTAACCTTATAATACGGTTGAGCATATATATTGGGGTTCTATATCCAAAAGTACCATCCTCTGCCCACGTAGCTGGCCCATAATAATCTATAATACGCTGGGGAGGCCATTCATTATCTTCACAGGTACCTATCTCTAGGGGTCCTCTTTTCTTCCTATGATTCACATCATATACTTTAACTCCCAAAGTCTCTCCTGTTTCAATAGGCAACAAGAAGAAGGATGGTTTGAGCATACCTAACACACATGCCCCTTCCCAGTCCTGTGGTAACTCCGAATAGGCTTTCTTACCACAGATCCAGTACAAATTTGCTGGGGCTTTCCAACTAGATGTGATAGATAGATCAAACCACACGTCCTTTAAATTGGCATAACTTGCAAACGGGTTAGGTGGTTCTGAGACATTTGAAGCCGACCACCAGGTTGTATTCTTTGTATTCTTTGTCAATAGACAAGTCAGTTCTCCTACAGATTTATTAAACATTATTCCTTTCCTTGCTATGCAAACATAACCTATAATGGAGGTCTTTAATCGCCACTCAGATTTACCTCTAACACTCATTTGATAATCGGCTTGAGAAGATATTATTTGTTCAATTGTCTCAGAACCAGAATACATTACCTCCTTTGCGTCCCAGGGCCATTGGTCTCCCATGTTAGTACCTCCACACACATAGCAGTTGGTCACATTAAGACTACCAGCAATACTCTCAGCTAGATCAATAAACAGGTTTTTAGCATTATGGGGGATCTTATTTTCTACACTCATCTCTTCATAAAAAGAATGGAAAACCTGATGAGTTTGGGATGCTACGGTATCGGTCTCTATCCCTATAAATAATATTGTCCCAGGATCCAAACCCGTCCCATATATCTGGAACCCAAATAAGTTTCCGAACCTATCTATAAATTGTTCAGGATTATTAATAAGTATATGGACTGGGTTACACTCCATAGACTTACAATATGGTTTGGTAGGCAACTTAGTAACAATAATATCCTTATCTACTGTCTGTCCCCAAGTTGCCCACCCCACACAAGACCAATATGGACAATAATTATAATCCTTATCTGGGCATTTTGGATTTACGTACTTGTTTTTACTACTGGGACAAATATACTTATCATTAGACCCATACGTTCTCTCCCACTTAAGATCCCCGCATACGTTCCACGGTTTTCTACCACTTGATATCGCCTTACATGCATCAAATAACAGAACACCCGAAGAATGTACGGTTTCTAATACTGTCTTTTTTATTAGGGTCCCCTGTGAGTCTCCATTCCGGAGGGTCAACCAAATTGTACGGGGTTGATACTCTGGACTGAAGCACTTAGGTTCCCCTACTCCTAATTGGCATTCACTATAATCTATACCTAGGTATCTACACCTAGATACATATCCTTTACACTCATATTGTGAATGCCAAATAAGGGTCTGGGATATATGATTACCTGTTATAGTAGTCTTAATGCAAACCTTTACAGCTAGGCGTGTCGGTACCTCTACCTTCCTGAATAATTAAAATCATAAATATATACATTATCAAAAGCATTTCTTTCGATGTCTTCATCCTCAGTCTTCGTCCCTGCGATGGCACCTCAGCTTCCAGGATGTAAGGGCTGCAAGGAATGGAGTTCTGCAGGTCCTCTCTTCCCTTCACAGAGGTCCCTTCAAGACACCCTGGCTATGACACGTGGGTAAGTGGTCAGGCTTTATTATGGCCTTCAAAACACTCACTTGCTGATCTCTTTAAACACACTTGAAATCCCGATATCTCCTCGTCACTCCGACTGAGTCGTGCGCTTTAGCCGGATCTTGCAGGGATTCTCTGGATCTGGTGTAGCTTGCCAAGAATCTACTGATGCTGGTTTAACCCTGGAGTGATGAATCCACGGAGTCACTTCAGCCACCTTTATAGCTGTAGGGGTAGACAAAAGAACAACATAAGGACCCCTCCACTTAGGCCCTAACGGTACACTGTTCCACTCTTTAATCAACACTTGGTCTCCTGGGTGGTAACTATGAACAGGGGGATAAATATTCACAGGTAGTCTATCTTGTACCCATTTCTGTACCTCCTCCATAGTTTTACCCAACTCTACAACCTGCTGCCGGGTAATTCCTTCTCCCAACTGACTCAAATCCCCCCTTAAGTTACCAAGTACGGGAGGTGGACGCCCATACATGATTTCAAAAGGTGAGAGACCCATCCTTCTGGTAGGTGTACTACGAATATGCAACAGAGCTATGGGCAAAAGAACATTCCACTTAAGCTGAGTCTCTTGACACATATTTGCCAATTGGTTCTGTTCATCCTTTTTACTTTAACAGAGCTCTGAGTTCTATATGCCGTATGAAGCTTCCACTTAATACCAAGCATATGAGTCGGTTGTTGTAGGCACTGGTGAACAAAGGCTGGACCATTATCCGATCCTATAGAGCATGGTAATCCATATCAGGGTATTATTTCTCGCAACAGGAATCGCACAACTTCTCCTGCTTTCTCTGTACGAGTAGGACATGCTTCTACCCAACCTGAGTAGGTACACACAACTACTAGTAGGTAGCGATGTCCACCGGATTTAGGCATTACCGTATAGTCTATTTGAAGGTCAGACATAGGGAGTCCCCCCATATACTGGACTCCCGGTGGTTTCACTGGTCCTTGCCTTGCATTATTCTTGGCACATATCACACATCTTCGTACAATGGCTTGAGTCAAGTTGGACAACCTTGGTATATAGAAATGTTTCCTGAGAGATTCTTCCATGCTATCTCTTCCAGAATGTGTCCCGTTGTGATAGTTCTGGACAATTTCTACAGCTAGTGATGCTGGAATAACTATTCTTCCATCTTCTAACTGATACCATTTGTTCTCCAGGTACTTTCCAGCTTCAGTCTTTAACCACTCTTCTTCTTGAGCTGTATAAACTGGAGTCCATTGAGACAGTGGAGTCGGTATAAGAGCAGCTATATGTTCCACATACTCCTGTCTTCCTGATTCAGCGGCACGCTTAGCTGCATTATCTGCATCCGATTTCCTTTGGTTACATCACCATCTCCTTTCAGATGCGCCCGACAATGTATGATACCAAATTCTTTCGGTTCCCACACGGCTTCCAGTAGTTGTAATATCTCAGCTGCGTACTTGATTTCTTTACCCTCTGAATTCAATAATCCTCTTTCTTTATACAAAGCTCCGTGAGCATGAGTGGTTAAAAACGCATACTTGGAGTCCGTGTAGATGTTCACTCTTAAACCTTCTGCCAATTGTAACGCTCGAGTTAGTGCTATTAGTTCTGCCTTCTGTGCCGATGTTCCTTTTGACAATGGCCGAGCTTCTATCACCTTGTCTATGGTTGTTACTGCATATCCTGCATAGCGAATCCCTTCTTTCACATAACTACTGCCGTCCGTATAGTACTGGACATCAGGGTTCTGAATGGGAAAGTCACGAAGGTCTGGTCTACTTGAGAACACTTCATCCATCACCTCCAGGCAATCATGTTGACTCTCAGTAGGTTGTGGCAAAAGGGTAGCTGGATTTAAGGTGTTAACAGTCTCTAGATGCACTCTCAGGTTCTCACACAACATAGCTTGATACTTAGTCATGCGGCTGTTACTAAACCAATGATTGCCTTTATAGTCTAGCAAAGTTTGTACTGCGTGCGGGACTCGCACATAGAGTTCCTGACCCAGAGTGAGTTTATCAGCTTCGGCTACCAGCAGGGCGGCAGCAGCTACGGCTCTTAGACAAGGTGGAAGACCACTGCCATTCTTCTTTGCTCGTGTACATATAAGTAGAATGGGCGTGTATGATCAGGTAGACCTAATGCTGGGGCACTCATCAAAGCCTTCTTCACATCTTCAAATGCCTTTTGCTGTTCAGGGGTCCATAGGAAGGGATCGTGCTCTGTACCTTTTATAGCTGCATAAAGAGGTTTCGCCAATATCGCATAACTGGGAATCCATATCCTACAGAAGCCTGCTGCCCCCAAGAATTCCCGCACTTGTCTTCTATTCTTGGGTATTGGTATTTGGCATACAGCTTCTTTTCTCTCTGGCCCCATTATTCTTTGACCTTCAGAGATATGGAATCCCAGATACTTGACAGTCGGCTGACACAACTGAGCTTTCTTCCTGGACACCTTGTATCCTGCCTTCCAGAGAATGTGTAGTAAATCATGTGTTGCTTGCTGACATATTTCTCTAGTAACTGCCGCTATCAACAAATCATCTACGTATTGCAATAGTACACACTCTCCTGGGATGGACTTGAAATCCAGTAAGTCTTGACTTAAAGCTGATCCAAATAGGGTAGGTGAATTTTTAAACCCTTGGGGCAGTCTTGTCCAAGTCATCTGGCGTTTCGAGCCCGTTACAGCATTTTCCCATTGGAATGCGAAGATACACTGGCTTTCCGCAGCAATCCGAAGGCAAAAGAAGGCATCTTTGAGATCTAGGACAGTGAAATAGGTAGCCCCGCCCGGAATTAAAGCAAGCAGGTTATATGGATTGGGCACAACTGGGTGTATACTTACGACCGCATCATTGACTGCTCTCAAGTCCTGCACAGGGCGATACTCATCTGTACCGGGCTTTTGAACAGGCAACAATGGGGTGTTCCAGGGGGAAGTACAGAATTTTAGGATACCATACCTTATGAACTTATCCAAATATGATTGTATGTTCTTCTTGGCCTTTTGTGGGATATAATATTGTCTTAAGCTCACTGGATAAACCCCAAGTTTTAGTTCAATTCGAATTGGTGGAATATTGCAAGCAAGTCCTGGTGGGTTGTTCTCTGCCCACACTCCTGGTATATTGAACAAGGATTCATCACTCTTAGGGTTTTGGCTTGTCAATACTGTATGTTTCATGCATGATAATGTCACACCGTTAAATAAAAACGAACATTGATTCATATTAAAGCTGATATGGTATCCAGAGTGTAACTGGAGTGTCAAAGGTTAACTGTCCCTGTAATAGGTTATCCAGTAAGTATATTCTTTTACATGTGCTTTACAGTTTGTTTTTCCTTGGATGAAACTTGAGTACTCAATTAACACTCCAAGCACCATAACTGCTAAAAAGCCTTTGTAGTGGTTATTTTTTATATATATATATATATATATATATATATATATATATATATATAAATCTTTATTTTCTTTTTCTTTTTTTGTTTTTTTTAAGTTCATACAGATACAGCTTTCAGTTATAAATTTAGAACACAGTACATAAAGTTACATTGCAATAATCAATCAAATTAAATATAGATAACAATAAGACCTTGCGGGGGGGCAAGAAGTTTTATAATTTAAGTTTTATAGTTAATATATCTAACCCAAGGGGCCCAATCTTCATTATATTTCTCTCTGTAGATCTTGTTTAGAGCTATCCCAGCTCAGCTTCCATACTGCGTTGGTAGTCTATCTGTGTACATATATCTTGCCAGTTTAGCGCACCCATGTTTCTCCAATTTCTGACAATAACTAATTTTATTGCCATACAGATGTGAATCGTAAGAATTTTTAGTTTTACATTGCTTTTTGGCAGATCCAAATGAAACAAAAACATCACAGTCTGAATCTCAAACATGAAATCTACCAGTTCCGATAAGATTATTTTCATAGAATTAAACTCCTCACAGTCCCACCAGATGTGGGAGAATGAACCTAACTCCCTACCGCATCTCCAACAATCTGGTAGGAGTGTGGGTTGAAATCTATGAAGGCGAGTAGGTACCAAGTACCAACAAGTTTAAAGTACACTTCCTGTATAGTGATGTACCGAACTGTCCGCCGGCGAACAGTTCCCGGCGAACTTAGCGTGTTCGCGTTCGCCACGGCGGGCGGACACATGCGCAGTTCGATCCGCCCCCTATTCGTCATCATTGGGCAAACTTTGATCCTGTGCCTCTCGGTCAGCAGACACATTCCAGCCAATCAGCAGCACTCCCTCCCTTCCACACCGTCCAACCTCCCTCCCAGCATCCATTTTCGATTCATTCTGAAGCTGCATGCTTAGTGAGAGGAGGGAAAGTTTAGCTGCTGCTGATTAGATAGGGAAATTGATAGCTAGGCTAGGGTATTCAGTGTCCACTACAATCCTGAAGGACTCATCTGATCTCTGCTGTAAGGACAGCACCCAAAAAAGCCCTTTTTAGGGCTAGAACATCAGGCTGCTTTTTTTTTTTTCCTGTGTAATGTAATTGCAGGTGCTTGCCTGCCAGCTTCTGTGTGAGGTTCACATTGGATACTGTGCCCACTTGCCCAGTGCCACCACTCATATCTGTTTTTACAATAGGTTAAGCTTTAGATTTAAAAGAAATATTTTTTTTTCACTGTAATAGAAGAGCAGTTGCCTGCCTGCCAGCTTCTGTGTCAGGTTGGATGCCTTGCCCATTTGCACAGTCAGTGCCACCACTCATATCTGTTTTTACAATAGGTTAAGCTTTAGATTTAAAAGAAATATTTTTTTTTCACTGTAATAGAAGAGCAGTTGCCTGCCTGCCAGCTTCTGTGTCAGGTTGGATGCCTTGCCTATTTGCACAGTCAGTGCCACCACTCATATCTGTTTTTACAATAGGTTAAGCTTTAGATTTAAAAGAAATAATTTGTTTTCACTGTAATAGAAGAGCAGTTGCCTGCCTGCCTGCCAGCTTCTGTGTGAGGTTCACATTGGATACTGTGCCCACTTGCCCAGTGCCACCACTCATATCTGTTTTTACAATAGGTTAAGCTTTAGATTTAAAAGAAATATTTTTTTTTCACTGTAATATAAGAGCAGTTGCCTGCCTGCCAGCTTCTGTGTCAGGTTGGATGCCTTGCCCATTTGCACAGTCAGTGCCACCACTCATATCTGTTTTTACAATAGGTTAAGCTTTAGATTTAAAAGAAATATTTTTTTTTCACTGTAATAGAAGAGCAGTTGCCTGCCTGCCAGCTTCTGTGTCAGGTTGGATGCCTTGCCTATTTGCACACTCAGTGCCACCACTCATATCTGTTTTTACAATAGGTTAAGCTTTAGATTTAAAAGAAATAATTTGTTTTCACTGTAATAGAAGAGCAGTTGCCTGCCTGCCTGCCTGCCAGCTTCTGTGTGAGGTTCACATTGGATACTGTGCCCACTTGCCCAGTGCCACCACTCATATCTGTTTTTACAATAGGTTAAGCTTTAGATTTAAAAGAAATATTTTTTTTTCACTGTAATAGAAGAGCAGTTGCCTGCCTGCCAGCTTCTGTGTCAGGTTGGATGCCTTGCCCATTTGCACAGTCAGTGCCACCACTCATATCTGTTTTTACAATAGGTTAAGCTTTAGATTTAAAAGAAATATTTTTTTTCACTGTAATAGAAGAGCAGTTGCCTGCCTGCCAGCTTCTGTGTCAGGTTGGATGCCTTGCCTATTTGCACAGTCAGTGCCACCACTCATATCTGTTTTTACAATAGGTTAAGCTTTAGATTTAAAAGAAATAATTTGTTTTCACTGTAATAGAAGAGCAGTTGCCTGTCTGCCTGCCTGCCAGCTTCTGTGTGAGGTTCACATTGGATACTGTGCCCACTTGCCCAGTGCCACCACTCATATCTGTTTTTACAATAGCTTAAGCTTTAGATTTAAAAGAAATAAAACATTTTCACTGTAATAGAAGAGCAGTTAGTTGTCTGCAAGCGTCTGGGTGTCAGGCCTACTTCAGCGTGTGCTCTGCAGACCTGTGCCAGCGTGCTTTGACAGTTGCCAATCATATCTGGTGTCTCTTTAGCGTGATTTGAAAAAGAAAAAAGGTTTCCAGTGTAAGCTAATAGCAGCCAGTCAGTGTCCTTCAAGCGGCTCTGTCAGGCCTTCCTTCAGCGTGTGCCCTGCACAACACTGCCAGCGTGCTTTGACAGTTGCCAATCATATCTGGTGTCTCTTTAGCGTGCTTTTACAAAGAAAAAAGGTTTCCAGTGTAAGCTAATAGCAGCCAGTCAGTGTCCTTCAAGCGGCTCTGTCAGGCCTTCCTTCAGCGTGTGCCCTGCACAACACTGCCAGCGTGCTTTGACAGTTGCCAATCATATCTGCTGTCTCTTTAGCGTGCTTTTACAAAGAAAAAAGGTTTCCAGTGTAAGCTAATAGCAGCCAGTCAGTGTCCTTCAAGCGGCTCTGTCAGGCCTTCCTTCAGCGTGTGCCCTGCACAACCCTGCCAGCGTACTTTGACAGTTGCCACTCATATCTGGTGTCTCTATAGCGTGCTTTTAAAACCAAAATTTTGTTTCCACTGTAATAGAAGAGCAGTTGCCTGCCTGCCAGCTTCTGTGTGAGGTTCACAGTGAATACTGTGCCCTCTTGCCCAGTGCCACCACTCATATCTGTTTTTGCAATAGCTTAAGCTTTAGATTTAAAATAAATATATTTTTTTCACTGTAATAGAAGAGCAGTTAGTTGTCTGCAAGCGTCTGGGTGTCAGGCCTCCTTCAGCGTGTGCTCTGCAGACCTGTGGCAGCGTGCTTTAACAGTTGCCAATCATATCTGGTGTCTCTTTAGCGTGCTTTTACAAAGAAAAAAGGTTTCCAGTGTAAGCTAATAGCAGCCAGTCAGTGTCCTTCAAGCGGCTCTGTCAGGCCTTCCTTCAGCGTGTGCCCTGCACAACACTGCCAGCGTGCTTTGACAGTTGCCAATCATATCTGGTGTCTCTTTAGCGTGCTTTTACAAAGAAAAAAGGTTTCCAGTGTAAGCTAATAGCAGCCAGTCAGTGTCCTTCAAGCGGCTCTGTCAGGCCTTCCTTCAGCGTGTGCCCTGCACAACACTGCCAGCGTGCTTTGACAGTTGCCAATCATATCTGGTGTCTCTTTAGCGTGCTTTTACAAAGAAAAAAGGTTTCCAGTGTAAGCTAATAGCAGCCAGTCAGTGTCCTTCAAGCGGCTCTGTCAGGCCTTCCTTCAGCGTGTGCCCTGCACAACCCTGCCAGCGTACTTTGACAGTTGCCACTCATATCTGGTGTCTCTATAGCGTGCTTTTAAAACCAAAATTTTGTTTCCACTGTAATAGAAGAGCAGTTGCCTGCCTGCCAGCTTCTGTGTGAGGTTCACAGTGGATACTGTGCCCTCTTGCCCAGTGCCACCACTCATATCTGTTTTTACAATAGCTTAAGCTTTAGATTTAAAAGAAATAAATTGTTTTCACTGTAATAGAAGAGCAGTTAGTTGTCTGCAAGCGTCTGGGTGTCAGGCCTACTTCAGCGTGTGCTCTGCAGACCTGTGCCAGCGTGCTTTGACAGTTGCCAATCATATCTGGTGTTTACAAAGAAAAAAGGTTTCCAGTGTAAGCTAATAGCAGCCAGTCAGTGTCCTTCAAGCGGCTCTGTCAGGCCTTCCTTCAGCGTGTGCCCTGCACAACCCTGCCAGCGTACTTTGACAGTTGCCACTCATATCTGGTGTCTCTATAGCGTGTTTTTACAAAGTAAAAAAAGGTTTCCAGTGTAAGCTAATAGCAGCCAGTCAGTGTCCTTCAAGCGGCTCTGTCAGGCCTTCCTTCAGCGTGTGCCCTGCACAACCCTGCCAGCGTACTTTGACAGTTGCCACTCATATCTGGTGTCTCTATAGCGTGCTTTTAAAACCAAAATTTTGTTTCCACTGTAATAGAAGAGCAGTTGCCTGCCTGCCAGCTTCTGTGTGAGGTTCACAGTGGATACTGTGCCCTCTTGCCCAGTGCCACCACTCATATCTGTTTTTACAATAGCTTAAGCTTTAGATTTAAAAGAAATAATTTTTTTTCACTGTAATAGAAGAGCAGTTAGTCGTCTGCAAGCGTCTGGGTGTCAGGCCTCCTTCAGCGTGTGCTCTGCAGACCTGTGCCAGCGTGCTTTGACAGTTGCCAATCATATCTGGTGTCTCTATAGCGTGCTTTTAAAACCAAAATTTGTTTTTCACTGTTATAGATTGAATAGCAGTTACTTGTCTTCAAGCGGGTGTGTCAGGCCTACAGTGTGTGCTCTGCAGAACTGTTACAGTTCACATTGCCAATCATATCTGGTCTCACAGTAGCTTGCACGCATAGTACCACTAATCCCCCAAAAAATGACAGGCAGAGGCAGGCCACCCCGCAGGGGCCGTCGTGGTCGTGGTGCTGTGATTCCCTTTTGCCCTAGAATAATGCCCAGTTTTCAGAAGCCACATACCCTGAACTTGAAAAGTTCTGAGGACATAGTTGACTGGCTAACACAGGACACCCAATCTTGTACAGCCTCCTCTCGGAACCTTGACGCACCATCCTCCTCCAGCTTAGCTTCAGGCACCTCTCAAGATACCACTCACCCGCCTGCCGCCACCACCAAAACTAGCACCACAGCCACTTTACTTGGTATGTCAGAGGAGTTATTCACACACCCGTTTGAAGAAATGAGTGATGCGCAACCATTATTGCTAGAGGATGTAGATAACAGGGATATGTCTCAGGCAGGCAGCATTAAACACATGGAGGTACGGTGTGATGATGATGATGTTGTACCCGCTGCTGCTTCCTTTTCTGAGTTGTCAGATACAAGCGAAGCGGTTGATGATGACGATGCGTCCATGGATGTCACGTGGGTGCCCGCTCGGCAAGAAGAAGAACAGTGCGAAAGTTCAGATGGGGAGACAGAGAGGAGGAGGAGACGAGTTGGAAGCAGGGGGGGGTCGTCGCAAGGAGCTAGTGGCACAGTCAGACAGCATGCATCGGTACCCGGGGTCAGCCCGACAGCACGCCAATCAACGCATGCTGTGTCCACCACCAGAATGCCGTCATTGCAGAGCTCAGCAGTGTGGCATTTTTTTTGTGTGTCTGCCTCGGACAACAGCGATGCCATTTGCAAAATGTGCCAAAGGAAACTGAGTCGTGGGAGGTCCAACACCCACCTAGGTACAACTGCTTTGCGTAGGCATATGATCTCACATCACAAACGCCTATGGGATCAACACATGAGTACAAGCAGCACGCCTACTCTAAGCCGTCATCCTCCTCCTGGTCCAGCATCTTCAGCCACGTCAACCACTGCTGTCCTTCTTGCCCCCTCTCAACCATCCGCCACTCCGTCTCCCGCCTTGAGCAGTTCCCGCTCATCTGCCCACAGTCATGTGTCTGTCAAGGACATGTTTGAGCGTAAGAAGCCAATGTCACCAAGTCACCCCCTTGCCCAGCGTCTGACAGCTGGCTTGTCCGAACTATTAGCCCGCCAGCTTTTACCATACAATCTGGTGGAGTCTGAGGCGTTCAAAAAATTTGTAGCTATTGGGACACCGCAGTGGAAGGTACCCGGCCGGAATTTCTTTTCACAAAAGGCAATCCCCAACCTGTACTCGATTGTGCAAAAGGAAGTTATGGCATGTCTGGCACACAGTGTTGGGGCAAGGGTCCATCTGACCACTGATACCTGGTCTGCAAAGCATGGTCAGGGCAGGTATATCACCTACACTGCGCATTGGGTAAACCTGCTGACGGCTGACAAGCAAGGAATGCGTGGCATTGCAGAGGAGTTGGTGACACCTCCTACTCCAACCTCTTCCATAACCTTCTCGGCTGAGTCCTCTTGTGCTGCTGCGTCTTGCTCCACATCAACGGCACCCCCGCAGCTCCCCAGGTACTATTCCACATCCCGGATACGGCAGTGTCACACCGTCTTGGGTTTGACTTGCTTGAAAGCAGAGAGTCACACCGGACAAGCACTCCTGTCCGCCCTGAACGCACAGGTGGAAAAGTGGCTGACTCCGCAGCAACTGGATATCGGCAAAGTGGTGTGTGACAACGGAAAACATTTGATAGCGGCATTGAAGTTGGGCAAGTTGACACATGTGCCGTGCATGGCACATGTGTGTAATCTGATCGTACAACGCTTTGTGCATAAGTACACAGGCTTACAGGACGTCCTGAAGCAGGCCAGGAAGGTGTGTGGCCATTTCAGGCATTCCTACACGGCCATGGCTCACTTTGCCGATATCCAGCGGCGAAACAACATGCCAGTGAGGCGCTTGATTTGCGACAGCCCTACACGTTGGAATTCAACACTCCTAATGTTCGACAGCCTGCTCCAACAAGAAAAAGCTGTTAATGAATATTTGTATGACCGGGGTGCTAGGACAGCCTCTGGGGAGCTGGGATTTTTTTTGCCATGTTACTGGACGCTCATGCGCAATGCCTGTAGGCTCATGCATCCTTTTGAGGAGGTGACAAACCTAGTCAGTCGCAACGAAGGCACCATCAGCGACATCATACCATTTGTTTTCTTTCTGGAGCGTGCCCTGCGAAGAGTGCTGGATCAGGCTGTAGATGAGCGTGAAGAGGAAGAGGAAGAGTTGTGGTCACCATCACCACCAGAAACAGCCTTATCAGCATCGCTTGCTGGACCTGCGGCAACGCTGGAAGAGGATTGTGAGGAAGAGGAGTCAGAGGAGGATTGTAGCTTTGAGGAGGAGGAGGAGGAGCAAGACCAAACACAACAGGCATCCCAGGGTGCTCGTTGTCACCTATCTGGTACCCGTGGTGTTGTACGTGGCTGGGGGGAAGAACATACCTTCAATGACATCAGTGAGGAGGAGGAACGGGAAATGAGTAGCTCGGCATCCAACCTTGTGCAAATGGGGTCTTTCATGCTGTCCTTCCTGCCTGTTGAGGGACCCTCGTATAAAAAGGCTGAAGGACCTGTACTGGGTGTCCACGCTACTAGACCCCCGGTATAAGTAGAAAGTGGCGGAAATGTTACCGAATTACAACAAGTCGGAAAGGATGCAGCATTTGCAAAATTAATTAATTAATTTAATTAAAAAATTAAAAAGTATGCTTTACACAGCGTATAAGGGTGATGTCACAGCACAACGGGAATCTAACAGGGGGAGAGGTGAAAGTCATCCTCCTCCTCCTCCCACGACCACGCCGGCAAGGACAGGACGCTTTAAAGACGTGTTGTTGATGGAGGACATGTGGACCTTTTTAAGTCCTATGCATCGCCACAGCCCTTCGGGATCCACCCTCAGAGAGCGACTCGACCGACAGGTAGCAGACTACCTCGCCTTAACTGCAGATATCGACACTCTGAGGAGCGATGAACCCCTTGACTACTGGGTGTGCAGGCTTGACCTGTGGCCTGAGCTATCCCAATTTGCGATAGAACTTCTGGCCTGCCCCGCTTCAAGTGTCCTGTCAGAAAGGACCTTCAGTGCAGCAGGAGGTATTGTCACTGAGAAGAGAAGTCGCCTAGGTCAAAAAAGTCTAGATTACCTCACCTTTATTAAGATGAATGAGGGATGGATCCCGAAGGGACTGACACTGGGCGATACATTCGATTAAAAAAGGCCTGATGAGATGAGCTGCCTTGGGCTAAAAATGGTCCACACGCTGCTGTATTTTAGCTCTGAATGACGTTTGACTTGCGTGACTTATCCGCCACCAACTAGGGTTCAAGCCGCCATGTTTTAGGGCACTTTCTGCCTGTGAAACAAACATCAATTTTTCTGGCCGCTGCTACAGCAGCGGCTGCAACAATACCAAATTTTTCAGGCATGTGTACATGCCTAATTTTTAGGCCCACTGGTGCAGAACTGTGGCTTCAAAAACCAAACCAAAAAAGAATTCCTCCAAGATGGCACCAATATACCAGTGGTCTAAGCATCTTCCCACCTTGGCCTAAAAAGGGGAGGTGATTCAACAATTAAAAATCTCTGCCATTTACACGTCCACTGATAGGAGACGCGGAAGGTATTAAACTGATATGAACAATACTAAACTCACCACTCCTATCTGGTGGAACATTAGCTTGCCCGCGCAGTGCCCCAAATTTCAAGTAAGAGGACCGACCAAGCATCTTCTTCCATCTCCCTGTTACATAAATCAATGCCATATCCATAGAAATTGTAGAGAATGTCCAGGATAGTTTTACAGGGCCAAATCATGTCGCCTGTTGAAAGAGGTGACCTTGCTCGGGTCCCAGGTGTGCGGTTCCTAAAATGGCTGCCATATACATGTCCACTGATAGGAGACGCGGAAGGTATTAAACTGATATGAACATTTACTAAACTCACCACTCCGAGTGCTGTTATTTATTTATTTTTTTTGTGGTGAGGCTTTACAGGACAGAGTGCTTCTCCACGGGACATGTTAACTCACGGGCAGCTGGCTCATCAAGGAACCAGAGCAGCTTGAACGAGGTGACCTTGCTCGGGTCCCAGGTGTGCGGTTCCTAAAATGGCTGCCATATACACGTCCACTGATAGGAGACGCGGAAGGTATTAAACTGATATGAACAATACTCCACTCCTATCAGTAGGTCCGTCCCATTGTGATTTATGCCCCCCACACACCGCGCAGGGATGGGGGCCGGGGGGGAGGACAGTAGGCCCCCCCCATTGTGATTTATGGCCCCCACCCACCGCGCAGGGGTGGGGGCCGAGGGGGGGAGGACAGTAGGTCCCCCCATTGTGATTTATGGCCCCCACCCACCGCGCAGGGGTTGGGGAGGACAGTAGCTCCCCCAGTGTGTATCATGGGCTTTGAGGACAGGTGTCAATCCATATCTGCCAAGTGACCCTATGTAGGGGGAACAGTCTTTATTCTGCTCTGTGTCAGTGTGTATCATGGTCTCTGTGGACGGGGAACAGTCTCTATTCTGCTCTGTGTCAGTGTGTATCATGGTCTCTGTGGACAGGGAACAGTCTCTATTCTGCTCTGTGTCAGTGTGTATCAGGGGCTTTGAGGACAGGTGTCAATCCATACCTGCCAAGTGACCCTATGTAGGGGGAACAGTCTCTATTCTGCTCTGTGTCAGTGTGTATCATGGACTCTGTGGACAGGGAACAGTCTCTATTCTGCTCTGTGTCAGTGTGTATCAGGGGCTTTGAGGACAGGTGTCAATCCATACCTGCCAAGTGACCCTATGTAGGGGGAACAGTCTCTATTCTGCTCTGTGTCAGTGTGTATCATGGTCTCTGTGGACAGGGAACAGTCTCTATTCTGCTCTGTGTCAGTGTGTATCAGGGGTTTTGAGGACAGGTGTCAATCCATACCTGCCAAGTGACCCTATGTAGGGGAAACAGTCCCTATTCTGCTCTGTGTCAGTGTGTATCAGGGGTTTTGAGGACAGGTGTCAATCCATATCTGCCAAGTGACCCTATGTAGGAGGAACATTCCCTATTCTGCTCTGTGTCAGTGTGTATCAGGGGTTTTGAGGACAGGTGTCAATCCATATCTGCCAAGTGACCCTATGTAGGGGGAACAGTCCCTATTCTGCTCTGTGTCCGTGTGTATCAGGGGTTTTGAGGACAGGTGTCAATCCATATCTGCCAAGTGACCCTATGTAGGGGGAACAGTCTCTATTCTGCTCTGTGTCAGTGTGTATCAGGGATCATTAGGATAGGTGTCAATCCATATCTGCCAAGTGACCCTATGTAGGGGGAACAGTCCCTATTCTGCTCTGTGTCAGTGTGTATCAGGGATTTGACTATCTTTATTCAGATTCAAAAATTACAATTCCAGGAAAAAATTAACAAACATTTACAAGAACATGTTAGAAACAACGTGAACCTCTTTAGCCACAAACTTAAGACAAAAAATACGTACACACAATGTGTAAGGGTTTGAAAGAATATTCTGAATCCTTACATGTTTACTTTATCTTTTGTTTGATTTTTGTGAACCATATATAAACTACAAGCAGCGTGAAAACTATAAAAACTCAAGTGGCCATGCTGATCAAATTAAATAGTATGCTTTACACAGCGTATAAGGGTGATGTCACAGCACAACGGGAATCTAAAAGGGGAAGAGATGAAAGTCATTCTCCCCCTCCCACGACCCCGCCATATCTGCCAAGTGACCCTATGTAGGGGTAACAGTCTCTATTCTGCTCTGTGTCAGTGTGTATCATGGTCTCTGAGGACGGGGAACAGTCTCTATTCTGCTCTGTGTCTGTGTGTATCAGGGGCTTTGAGGACAGGTGTCAATGTTAGGTGATTTCTGCCCTTTATGGATTAAAAGCAGACTCTGCATCAACTGTGTAATTTTCCATGGGAGTTTGCCATGGATCCCCCTCCGGCATGCCACAGTCCAGGTGTTAGTCCCCTTGAAACAACTTTTCCATCACTTTTGTGGCCAGAAAGAGTCCCTGTTGGTTTTAAAATTCGCCTGCCCATTGAAGTCAATGGCGGTTCGCGCGGTTCGCGAACATGTGCAGAAGTTCGCGTTCGCCGTTCTTGCTCCCATTTATTCATTGCTGGCGCTTTGTCTACTTGCCTTTGGCTTCTTAAAAATTGATTAAATCTAGATGCAATTTTTTTTTTATAATGGGATGCTACGAACTGGTCAATTGGAGAAATTTCCGAAAGGACTTTTCCCATAGTAAATGATTTTATTCTTAAGTAGTTAAATATTTCCTTCGAAGGGAGGTTAAATTTAAACTGTAGCATTGGAAATGACAGTATTTTGTTATCATTTAGAAGTTCCGCTATTCTTACTATTCCACAGTTTTCCCATTCTTGAATATTTATATCCTTTATGTAAAGTTTTTTTTTTTTTTAAATTCTTTATTTTTTGTGCTTGGTATTGCATATTTACAGGATACAGTTCAGAGCATAGTTGTAAAATAATTGTAAGATAGGAGCAAGCAGGTACATGTATTAACGATCATATTTCAATTTTTAAGCACATTTTCTTTTAGCAAAAGGTTTATTGACATGCCCAGGGTGGATAGGGTTGTGGTTGGTCTCGTAGTGTGCATTTGTACTCCCCTTGGGATACTCCAGGTATGTGAGTGATGTGACTGTATTTCAGGGTAGTGCAGGTATGTGGGTTTGGATGCCTGTGTGTACTCGCTAGTGGAACTCAGTGGATTTTTGTGATCTGTCTAGTGTGGCAGTGGTTCCGGAATGCTATGTACCTTGTGCGGCATCTTGTGTGTCCCCTGTAACCCTGGGGATGACGGGGGGTGGGCGGAGTGGCGAGGTTAAACAGTAAGCGCCTGCAATCTTTCTATTGTGTGGTTGTAGTATAAGTGTGCCTCAGTGACATGTGCGGAGAGGATAATATCGCACCCAACCTTTACATATGAATTAACATTTTAGGTAACGAAAGAATAAAAGCATGGGAGTGCTGAGGCTCATATACAGTACAACAAAACATGAAAAACATGAAAAAAAAAGATGAGAACTAGAGAAAATAATGTGAGGAAACCCAGGGAGACGCAGAGGTGTCATTGATATGGGGACATAGTCACGGGTGTGAGTGGTTAGTGGGGGTTGCCCCTTCTCTCTCACGGGTATCAGGTCCTCACATGTGCAGTCCCCGCACTGCAATAAATAGTGCCCCTGGTTTCAGTCCCTGTTCGGGGTCAGGTGGTAGGCGTCGGTGACTTGGTTGTTTGCTGGTCGTGGATGGAGCCGTCGTCCTGCTCCCAGCTGTCTGGTTGGCTCGCGGT
Source organism: Pelobates fuscus (assembly GCF_036172605.1). Lineage (NCBI taxonomy): Eukaryota > Metazoa > Chordata > Amphibia > Anura > Pelobatidae > Pelobates > Pelobates fuscus. Next base: position 180,799,815 of record NC_086318.1, on the reverse strand, counting down.
CATGGAGGTGAGTTGTGGGGGTTGTAGTCCCAGTGCCCGCAGGAAGGTGGGCGCTCCGGTTGGGGTTGTGAGGTGGTGTGCTGTCCCGTTGTGGTGGACAAGTAGTGCGCCCGTGTTTCCCCACCTGTAAGCGATGCCGGCCTTCCGCAGGGTCGTTGTCACAGGGTCGAATGTCTTTCGCCTTAATAGTGTGGCTCTTGTGACATCCTGGAAAAAGGAGATCTGAGAGCCCTCAAAGGCCAGAGGAGTTTTGCCTTTTATTGCGTTCATTGTTTGAATTTTGTCTGATGTTGTCGCCAGGCGCAGGATAACATCCCTAGGCATGTTGGGTGGTATGCGGGTAGAGCTGGTCACTCTGTAAATCCCGTCCGGGGTTATTTTTTTTTGTGGCTAGCAGTGTTGTGAGTAGTCGCCTTACATACTGCGGCAGTTCCTCAGTCGTGACTGCGTTTGGGATGCCCCGGATTTTGATGTGATTCCGGCGCTGTTTGTCTTCCAATGACATAATTTGGCCGGCGAGTACATGCTGTTCTGCCTGTAGGCGTTGCATCGATTCCTGGAGGGTGGACACTGTGTCATGGATGGTGGTGAGATCAGCTTCCACTGTACCCACTCTCTCCGTGACTGATTGTATGTCCTTTTTGACCATAGCGACATCAGCCGCCAGCAGTTGTTGTATGTTGGTCCAGAGTGTTTTCAGGTCGCCTTTAGTCGTGGGGGCCAAGTCAACCTGGGCCTCGTGTGGCAGTATGCAGTCTGCCGGGGGAGTCATATTTGTAGTCGGCTCCTCGCGGTCAGGTTCGGATGTTTGCCTGATAGGCGAGCGGTGTGTGGTACGCGCCGTTTCGGTTTGCGCCGGTCGGAGCCACATCTCGCCAATGTCCCTGGCTTATGTGGTCGCGCTTGCCGTGGGTTTGTTTGATCGGCGGCCCATACTCGTGGTATCCGGGTTCAAGTTGGGTGCTTGGTACCCGAGTAGGCTTCCGTCAAGATAGGCCTCCAGGCCCTGGATTGGCGATGCGCGGTAGGCCGTGGATTTGCGCCGTTGCCTATGCTGCTTGGGTGGTTGGAAAAAAGGCATCAATCGATGCGGTAGGGAACGCTGATCAACACTGGCTATTTTTCTCTGCTGGATGGTGCTTGGTGTTGGGGATAATCAACGGATTGTTCCTGGTTATGGGAGAGCAAGTTTAGATGGCGTCTGTACAGGATGGCTGCCAGGCTCCGCCCCCTTTATGTAAAGTTTTAAACTTATTAATGGGGCATTTATTGATATATATTTTGTTCCATATTTTTTTTTCAAGTACTTAACAATGTAAATCATTGTATTATTCATCGGGTTGCTAGATCTTATATTTTTAAAAAATTCACTGTCACACCACCAGAGAAATAGGGGTTCAATATTACCGAGGTCTAATTTTTCAATGTCTAACCAATTTGGTCTTGACATTGTAAAATTATCGCACTTAATTAAATGTGCTACCATATTGTTCATATATAATTTCTGTATATCTGGGAAAGAAATTCCCCCTTCTTTCCAATCTCTCTGTAATATTTCCAATGACACTCTAGGTCTCCTATCTTGCCATATATAGTTTGATAATTGCCTTTGGAGACCGCGTATCGTCTGGCATGACACCCTCAGCGGGAGATTACTAAATAGAAATGTCAGCTTGGGGAGAAGATAGAAGTTTACTGCTTCGATCCTTCCCAGCCAAGATAATTCCAATCCCTTCCAATTGTCAATACTGTATAAAGTCGCCACTCTTCTTCCTTTGGTACAGATATTGTCATTATACCTGAAGGTCCATTGAACTTTAAAGATGTTGTTCCATTAGGTAGAAACGTTATCTGTGCTTGTAATTTTGACAACAAATCACGTCCTAGCAGTTGGACTGGACATTCAGGCATATAAAGGAATTGATGTTTCACTACGTGGCCTCCCAATGTACAGAGTCGACTTTTAAGAACCGGTTTAGCAGCACTCCTTCCAGTTGCTCCTATTACGGTGATAGTTCTTCCAGATGAAGGAGCAACTAGGTCAGTCACCACCGAATGTTCAGCACCAGTATCGATCATGAAAGCACTCCTTTTTCCCTTCTATCTACGCCTGCGATCGCTACCGCTAGCATATCTGCCTTTCTACGCATCTTACGCTCTTCCTCTTTCTTTGTCTCTGTTTCCCTATTCATGTATACCTTGTTTGCTACCTCCATTAGTTGGGTTATGGACATCCCCACGAACCCTTCTAACTTCTGTAGCTTGCGCTTTATATCTCCGTAGGCTTGGCTGACAAAGGCATTAACCATCCGGGAATTCTCAGGAGCCTCCGGATTAAAGGGGGTATACAAACGGTATGCCTTCAATAATCGGTCATAAAAGACACTGGGCGATTCATCACATTTCTGTAATACCTCAGCCGTCTTAGACATGTTAATCGCCTTCTTTCCTCCAGCTTTCATGCCAGCAATAATAGCGTCCCTATAAGCTTTTAAATGGACCATGTCTGCGCCATTGACATTCCAATTTGGATCGGTGTTTGGATAATGGGCTGCGGCCCATGTTGCTGGGTTAGCCTGATTTTGTGTACGGGCCACTTCTTCCAGCGCTTTAATTGCCGCTTGATTTATCCTAGTCCTTTCCTCATTATTAAACAATGTTATTAATAATTGCTGGCAATCAGCCCAAGTGGGATTGTGTGTCTGGACTATTGAGGTAAACAAATCCGTCATGGCTTGAGGCTTTTCGGTGTAAGAGGAGTTATGGGTCTTCCAATTAAAGAGATCGGTGGTTGTAAAAGGGACATAGACGAAGACTGGATCAGCATATTGTATCTGGCCGTCACCGTTAATGTGTGTCGGGCCAGGAGTCAATCGGAGAGGCATTTGATAATGTAGGGGTTGTAGGGTACCAGTCTTTTGTCAGGTTAGTATGGGGCTTCGTTGAGATACGTCAGTTAGGGGTTCCGGTCGAGGGGTAGTAAGACAAGGGGATGGGGACGCTTTACTAAGGGGAAGGTTAGTGAGTAGAATATTCCGGGCCGGGCTAGGAGGAGCCTGACCGGAAACTAGATATGGCGCCAAATCTGGGTAAGTGGAGTTAACGGAAGTAGGTATCGGAAGGGGAGGGTTTAAAACAAGGGGGTTGGGCTCTGAGCTAGAGGAGGGAGTAGGTGGGGACAACGGGGCAGGGGGAGGAGCGTTTCCAACAGCACCTCCTCTTCCTCTTCCGGTGGAGGAGGAGTAAGGGGGCGGCATGGGGATCTCAGACTCAGGGGGCGTGTCTAAAATGGGCGTGATTACGGCCTTAGTGGACAAGCGAGTCCTGGCCACCATGAGGCGACATTGTTCCGATCCATTTTGGCGAGTCATTTACGGCCTGCCTCCAACAATCAATATATGGAAACTGGCCGTAAAGTTCAGGCCTACCTGATACAGCCACGTGTACACGCTGTACCAGATTAGGATCCAAACTGCCACGTGGTGGCCATGCGGCAACCAAAGTAGGCCATTCCCTACTACACAAAGTAGTCAGGCGTGCTGGAGACATCTTTACCCCAAAATCACATGCAGTATATCCCTTTTTAAAGTTTTTTATCATACATCCTAAGGGATCCAAAATCGTTGAATCTGACGCGCCCATACTTAACAATGGAGCGTCGTCTCCAACAGAAACTACACAAGTTTTTTAAGTTGACATACAGTTTACAAATGTGTGCAATAAAAATTCTGGAAATATTAAAAACATTTTTGTGGGTGTTATTTACATTTTAAAGTTGACGGGGAGGTGTCCCCCGGTTGCCAAATGCTCTAGGTATGCCCCTGCTGAGTACAAAAACATGAAAAACTATATAACACTAAAACACGCAAGAAAGACAAACAACATGCATAGTTATTTTCAAGCACTGAATAGCATCATTAACTGTTAAAAATAATATATGACATCTAAAAATGCTCAAACTTTTATTATGTAAGAAAAGCATAGTACAAGACTGCTCAGTACCAACATCACCATATAACGTATTTGCCAGTCATAAAAAAACACAAACAAAAACATCTATAGATTTGAAGGTTGCAAAATATGTCACCATTTGGCTATCTGAAACAAAAGAAAAAGAATGGAGAAAAAAAAAAACAACAGTTATTTTTAGTTACTGCAATCCATCATTGTACTTCTAAGTTTGTAACATTAATGCTGAAATATTTTCGCTTTTTATTATATATTTACTGATTTTATTAAAGACACAGAGGAGAATATTATGCAATTATTTCTTTATTTTCTCCAGCAGCAAAAAGGCAAGAAAGAATAACCTAATATTCACCTCCGTGCCATAAATAAAACCAGCTTTGAGAAATTAGAGAAAATTATGGAAAAGGAACCCTCCACTGCCCAAATACAAACTAAATAAGACTTACTGTTTAGTAAATATAGCCCAAATAAAAACTTGAATGCATTTAATTCTGTATTTTTTCATTGGGGTAAATCTAAAAACAGCTTGCAAAACCTACAGATCTCTTGTCTGCTGCCTTTGCAAGCTCTGCCCTTCTAAACCCGCCTAGACTTTCTGTGGCTGTCCAATCACAGGTTTCCCAATATAGTTCAATGTCTTTTAGGTCAGATGCTCTGGGCAATTGCTGGCTCTTGAGGTCAGCTGCAATCAGCTAACGAAACCAGGAAGTAACATTATTTGTTTTCTGAAAGCGAGCCAAGGATGTGTAAGCAGGTTATTTTAGAAAAGTGTCAATTTCTAATGAAATTTGAACTTTATGCAAAATGAAAAAAAAGAGGACACACTCTTCACACACAATGATTTTTAGCAAGCAACATTCTTTAAACATTATACATAGTAACATAACAACAAATCACAAAGTACAGATCCAAAAAGGTGTAAGACATTCCTAGCACTTCCTCTTTCTTTGCTGCTCCTTTACACCAGTAAAGTATTTCTTCATTGCTTCTCATATTTTGTCTTTTACTTATATATATATATATATATTTTTTTTTCATAACTGTTGCTTATTGGTTTCTTATTTTCCCTATTGAGCTTTGTTTTTTTATTTCTTTACCTCAGAGTTGTATCAGGCATGTAGTTGTTTCTTCAGACTGCTTTTCAGTCCCTGGAGCGGGCCAAAAGCACTAATTGAGTGCCCGTTGCCGCATTTTGTATTCCATGGCCATTGTTTGCTGAGCAGTGCTCTCAGGTCTTATAGCTCTTCCTGGCTCTCACAGGAAACCGAGCAAATCGGCTGAGAACATCACATTGGTTTTCTCCGTGACTCTCTGCTCAACAGCTAGCTATTGCTGCCTCCGACACACACACACAACCCTGTTAGTTTGCTTCTCTCCTGATTTATCCCCGCCCATTTCAAGGTTACTCAACCATGAATCATTTTCTCTTTAGGTTTTCATAGTTTCCCATATACTCTGGACTGTTTACTGCTCTCATCTGGGCTACTTTTGCAACCTTGGCCTTGGTTAACCATACCGCCTCACAAGATTTTCAGGCCCAGTTGGGCAGTAATATGCCCAAATCATTTAACAAGGCACTGGTATCGGCTATGAGGGTTATATCCAATTCCATTGTGCAAGCATTTAAGCATGTATAACAGATAGTGCCACCAGCCTCTCAAGCCTTCCATTTGTCCATGCTCAAGCCTGAACCTACAGACTGCAAGGAAAATGTGAAGGTAAATGCCCGTCATGACAAGCAAGGTTGAGCATGTCAAGGATAGCCTGCTTTCACTGTTCCCTATCAACTCTCGACTGACATACTTGATATCTTGTTTTATAATCTCTAATATTCCGGTCTAGGCAGCTTGATAATTCTAGAGCAACTCAGTATCTTAGATGTGCTCATCTAGCCAAGCCTGATGAGAATACGTTATTTGACTAGCTTGATTTAATTTTCATAAAATTGTGCAGTTATTTCGAATACCATACCAATGTTTTGCAATATTTGTTTTTGAATTGCTTACTATTGCTGTCTTGGTATTGCACGCTTGATTTTACTCATATGTACAGCAAAAATAAAGAATAAAAAAAACAAAAAATAAATTGAGACCGGTGGCCACCATCCTCTGGAGTGGGGGAGTTTGTCTTATTTTTTTGATGATATTATTGATCCTTGTTCACTCAATGTAGCTTCTTGATACCCATCTGTTGTGGACACTGACCTTCTGCAGAACCTGGGCATCCTCATGAACTGGAACATATCCACCATGCAATTATCACAGACAATAGAATTTCCATAGAGGAACTCACCTACGCTGTCAAAACCTTGCAGCCATCCCAGCCGGCATTCAGAGTACCACAGGGAATGTGTTTGGGGGACTCCCCTCCCCCAGAGTGAGAGGAGGGGTGGGGGAGGGGGGCAGAGAGTAGTTGGAAAGGTGGCAAAGCTCTTCTCCGACACGAACCACACGCTACTTCACTCAGTGGCAAGGATACACATAACACGATATGTCTCATCAATACCGCAGAAATCATGCATAACCAGGGACGTGACAGATTCAATGGCTCCTAAAAGCATTTCAGCATACTGGTGGTGAACTACTACTTGTTACCACCTCCGTGTATACAAAACTGGAAGAAAGACTACCAAGAGATGTTTAAGGAAGCAAAATGGGTGATCGCTTTCCTTCAGAAAACACTGGTGTCAGCACGTGGGTAAGAAAATTCAAACAAGCTCCTAACGAGGTGGTAGCTAACCCCAACCGCTCTTCTCAGACATGAACCGAATCTCTGCTGGCGCTGCGGAGACGAACGACAAACACATTCATATATGGTGGTCATGCAGATTGATCAATCCATTTTAGGCGGAAGTCAGCCATGTGAAAGGTAAGTTATCCAGCCTATAAACCGTCACCCCTTCCCATCTATGTACTTGATCTCCTTTTACACACACACCTCCCTCCCCCCAACCGTGTTACCGCAGGCGGCACCTGGTGTACCTCCACTACAGTGTGCCCCCCGGACTGCTCAGGACTGTTGCAGTGGAGGATGATACCCTACGGCTGGGTGTTTGACTCTGACATAATTAGACCCAAAGTTGGTTTAATTTCAACCGGGAGTCTCTCTGTGAATGGGTGACAGGAACAGATACATTCGCGAACACTACTAATCCCAATAAATGTTTCAACTCAATAGTTTAAAATAGTGTTTTGTATACCCTTTATAGCTCACTGGTAATTGGCTTTTCTTCTCTGGTGACCAGATATTTTAAACAGCACAACTTAATTAATACCATAGGAATAGTACAGCTTTCATTTAACGCGAACTCTGGAACTGCACGAGCTTATGCGTGCACACGCAGGAGTAAAGATCAAAAGTTCCAGAAGGGAGGATTTTGGGGGAGGAGGGAAACAGTGTTTTTCCCCTGCATAAATTCAAGTAGAGTGAGAATAAAAATAAATAAACCCAAAACAAAAAACACGATAGAAGTTTTTATTAAAATTAATGTCTACTACATGGAGTTTATATATTTAAACCTCCAATATTTAGAATATATTTATTTTTTTGATTAGTTTTACGAAAATAAATGTATGTAAAGATTCAAATTATTGTAAAATCTGTACGGTGAAGGCTGGTAAATCCTGGAATTACAATACAAAGCAAATAATTAAGCGATTCTTAAATAAAATAGAGATAAGCATTTCTGTCCCTATCAAGGGTTCCCAACCCACCCCTTAAGTACCTCCTGCCAGTCTAGGATTTACCCTGTTGTGTCTAAAGTGTTTCTTCGATCTATGTAAAAAAGGGGGGGATATATAAGTGGATTTCTCCTACTTGGGGGTTAACCCCTAGTGAAATAAATTCACCAAAAATACAAAATAATAGAAGGAACGTAGAGAGAAAGGACAGGAAAAATAGGTAGAAATAATCCTGATAGAGTGGGTTTTCCTCAATCTGGAGGGAAACTAAAGTGGGAAAAAGTGGGTAGTTAATTCCCAACAATAAAACTTAGCTTTTAATTGTAACTAAAAATAAAAGTAGCGGTTGGTATAGTGACCCACCAAAACAAATATAAATATATATATAAAAAATGTGGCAACACCAGGAGACAGTGGAACAAAACAGTGAGCCACTGTGACTTACAAAGTTGAAGGGGTTATACTATTAATGATACAAAGCCACCAAAGTGTATACAGCGGTGTAAGCTGCTAACTAAATTCCTGCTACTGAGTATATATAGCAGAGCGTCTGTTCAAGCGGTATGATCATTAAATAGTATGTAACAGTGACAGTGCGTAGCGCTCAATAATAATCACTTACTCCCCAGCTGTTTTCTTTGGGGTGTGTAAGGTATATGGGTGTTCTTTATTCCAAATGCAGTATATTCCTCAAAAGAAACAAAGGGAAAACTCGCCCTGGTGTTGAAATCCTTATGATAATTTTTATACAGATAAAGGTGAAGAATGCCTCTCACCTGGATCAGAGCCTGTGACCTGGCTCTGAGTATGTTAGCCTTTGAGTCCTTTTAATGGGATGACTCCTTCCCTCTTTAGCAGGATAGAAGATGTACCAGGTGTATGTTTAAGTGGCCAAACTTTTATTAAAATCATAAAATACATACATAGCACTGGTATCAGTCCAAACGTACGTCAGGGGCTCTCACCTGGCGTTATCCAGCACACTGCATCATCAGTGTCACATTCTATCCCTGTCAAGATTTTCTAACAGGGTTAGACACACGGCAACACTGACTCATCTGCTCTATCTAGAAGCAAGTCCAGCAAAATTTCTCTCTAGCCTGTTTTGGCTTTCTGCTGGGAGGTTGGGACTTTATATCACTGCACTAGCGATCAGGAGAAATCAGGCTATTTGCTAAGGGGTGCCCTCGAAGGCAAGAGTTGCTAGGGTCACTAGTGACAGGCAAATAGTCTCCTTTACTATACACCATATTATCTGCAGTTTTCTCTCCCCCTCCCCTTTGGAGTATCAGTTTTGTATTTGAGCTTTTCAGGAGCTCAGTCATCCTTTCACGCTTTACCAGTATTAGCGATTTAAATACTGCAAATTTACCGGTCTCTCTCAGAACCTTGGTTTAGCAGTCTGAGAATCTGCCAAAAGTTGTTTGGTCAATTTGGCTAATATACTGACTCAGCTACTTACTACCTAAACGTCTGTATATATGTGCATTATAAAGGGCAAGCTTATTTCATTACAGACCGCCTGCACCAGGCTCTACAAAATATCTGACATAAGTGTTTTGGTAAAACTGTCAATTATACCCATACAGCTACTTTACCGCTATAATGTCTCTAAATAGTGTTTTGAAACCAGCAAGCTCATCTATTTAACCCCTTAAGGACACACGACGTGTGTGACACGTCATGATTCCCTTTTATTCCAGAAGTTTGGTCCTTAAGGGGTTAATGATCATACCGCTTGAACAGACGCTCTGCTATATATACTCAGTAGCAGGAATTTAGTTAGCAGCTTACACCGCTGTATACACTTTGGTGGCTTTGTATCATTAATAGTATAACCCCTTCGACTTTGTAAGTCACAGTGGCTCAATGTTTTGTTCCACTGTCTCCTGGTGTTGCCACATTTTTTATATATATATATATTTATATTTGTTTTGGTGGGTCACTATACCAACCGCTACTTTTATTTTTAGTTACAATTAAAAGCTAAGTTTTATTGTTGGGAATTAACTACCCACTTTTTCCCACTTTAGTTTCCCTCCAGATTGAGGGAAACCCACTCTATCAGGATTATTTCTACCTATTTTTCCTGTCCTTTCTCTCTACGTTCCTTCTATTATTTTGTTTCTTCGATCTAAAAACATATTAGACACAACTGGGCAATCTCTAAATCCTGGACTGGCAGTGGGTACTTGAGGACTGGGTTGGGAACCACTGCTCTCTGGGAATTGCATGGATAAAGGTTTATTTAGCTTGTGGGCATAGTTGGAGTTGTTTTTGTCTTCTCAGTTAGGCCTAAAAGGACCACTCTAGGCACCCAGACCACTTCAGCTTAATGAAGTGGTCTGGGTGCCAGGTCCTTCTAGGGTTAACCCATTTTTTCATAAACATAGCAGTTTCAGAGAAACTGCTATGTTTGTGAATGGGTTAAGCCTTCCCCTATTTCCTCTAGTGGCTGTCTCACTGACAGCCGCTAGAGGCGCTTGCGTGATTCTCACTGTGAAAATCACAGTGAGAGCACGCAAGCTCTTGCCGCGCGTGCGCATTCAGCCGACGGGGAGGAGAAGAGGAGGATCGGAGGAGGAGAGCTCTCCACCCACCGCTGGAAAAAGGTACGTTTTTACCCCTTTCCCGAGCCGGGCGGGAGTGGGTCCCTGAGGGTGGGGGCACCCTCAGGGCACTCTAGTGCCAGGAAAACGAGTATGTTTTCCTGACACTAGAGTGGTCCTTAATTGAAAAGTTAGTAGACTGAATGTTGAACCATATTTGAACTGCCTTATCTTCATCTATGACATGTAAATGACTTAAAGGGACAGTATAGTCACCTGAACAACTTCAGCTTAATGAGGTTGTTCATGTGAGTGCCACAGCTCCCTGCAGCCTTTTTCTTGTAAGCACTGTATTTTCATAGAAAATACAGTGTTTACATTGGAAGCATGGAACACCTCTCGTTGCAGTCAATCAGACGTCCACCAGAGGGACTTCCGAGTTCAGAAGCCCTAAAAGGCTTTATTCACGTCTGACGTATTCACGCATGGGTGAATACTTCAGACGTGCTATCAGCACACAAAGCACTGTGAACGCGCTTTGTGTGCTGAGGCTGTCAGCACCGTGTGGGAGTGTGGGAGATAAAAAAAAATAAAAATCTGCACACCACACAGCTTCCGGATCGTGCTGACAGCCTGAAGATTACAGATGAAGTTTGCAGAGACCTGAAGGTTGGAGATTACAGATGAAGACTGGAGGCTGGTGGTGTCTGGAGAGAGGAGTCTGGAGACAGCACGCAGAAACTTAAAATAGTGAGTACAATTATTTTCTACTAATATTGTACTGAATTGTGTTAATTATATTTATTTTCATGTTTATTAGTTTAATATTTTTTTAAATTGTAGTTACTTATTTTCATTATAATATGCTATATATATATATATAGATATCTATATATAGATATATATATATATATATATATATATAGTTTATTTTTTTTCTAATCAATTTTGTTATTGTAATTTTTTTCCTACTTTAATGTTTAGTTGTATGTAATTCTAGGAGCATATTCACTAAATGCTTTTTTGAACAAAATATGCCATTTCATTTTTTTTAAAGTGATATGATTATGCTCATTATTTAATGGGCTACAGTTATCAGCATAACCACCATATGTTCACTATATGGATATATATGATATATGGCTGTAGAAAAATATGGATCACTGTAAATATGACACTGTTATTGCCTTGTGTAATAAATTTAAACCAAATGGAAAAAATACAGGCAGTCTTGATTAAGCGTAAATAATGTATTGCATAATTTTTTTATGTTTGGATGTAAAAAGACAATTTGTGATTTGCTTCACTAATCGTTGTACAGTCGTGCTTTCAAAATCTGAACAATAAATATCAATTTGTGTTTTCATTTAGGTTTTTAATGAAGACTCGGATTCGTCTTTCAAGTTTGATTTGGTAAGTTTAATTATTATTGAGCTCCCTCCCCTTTCTCCCCCCAAGTTGCCTGTATACAGTCACACACATGTATAGGCAGACAGTCACATAAACATTTACAAGCAGACAGTCAGACACACAGTTAAAGGGAAAACAATCACGAACAGTTACACACACACACACACACACACACACACACACACACACACACAAAGGCACAGCTACAGCGACACACACAGGCAGTCACACACACACACAGGTAGGCAGACAGTCACACTCGAATGCACAGCTACAGCGACACACACAAAGACACAGCTGCAGCGACACACAAAGGTACAGGCAGACAGTCACACACACACAGTTATGTGAACACAATCATGAACAGTTACAGGCACACCGTCACACAGTTACAGGCACACCGTCACACAGTTACAGGCACACCGTCACACAGTTACAGGCACACCGTCACACAGTTACAGGCACACCGTCACACAGTTACAGGCACACCGTCACACAGTTACAGGCACACCGTCACACAGTTACAGGCACACCGTCACACAGTTACAGGCACACCGTCACACAGTTACAGGCACACCGTCACACAGTTACAGGCACACCGTCACACAGTTACAGGCACACCGTCACACAGTTACAGGCACACCGTCACACAGTTACAGGCACACCGTCACACAGTTACAGGCACACCGTCACACAGTTACAGGCACACCGTCACACAGTTACAGGCACACCGTCACACAGTTACAGGCACACCGTCACACAGTTACAGGCACACCGTCACACAGTTACAGGCACACCGTCACACAGTTACAGGCACACCGTCACACAGTTACAGGCACACCGTCACACAGTTACAGGCACACCGTCACACACACAAAGGTACACCGACACGCACAGCTACAGTCACTCACTCACTCACACACACACACACACACACACACGCAGGCAGTCAGTCAGTCAGTCTCTCTCACACAAACACACAAACTTCCTTCTTCCCATTCTTGCAGGAAGGGAGGCAGTTGGTTGTTGGGGAAGTAGGGACTCCTTCCTGCTTCCCCCTTACTGTGCAGCAGTTACTGCTTCCCCCTTGCCGCACATCTCGCACACCCCTAAGGCTGACCCTGGTCTCACTTTTTCAGTGCTCTTATATAACACCTGCAGGTTAGAAATAGGAAGCTAGAGGCATCATCATATTTGTGCATACATACACAAAAAAACAGACAAAAACAAACTCCAGAAAAAAAAAAAAAACAACAAAAAAAAAAAACACAAAAACACACACATAATGCATCTAACCAGGGTTCGTCAAGGAGATTTCTAAGTGATCTAAAGATAGGCCCATCTATAGGTAGTCTTGTGGTGGTGAGTGGAACCGAAACCTTTAATATACCTTTCAAGACCTTTTTAATGGGATATGATGACAAGAAGGGGGTGTTGTTAGGAACATTGGTGAGGCTATGGTGCTGAGCCCCGGTGAGGTAAAGTTTAATGGTGTTGTGAGAAAGTTTAAGATGTAAGTGGCAGAAAGAGGCAAAAGCCACCATGGTTTGTGTAGAAAAGTCGCCTTTTAAACCGAATTCTGCAGTGAATTTGTTAAAAATGGTAAGCGCCCTATTGTATGAGATAGCTGTGTTAGGTGATAGTGCTTGGTGAGTGAGAGTCCTAGCGTGATGCATTAGTGTGCTCAATCCAGGATTAGTTCGTGAAATCGTGGTGTCCTGGATGGCTGGTGGTGAGCCGTAGGGAGTGCCTGGAAGAATACCTGGAATTGAGAGCGAGAGAGCATCAGCGGCCATGTTGTGGATACCCGGGATGTGAAAACAAACTAAGTGAAACTGGACGATTGCTGCCAGCCAGGTCAGCTTGCGAATCAGCCGCATGATGGTCAGGGACGATGAGCGCCCCTTGTTAATGATTTCGGAAGCCGCTGAGTTGTCAGAATAGCATTTTACTGCCTTGCCGGACCAGAGATGACCCCAGGTGTGTGCGGCCGCCACAATGGGATAAATTTCGAATAGTGCTGAGATCTCCCTGAATCCTGGCAAGGCATCCGTCTCAGCGGGCCAGTGACCCCTGAACCAGTGGTTCCCGAAGATGGCTGCAAAACCAGTGTTGGCTGCAGCTTCTGTGTGAATGATGGGTGATGAAATGGAGAGAGGGGGGATAAACATGGAGATACCGTTCCAATCTGCCAAAAACTTTCCCCACATAGCTAAGTCAGCCTTTGCGTGGGGGTCCAATGAAACTGGACAAGAGTCCGGTACCCCGTGGAGCAGGCAAAGAAGCCTGGATATAAAAGACCTTCTGTGCGGGATGATGCGCATGGCGAAGTTAAGGGATCCCAGAAGGGACTGAAGTTCCCTTCTGGTGCAAACATCATTCCGCAGGAACATGTCTCTCTCCCCTCTCAAGCGTATCAGTTTGTTGTGGGGAAGGCTAGCTCGGAGGGTAAGAGTCTAGCTCAAACCCCAAAAAGGTTCATTTAGTTGTGGGGCCGATTATTTTTGATGGAGATAATGGTACACCAAGTGTAGAAAAAAGTGCTGTAGTAATGCTGATAGCGGTAGGTGTTTGTGCCCCTGACTCTATCAGTAAGAAGTCGTCTAAGTAATGGATAACAGAGTGACACCTGAGGACGTTCAGAAGCAGCCAGCATAGTGCCTCAGCGAAGATATCGAACAGTTTGGGGCTGCTTCGAGAACCGAAAGTGAGTCGTGTGGAGAAGTAGTACTTTTCTCGCCATTTTGCAAGTGCCAGAGTGAGGGGTGCATGTGTAATAATGTAAAAGCATTTGTGATGTCCGTTTTGCTGAGCCAGGGGCGACTACCAGATGAGATGATGGACTGTATGGCGTCGTCAATTGTTACATACTGAAGTGAGAATTCGTCTGCGGGTATGAGTGCGTTTATGCTGGGAACAAAAGAGGAGTGCGGTGCCGATAAATCAATAATTAGCAGTTTTTTATTAGAATATTTGTGTACTGCGACACCAATGGGGTTAGTGCGCCAGGAGGAAAAAGGTGAGGAGGTGAAGGGGCCGATCATGAAACCGTTGGCAATTTCAGAAGAAAGGAGAGTGTCTGTGGAAACTGGATCTTGGCATGCTGACAATAGATTGGGACATTCCAGTGTGCCCGTGGGGATGGCTACAATACCCGTGAGAAAACCCTGTGTGAACCCAGTGGTCAGATATTCCATCAAATGCCTGCTAGGGTGTGTCCTTAAGTAAAAAAACAGGTTGTCGACATTGACGTCGTTTAGCCATTTGTTAGGCGACAACCTGGCCGGGCACATGGTCTTGGTATGTGCCCTAAAGCATATGGAGCAGATGTGCAACAATCTACAGGCGCTGAAACTGCAGGAGCCTGCGTTGAAATTATTGCACACCTGTGCTTTACCTAGAAAGGAGATGGGCCTACCCAGCTTATCACTTAGACCACCCGCTGATTTGTTGTGAGGGGTGAAAGTGGGATGAGGGGTGGGAGTGGTGGTGGTAGGATCGGCTTCGGAAGGACATAAGTCCGCCGTATGAGATGTAGAGTTGCCTGAGACCAGCGAAGTGGCGACAGAATAGTTCTGTATCCATCTGACACCAGTTAATTCTGACATTGAACTGTTTCAGATGGGTCGCCGCCTTCGCTGATACTGACTTATGATAGTCGTAAAAGGAGGAGCCCCCGTACTTCATGCCTAGATCCACCACCTTGTGGAGGTAGAGGTCTAGCTCCTCTCTTCTGTGGGGATACACCGTGCAGATGACGTCACGGTATATCCCAAAGGCTATCACAAACTGGGGGATGGATAGTTTCTTGTTAAGCCTAGGGTCTCTAGTCTTAAGAATCACTGAGATGTCCCCGTAACTGTATGCCCTGTTCTCCAGTATGTCTTGGGATGCTATAAGCAGACAACAGACACACGTCCTTCCCGTCTAGGATTTCTTTCCTGATGGAGTCTGGGACGGAGTGAGCTGGTGACTCAAAAGGCGATATAGCTGTGGCTGGTGCTGGAGAGGGGAGTATAGGGGGACATGGTGGTACAGCGGGGACAGCCAGGGTGGAGACTGGGAGGCCGGGGTATTACCTGGGGAGGCGATGGCGCTCTCCACCTTAAATAGCCTGTTATTTAAAGTCTGCAAGTTGGCCAAGATTGCTGCTAGGGTATCCTGGGTGGCCGTGCCAGCGCTTAGGGGCTGTCCTTGAGAGCTAGTGCTTGGCCTAGGCTCAGGGGCTTGGTAGGTGAGCAGTCTGTAGAGTTCTGACTTTCTAGCCGTAGCTGGAAAGGGGATTCCCCTGAGCCTAAGCTCGGCCGTAATTTTAGGAATAGTCCATGCTTTCAAGGACGTGGGAGTTGAGGGGGTGAGAGATTCGCCTGGAGACTCTGGTCTGATGGGCGTACACTGGATCTCTTCGGGCAACTCTTCGATGGGGGTTGGTTCTTGGGACATTCTAAAAATGATTTAGTCAATGAGATATTAGAAGGGGAGTAGGGGAACCAGGAGAGATATGAGGGGGGGGGGGTATTTTTTAGAAGAACTGTACTGTAATGCTAGTGCCGAAGCAAAAAACTTAGCTGTGAATTGGTGATAGGTGAGGCCCTGCTAATGCCAAGTGGCGGTGAGAGGCTCTACCTATGATTTGGCTTAGGAAAATCGTGGCCACAGACGTGGTGGCGGGGTGTTGGCCTCTCAGTGACTGTAAAGAGATTCAAAACATGTGGCCGTGACAGGTGAGGCCCTGACTACAGCCCTGTAGTAGGGCGGGCGAGGCGTATATGATTTGGGCATGGGGCCGTACCTCCGTGTTGAGGTGGGAGATGGCCTCGCAGGACCGGATTTTCTACTAGGGTGAGCTAGGGCGGTAGCCTAGTCCCTGTAAGCCAGTTCACTTGTATACTTAAGGTTGAATGGTAATTCTGGTGTAATGTGTGGATACTAACCTTGAAGGGGTTATAATCGAGAACTGGAACCTTCTAGTATTTTTATGTAGCGAGTCTTGGCTGCTGCTGTCCTCGTAGAAGAAGCCTAAGGATTAAGACAAATGTTGATGTATTTATGCGTAACGTGGTGGCGTATGATTTGTAGTAAGGGTTGGCTGTTAGGAGCGCAACATGAGATCCTAAATTGAGGGATCTGAATGGTTAGTCTAAGACTGGGACGAGTTTACGTTATGGAGAGAGGCTGACTGAGGCCTTGGGGTAGTGACTGCCGTACATGAGTAAGAACGTAAGTACCTGGTAGTATGTCTGAGTACCGGGTTAGGTAGGTCGGGTATTTTCTTGCCTAATGGCAGTATGACCTAGGTAGAAAAATGTAAAGAATTTAACACACCGAGGTCGTAGGACCGTGAGTTAGTCGTAATGAATCGAGACCGCGTTAGGCCTTGTATGAAAAGGTCCTGTAATGAGTAGAGCACTATACCTTGATTTATTGTACAGGTACTTGGATGAGCATAACTGGTTTTATGCGTAGAAGCCGGTGGAGACCTAGAATAATTCTGGAGCTATGGATTAAACCCATTGAATATTTAATAATTAGCGAAGGCTGTGACAGTATGTTATAAATAACAAACAAAAAATTTACTGTGACAAGTCTGGAGTGCGTGTTGTACTGAGGCATAGACATGGATGAAACCAAAGTGAGTAAATACTATACCTGGGTTTGTAAATACAAGAACTTGAATTTGCTAACTTTAAGCAGAAATGCAAGAAATGTAACAGGGGCAGGATTAATGACTGCGTAGCTTTAAGGAGAAAACTTAGTAAATAAAAATGTGGGATTTTACCAGTATTGCCCTAGAAGATCGTGTTAATAATTAATATATGTATGTAGTGTTTGTACAGGGTTGGCGTTGAATTAAAGAATTCTGCCCTTTTTAGTTTGGTGTCAGGAGGAATCTATTTTAATTGATGAATGACCGTTAAACATAGTTTACTATCCACTTAGGTGTAGGAAAAAGAACCGATTGCTAGAATACAATGGCTGAGATTTTAATATTTTTAAACATAATTAAACCGGAAAACACAATTTGGTAAAAGGTTGTAGTTTTAAACGGATTTAATAACTCATACTGACAGGTATGTATAAACAGTTAAATAACCGAACAGAAAGTATGTGCTTTTAAATGAATTTGTGTGTACGAAATGCTTGTATTATTTGAACGGGATCGGTAGATTTAGCCGTACGAGGGACCTGCTTAGGTAAAGTATAATGTGCGTTAGTTTAATTCCGCACGAATAGCAATATCATGAATTAGGTAAGTATGCGAGGGGTGAACAGGATTTGCATCAATCGCTTAAGATGCACGGTTAAGTAAATAGGTACATGGTTCGTGCGTATGACTGAAAGGTAACACAGAAATGTAACGATTAGCACCAGTTATGCCTATACATAGTTCGGCAGTTTTCACCATACGAAGGTCCCAATGATACGTAAGAATAGCGGGCGTTCGTCTACTTTAGTGGCCCGAACGCGGAAATGCATGAACGGGTAAGTATACATGAACTGGTAATGTAAGAGAAAAAAGGGAGCCTACCCCTAAGTTTTTAGGCCCGAACGGAGGGAAATAGCCGAACGCTATTTCCCACACTAGCTTACGTGAGCGTGCTGGTCTCGTGACCGGAAGCCAAGTACCGCGACCGGGAGGAAGACGGGTGGCAGGGCCGCAGAACGGACAGAGGATTCCGCTGGACACCTCTTGCTGCAGGAGACTGGAGCTGTTTGGCGGGAAGCTCGGACCGGAAGTGCTGGTTGCTATGGGGATAGACAATCAACTGGAACGGCAGAGGTGAGTAGGGGCTGGGAGTTTAAGTAGGGGACTTACTCCTCCCACAAATTCAGGCCTAATGGCCTTTCTACACACACACACACACACACACACACACACACATATATATATTTATAGTACACACACACACACGTGAGATTATATATATATATATATATATATATTATATACACACACACACACACACACACACACGAGAGATATATATATATATATAGTATATACACACACACACACACGAGAGAGAGAATATATATTTTTTTTATTTTTGGGGGGGTGGGTGTCTGTATTAAAAGTGCGTATATATATATATATATATATATATATATATATATATATATATACACACACACATACATATACACACATACATACACACACACACATCCCAAAAAAAAATATTAATATAGTATACACACACACACACACACACAAAGTGTATACAATTTTTGTGTGGGCATATGCATATATATATACATACATACATACACTTTTTTATATAATATAATATATATATATCGCAAAAGTGACTGAGTGTGGGTGAGTGATTGTGGGCTGGCGAGTAAGTGTGGGCAGGTGAGTGAGTGATTGTGAGTGGGGGTGACAGTGAGTGTGGGTTGGTGATAGTGATTGTGGGCAGGTTACTGAGTGATTGTGAGTGTGGGTTGGTGACGTTGGTGACGATGTTACATTTCCCATGCAATTAAACGGTTTGCAATTCCATATTATATTATGTGGGAGTGAGAGAGTGGGAGTGAGAGATAGCTAGAGAGAGAGATAGCTAGAAAGAGATAGATATAGATAGAAAGAATTAGATAGAAAGAAATAGATAGAAAGGAATAGATAGAAAGGAATAGATAGAAATAGATAAATAGAAAGAAGTAGAAATAGAGTGTGTATGTGTTTAACAATATTTATTTAAAGTGTATGTTTAACAATGTGTGTGTGTTTTGTATGCAAACACTATATATAGAGAAATCTATATATAGAGAAATCTCTATATATAGTGTTTGCAGGCAAAGTTTGGAGTAGGAGAGTTGCCGTAGGAGGGGGGCAGGCACACAGCGAGCTGAGCGGTCACTCAGCTCAGCTCGCGATCGCGCATATGCGCGGTATAGTGCAGAGTGTCTTCATAGGGCGGCATTTAATGCCGCTCTATGAAGAACGCGATTGGTGCAGCGCGAAGCCGCGCATGCGCACCACATCACGATGACGCTTCTCTGAGAGAAGCGTCTGATTGAGCCCCTTGCGGGGAGCTCGGCACTGGAACGGAGGTAAGTTTTTAATATAAAAACGCTTCAAAAATTATTTTTAATAAATGAAAGTACATATAAAAGCAAGAATGAAGGCTGGGGGACCTGTCTTTCTTGCTTTTATATGTTGGCTTTAGAGTCCCTTTAAATCTTACTAATGTTCTGCTTCGATGCACCCAATCACACCATGCAAGGATATTTACGTAGTCAAACTGGTTAGTTTAAATTGGAAATTCACTTTAGTAATTAACTTTAATCTCGCCACTAAATTGTTTGTTTTTCCCCTACGCTCAGTAAAATGTTGAAATCAACATCAGGCCTTTGAATACATTTCCACAATGCAATTTATTCTCATCTGCTATTTGCTACAAAATCTGCTATTTAAAAATGCGGTCAATAGGAATTTGAGCTTCCAAAAGTTACTAGGAAGACAAACTGTATTCTTTGTCCTAAAGAATACGTAGTGGAATTATAAGGAGTAATAAAAATTATTTTAATATGGATGCATTGGTCAATGCTTCTCTATGAAGAAACTCACAACCAGAGAACGATCGTTCTCTTTTTTTTTTTTTTCATTCCAAAGGTTTTTTATTAAGCGTGCATGGACAGTTTACAAGCAAGTTTAAGTCATAGTTTTTACATACAGCAGAAAAGGTAAATATGTGTATCAAGAGCAATCTGTAGCTTTACAATTACCCGGTATAGCACATTAGTTGATAACATAAAACAGAAAATAATGAGGCTACAGCACAGTTAACCTGAGTATGTCTTCGTGTATGTCATTCTCAATACGTTATTTGAATTTAGGTCCGAATAATAACCAGTTACGTCAGGCAGTTCTGGTGTTGGTGGAGGTAAAAGTTAGAGGTTCCGTTGCGTTCTGTTACATGTAGTCAGGGATTAATTATGTTTTGTTTACTGGGTGCTGTTGGCTCATAATGGTAAGACGGTACGTTTAGGCATTGTAACAGAGCCTATTACATCTTAAGGTGTCTATCTAGAGTATCCAGCCTACTCGGTCTATGTCAACGTCCTCGATTTGTTAGCCTAAGTCAGTAGGAACCTCTGTGTAATTTTAAAGTGTTAGATAAGTTGTAGTAGTCACTGACAAAGTTGTTCCCTCCTTCCAAAAGGGGGAGACAGAAAAAGGAAAGGGCCTACGTGAAGTCCCCATTTAATCACCAATGGGAGTGTCTCCCAGCGGTCTAAAAGGGCCTTGTGCCGTGCACGCGCGGCCGGGCATAGTAATACACCCTGAAGTAAAGTAATAAAAGGAAAAAAGTAAGGTGATGGCATTACAGATATGGAACAAGTCTCCCCCCCCCCTCTCCCCCCCATTCAGGCATGGCCGTCCATGACAGTCAGGTGTAAACCAACAGTGTATCTTTACGTACAGTGTGTGTCTCAGCTCGTATCCTTGTGCTGTGTTTAAGCGATAGGCCATATATAACAACTGTAGCGTTAACAGCGTATTCATTTTTTATAACAAGGTTATATAGAGCGGTTAAACTAGTCGACTGACTAATGCTTGCGCAGTCGAGCATAACAAGTTCAAATAATAGGAGAAATAAGAGAAGTTAAACCAAGGTAAGAAAGTTAGAGTCTTCCCCCCACTCATCCCATTCAGATACGGCAGTCACTGGTATACAGAAGGTGGCAAACAATGGCAGGTTGTCAGCAGCCTCCGCCCACAGAGGCACCAAGACCCGCTTCCAGGTCCCCCTTCAGTCCTAGCCCTCTGGCAGAGTATCCTATGGTGAAGTGGGCACTCGGAAAATTAGACAGTCCGCTGGGCCCCCCCACCTAAGGTCCATGGCCCATCCATCTCCTGCACCTCCCCTGCACCTTCAGAGGCCCAGTGAGGCATCACTCCCTCCAATGTCTCTCCCAGCTCCGGCCACATACTTGGATCCGCCGTGTTTCACTTACGGTCACCGGTACTCCATTGCTCCACACAGACTGGCTCCACCGGGCTCACGGCTTTGGGGACAAGTCCTCCCAGGCCCCCCACAAACCCGGAGGTCGAGGGTAGCATGCCTCCAGTGGGTAGACTTTCCGGGTGGCTCCTTTCCGGGGCATCGGTCCCCCGAGGCCACCGCGCGGCAATCCTACATGTGAGTGCGGTCCTGCATACCGCCACTTCCAGGTTGAGTGTGCATGTTATAGATGTGGCAGGGAGAGCGCCATCTTTGGCTGTGAGTTAGGCTGCGGTCAGGTTCCTGGTCAGTTCCGGCCGTTTAGCTTTTGTGTACCCCTACGTCCGGGAAGAAGGGGGGGGGGGGAGCGGGGCCGGGCCTCTGTCCGTCGGCAGTTACATGTCCTGCAGGGCCATGGGCTTGCTTGAAAGCGGGCCGGCCTTTTCCTCCTCTGTTGCGTGTAGCTTGTCGTCGTCGTGAAGCGTGGAGGTAGGCCTGAGGTGCTGGCGGGTCCGATCCTCCGGTATTGAAGCTCCGGGGCCGGGATCCCCCGGCCACTGATGTGTTCCCACAGATGAGTGTAGCGGTTTCTGGTTGTTAGTAGGGCTCTTTTGGCCCTATATCTTCATTTTTACGGAGCGGGGACTGGAGCTGAGGAAGATGGCTGCTGTTCAGCTCGGCGGCCCGGCCCCGCCCCCCGAGAACGATCGTTCTCTTGTACTGAGAGGAGGCCCACATGGGTGTCAGCTTGACAATCAAGAGTCTTCCCATCCTGTTTTATTTAAGTGACTTCTTGTGAAATAGGCAATCAGAAACAAATAAACTAAAAAACAAAAGACTAATGGGGAGAAATTTCTGCACCCATTCTGATGACTTGCGCCTTCCTTGCATTACTGACGCAGCACGTTCTCCTCGCTTTGACATGGATGTCGCCAGTCATTCTGATGTGGTTTCTGACGCAGTATAACATCATTTTATACAGGTACAGCCATGTTTCATAATAGCGATGTGGAGCATCCTGCGTCATTTCAGCAACAAGGTACATGTATAGTTTGGACTTGCAGAAATGACATGGAGCGTCAACACATATATACACCCCAGAGCAGATGTGGATCAATGATCTGTTAAAGTTCCGGTTTAGTGTGTTTACTCTGTATCTAGATAACTCTGTTTTAGGTTTTAAAATTTTGCTTTTCTGGACTACTCTGGTTTATGGCAGTATTCACCTGGCTTTGTCTTTAAGGGACACTAGAGTCATCAGACCAACTACAGCTTATTGCATTTGTTCTGGTGAGTATAATCATTCCCTTCAAGCTTTGTACAGTAATAAGAGACTTTTCAGAGAAAATGCAGTGTTACCAATTCAGTCTAGAGACACCTCCACTGGCCACCCCTCATTTGGCTACTAGAGGTGCTTCCTGGGGCAGTGCGACACACAGAACTTTCCTCATAGATTTGCATTGATTCAATGCATCTCTATGATGAGATGCTAATTGGCCAGTGCTGTGTTTGGCTCTGCCCCCTTGACAGGCTCAGCCAATTGCATGGCAAAGCATTGTGATTGCTCAGAACAACACTTTTGATGATGTCAGTCAAGCAGGCAGATCAGGGGCAGATCCAACAGACTTGAACAAAAGTAAGATTTAACTATATTTAGGAGGGCTAGATGGTGGTTTTAACACTATAGGGTCAGGAATACAGGTTTGTGTTCCTGACCCTATAGTGTTCCTTTAAGCCTATCCATACTAAGGACAAGTATACAGGTATTTTTATTAGTTTATCAAATTTAACTCTGGTGGGTTAATACTCTGCATGTTTGGTTATATTGTTGTGGCACTTTAACAATCTTGAGTGTCACTTTAACGAGGTCTTCTTCTCTGTAATTGAATCAGCAGAAGTTTTATAGGAGACGTACTTGTTTTCCCAATTTTGCTTGGGGGGATTTTCATGTTATTATGAACTGGCAAAAGCTCACATGTTCTTTACATATCCACAACTTGTAGTTTTATTAGTGGCATGATTACATGTTTTTCTAAAAGCAAATGCAGTTAATTCTTTACTAAATAAACTGTACTTTTTATTCAAGCATAATCCTGCTCTACTAACTGCATTTTATGTTCCAGATATAACAAAATTAGTTTCATTTTGTAAGAGTACGAGATAGATAGAGATATATATCTGTCTATCACTACACATGCACACACTATACAGGTCAACACTTTTTTTTTATTCTCTGACTCAAATATGTCCAGAGACTTTATTTTACAGAAATGACAGGTTATGCACTTTCCCAAATACCGTGGTCATATTAAAAGGCATCCATTATTGATTAGAATGAACTAATGTCTTGTATGACAAGTGCACGTGTGAAAGCAGAAATCAGATTAGATTTGGCTTTCATTCTATTAAGTTCTATATGGTCGGCTATAACCTTTACAGCAGATTAAAAAGAAAACAAAAGAAAAAAAAACAAAAAACAACACTATATACATAGACTTATGCATACATTAATATCAACGACTGTCACGCCATCTTCCTCTGTTGGGCATCATATCGCGTTCTCGATTTTTCCTCTGTTTAAATTCCCGGTAACGCTCTGCCATCTGAAAAAGTTCCTCTGGAACTTCCTAAGGATAGATTTGAAACTACAATTTAATCTCTAGGTTTTGCATATGGGAGTAAACAAACACATTCCTTAGTTTATTCATCAGTTGCTTGATATTTTAGAGGGGAATCCAAAACATTGCTTTTTATACCATATATGTACAATGTAACCATTATATTTAAAATTGTGAATTACTCTGTATATATTTAAAATATGTGACTACAATAGACCAGGCCACGAATTAAAAGCTAAGTGATGCAAATTTAGTTTAACAGCACTGTGCTGCATACATTAAATGAAGGGAATAACCAAAGAGAAATATAAATTATTGAGCACCCAGATCACAAGCTAATTAATGCTAACAAATGGAATGGTTTTAGTCCACTAGATAGAGGTATAATATATTGTGCTGTGTATACTCACCTTCCGCCTCCCTGCACCCTGATCTGATTATTATTTTAACCCCTGAGGGTTAATTTTTTTTTTTTTTTTTAACCCTCAGGGGTTAAATTTATTTTATTAATTAATTTAAGTATTTTAAAATTATATATTTAGCTAGCTGGGGAGGGGGGAAGTTAGTGGGGAATTGGGGGATTTGGTGCTAGGCTAACTAGGGGTTAACGTTAAAAAAGTTTTAAAATAAGCTTTAAAAAGTTAAAAATTAAGTTAAAAAAAAGTTTTAATAACGTTTAAGTAAAAAAAAACACCCTTTACCCAGTCCAAATAAAAATTAACCCCTTCCCTGCCAGTCGATCACTGCCTACAGTGATCAAAACACAGATCACAGTATTATACTGTGATCTAATTTTTTTTTTTTTTTTTTTTAACAGCTGACGATTGACTTTTCTTTCTTTTTTAATCCTCAGGGGTTCAATTTATTTAAATAACTAATTTAAATATTGTATAATTAAATATTTTTTTCTAGGTGGGGTGGGTGGGAGTTATGGGAAAATGGGGAATTTACGGTTAGTGCTGCTTACTGCTAATTAGGCGTTAACGGTAAAAAAAAAGCTTAGAAAAATGTTAAATCTGTAAAAAAAAGTTTTACGAAAGTTTAGGAAACTTTAAAAAAATTAATAAGCAAAACAAAAGTTTAAAAAATAGTTTTAAAAAGTTAAAAAATACATTTAATAACGCTCATTACCACTACATCTGGTACAAGCTAGCGGAAAAATGATCCCACGCCAAGGTTCAAAATATGCTTTTTGAATTACTCCAGGGTGTATTCTTTAATAAATAGTATGTGTTTGTGGGGAAATTTCAATAACCAACCATCTAAACTACTCCAAATTGGAACATGGACACAGCATAAAACTTCAAAGTTAGAAAAAACTGAATGGCTGCGTCTCAAATGTGCCCCTTCAACATCCACATATACCTGGCAAAGGTACATAGCTGTGCAACATAGCTGTGCAACATATAAAGCCGACATAGCTGTGCAACATATAAAGTATTATAGAGTGGTGGTACACATAAGGTTTGCAAAATATACTGTGCAAACTCACTTTGTGTGTCAAAAAGGCAGAAAAAACGCTTACCTGGTACAAGCTAGCGGAAATATGATCCCACGCTAGGGTTCAAAATATGCCTTTTGAAATACCCTGGGATGTCTTCTTTAAGAAATGGTATGCCTTTGTGGGGTAGTTTGAATTATATAGTCTGGTAAAATACTGTAAAATGGGACATGGGCACAGCGTAAAAATTTAAAGTTTGAAAAAAGCTGGAATGACTATGTCCCAAATGTGCCCCTCCGATGTCCACATATACCTGGCAAAGGTACATACGGGGGTATTTTTGTACTCCGCTGACATAGCTGAGCAACATATGAAGTATTATACAGTCGTAGCACATATAAGGATATAAAAAATAAAAAATAGTGAGTAGGCGCTTCACTGAAATTATGACAGTTTTGTATATACAATATATGGTGTAACCAGTACCCTAGTGCTTCCCTTGTGCACCAGATTATAGTAATACAATTAAAAAAAAAAAAAAAAAACATGTACCAGTGTATACACCTCCCCAATGTGGTCACAGCAAAAAAATTAGTAATATTACCAATATAAAACTTGACTGTAATACAGACAGCGTAGAGCTTGATTGGGATATGGACTAAAACAAGAAAGAAATAAAAAAACAACATAGTGCAAACTGTATAATGACTGATGGAAAGTAAATGAACATATGACTCTCACTCACATGCTCCAGAGCCGTACCAGGCTCTGTAAATCAGGCTCAGGGGTGCCAAGAACTGGCTAACGATCGAGGTGATTCAAGTAGATGAGACTCCAAAATTAAGTACAAAATATTTATTGTATAAAAATATATAAATAAAAGTATATACACTGCTGGGCACTATGGGGGGGAACCCAAAACAATCAATAATGTAACATATAACAAATTTGAAGTTCCACTTACCCCTATTGATATAGTAGCCCAGAGTGAAAAAAAAAAAATCACATAAAATAACAAGTAACAAATGTTATAGATGCAAGCAGACGCGTTTCGGCTAGCAGCCTTCCTCCAGAAGCACTGGAGGAAGGCTGCTAGCCGAAAAGGGTCTGCTTGCATCTATAACATTTGTTACTTGTTATTTTATGTGATTTTTTCACTCTGGGCTACTATGTTGTTTTTTTATTTCTTTCTTGTTTTAGTCCATATCCCAATCAAGCTCTACACTGTCTGTATTACAGTCAAGTTTTATATTGGTAATATTACTCATTTTTTGCTGTGACCACATTGGGGAGGTGTGCAAAGGATTGCAAAATATACTGTGCAAACTCACTTTGTGTGTCAAAAAGGCAGAAAAAACGCTTATTACCACTACACCTGGTACAAGCTAGCGGAAAGATTATCCCACGCTAAGGTTCAAAATATGCCTTTTGAAATACCCTGGGGTGCCTACTTTAAGAAATTGTAGGCCTTTGTGGGGTTGTTTGAATTTAAAACCTGCGAAGATGCTTGGAAATTGCACATAGGCCCAGCGTCAAAATTCAAAGTTCTGTAAAAACTGATATGGCTTGGTCTCCTATATGGCACTGTAGCTTCACAAAATAGTGGCAAAGACATTCATTGGGGATGTCTTTTTACTCAGAAGACTTAGCTGAGCATAATTTGGGGGTTTTGAACTTAGTGGCACATATGAAATATACAAAATGCACAGCAAAAATGCAATCCGTATGTAAAAAAAATGCCCCAAATTATTTTTTACCACATACTTTGGCATATATTGGTGAAAAAATGGGGGCATGCTAAGGCACAATATGCACCTTATGAGATACCCTGGAGTGTCTACTTTTGTGGGGGTTTTTTGAACAGTCAAACTGTTCTAATACCCCAAATGGAAGCATAGGCTCATTAAATCCGTCTCTCAAAATTCTACTGTGAATACTGAAAAGGACAGGTCTCCTATATGGCACTGTAGCTTCACGAAATAGTGCCAAAGACATACAATGGGGGTGTCAGCAGATGTAACTGAACACATAAAAAAAAAAACTTTGTACAGGAATAGCACACACCAACTTTACAAAATACACATGAGAAGTTCTTTGTTATAAGTTTGTGTGCCAAAACCCCCAAAAAACACAATTTTACTCCAATATTTAGCAGAGGTTAGCGGTAAAATGGCTACGTAGAAAGTGTCAAAACAACCTTAGGTAAATAGCCTGTGGTGTCTACTTTATATAAATATATAATTTTGTGTGGCAATTTTGTTTTCTTTTATGGCTATTAAGCTTACAAGATAAACATACCAAATTCTAAAATAGCTCCACATTAAAAGTTTTTTACTCCTTGTGCTCTTGTGCTTTGTGACCTGTAACTACCAAAAAAAAACTGAAAATCCCAGACACATTATATATTCTGTAAATCAGAACTACTAAATTAATTTATTTTTAATTACTTTCCTTAACCTGCACTAATTGTGCACACATTATTATTGGAAAAACTGTAAAAAAAAACAAAACACAAAATGTTTAATTTTTTTTGCATTTTTCTTATAATAAAAAAGTATATATATATATATATATATATATATATATATATATATTGCATCAAATTAAAGCCCTTTCTGTCCTTTAAAAAACGGTATATAATATGCGTTGGTGCAATAAATTAGTAAAATGCAAATTGCAGTTGAACGCAAACAGCAAAAAATGCAAAAAAGGCCGTTGTCATTAAGTGAAAGACAAGCTTCCAAAGCTCTGTCCTTAAGGGGTTAAACTTTGCAGTTTGTGTCTAAAAATTATAACACACAATCATAGAAAAGAAAATAATACATTTACTAAGAGATGAAGATAGTGTGTCACCATGTCATTGCATGAATTTGATAAATAGGCTCAAAAGGAATAGCACAGTAGTTATTCTGCAGCTTAGCAAATATCTTACATTTTGCTTCAGTTGAAAGTAAATTGTATGATGAGAGATGTAGATATATTTAATGCAAACAAAACCTTACCTGGTTTGCACGTTCCAAGATATTTATTAACTCCTCTGAAACTCTCCAGTCATTTCTAGTAACCAAAGTAACGGACTCTCCAAAACGTCTGAAAGAAATCATATTAGATTTAATATATTAAGTACAAATAAAATATGCAAATAAACCCATTTATTTTAAAATGTCTTATTAATGGGATAGACGAAAATGTGTTTACTTTATATGCACAAGTATCTTAGTTGGTTCTTATTTACTCATAATGTTCCCAACATGAGAAGATTAATGGAATATGTGGAAAAAGATAAAAATATTACGTATTTAGAAAGGTTATTTAGTTACAAAACAGTTTTCGGATCTCTAATTTCATTATTTAGTATTTTTTCCATATATTTTTTCCATTCAATAAACAGGGTATTTTATTATACTGAAATGAAAATTACATTTAAGCTTAACTTTCTAGGACTCCCATAATACTCAAGTTTTTTTTTCTGCAAACAGTTTGTTAGTGAATGGGTTAATGGGAAGTGACCCTATAGTGTTCCTTTTATAGGTTTACTCATGGTTTTGCAAGGGATTCTAGTAACACCACATCAGCGTTGATTGAAAACACAAAACCATGAAATGACTACAATGAGATTTCAATAAATTAGGAAACCAAACAGGCAATATGGCATAGAGGATATTCAATGTAGAGGAATGCAAAGTTATGCATTTTTAGATCAAAAATACCAATGTAACTTATACTCTAAATGGGTGTGACTTCTAAAATCATTACACAAGTACCAATGAATTTTAGAGTAAATAGGCCAGAAATGTATTTATAGGTATGCAAACATTAATTCAGAGTCTACAGATATAATTCACAGGAGCACAATGAAATTCAGGGAATAGAATATACAGTTGCAAGAAAAAGTATGTGAACCCTTTGGAATGATATGGATGTCTGCACAAATTGGTCATTAAATGTGATCTGATCATCATCTAAGTCACAACAATAGACAATTACAGTCTGCTTAAACTAATAACACACAAATAATGAAATGTTGCCATGTTTTTATTGAACACACCATGTAAACATTCACAGTGCAGGTGGAAAAAGTATGTGAACCCTTGGATTTAATAACTGGTTGAACCTCCTTTGGCAGCAATAACGTCAACCAAACGTTTCCTGTAGTTGCAGATCAGACGTGCACAACGGTCAGGAGTAATTCTTGACCATTCCTCTTTACAGAACTGTTTCAGTTCAGCAATATTCTTGGGATGTCTGGTGTGAATCGCTTTCTTGAGGTCATGCCACAGTATCTCAATCGGGTTGAGGTCAGGACTCTGACTGGGCCACTTCAGAAGGCGTATTATCTTCTGTTTAAGCCATTCTGTTGTTGATTTACTTCTATGCTTTGGGTCATTGTCCTGTTGCAACATCCATCTTCTGTTGAGCTTCAGCTGGTAGCCTTAAGTTATCCTGCAAAATGTCTTGATAAACTTGGGAATTCATTTTTCCTTCGATGATAGCAATCCATCCAGGCCCTGACGCAGCAAAGCTGCCCCAAACCATGATGCCCCCACCACCATACTTCACAGTTGGGATGAGGTTTTGATGTTGGTGTGCTGTGCCTCTTTTTTTGCCACACACAGTGTTGTGTGTTTCTTCCAAACAACTCAACTTTGGTTTCATCTGTCCACAGAATATTTTGCCAGTACTGCTGTGGAGCATCCAGGTGCTCTTGTGCAAACTGTAAACGTGCAGCAATGTTTTGTTTGGACAGCAGTGGCTTCCTCTGTGGTATCCTCCCATGAAATCCATTCTTGTTTAGTGTTTTACGTATTGTAGATTCGCTAACAGGGATGTTAGCATTTGCCAGTGACTTTTGTAAGTCTTTAGCTGACACTCTAGGATTCTTTTTCACCTCATTGAGCAGTCTGCTCTGTGCTCTTGCAGTCATCTTTACAGGACGGCCTCTCCTAGGGAGAGTAGCAGCAGTGCTGAACTTTCTCCATTTATTGACAATTTGTCTTACAAGGATTGATGAACCGCAAGGCTTTTGGAGATACTTTTATAACCCTTTCCAGCTTTATGCAAGTCAACAATTCTTAATCGTCGGTCTTCTGAGAGCTCTTTTGTGCGAGGCATCATTCACATCAGGCAATGCTTCTTGTGAAAAGCAAACCCAGAACTTGTGTGTGTTTTTTATAGGGCAGGGCAGCTGTAACCAACACCTCCAATCTCATCTCATTGATTGGACTCCAGTTGGCTGACATCTCACTCCAATTAGCTCTGGGAGATGTCATCAGTCTAGGGGTCCACATACTTTTTCCACCTGCACTGTGAATGTTTACATGGTGTGTTCAATAAAAACATGGCAACATTTCATTATTTGTGTGTTTTTAGTTTAAGCAGACTGTGATTGTCTATTGTCGTGACTTAGATGATGATCAGATCACATTTTATGACCAATTTGTGCAGAAATCCATATCTTTCCAAAGGGTTCACATACTCTTTCTTGCAACTGTAAATCCCTGAGGAGTGTCAACATAAGTGCACTTGCATAGGAAAAACACCTTACTTGCACATTACAAATGCTATGAAGATTATAAGAAAGTGGATGTTGGAGGGGGCAAAGCGAAACGGCACTAGTGAGGAGATTAAACCATTGGAGACAAACTAAATATTTACCATAAATCAACATAAAATGATTTTCAAATTAGAAGTAAAAAAAAAAGACTATCAAATCATACTTGAAAATAAAACCAAAATTATTTTCATACTACTCACCCAGCTCTTCCTGTGCGTCCAACTCTATGCACATATTCTTCGATATTACGAGGAAAATCATAGTTGAAAACAATAGTAATATCATGAACATCTAGTCCACGTGAAGCCAAATCAGTAGCTATTAATATTCTGACTTTCCCTGGTAAAGTCAAAGATACAATTGCATGTCATACAATTTACACAAAGCAGAAAACGGAATTATAAAATATATACATATACATATACATATATATACATATATATACACACACACATACACACACACACCTCAAAAAAAATAAAGGGAACACAAAAATAACACATCCTAGATCAGAATGAATTAAATATACTTCTGAAATACTTTGTTCTTTACATAGTTGAATGTGCGGACAACAAAAGTCACAAAAATAAAAAAATGGAAATCAAATATTTTAACCCATGAAGGTCTGGATTTGGAGTCACACTCAAAATTAAAGTGGAAAAACACACTACAGGCAGATCCAACTTTGATGTAATGTCCTTAAAACAAGTCAAAATGAGGCTCAGTAGTGTGTGTGCCCTCCACATGCCTGTATGACCTCCCTACAACGCCTGTGCATGCTTCTGATGAGGTGGCGGATGGTCTCCTGAGGGATCTCCTCCCAGACCTGGACTAAAGCATCTGCCAACTCCTGGACAGTCTGTGGTGCAACGGGACGTTGGTGGATAGAGTGAGACATGATGTCCCAGATGTGCTCAATTGGATTCAGGTCTGGGGAACGGGCGGGCCAGTCCATAGCATCAATGCCTTCGTATTGAATGAACTGCTGACGCACTCCAGCCACATGAGGTCTAGCATTGTCTTGCATCAAGAGGAACCCAGGGCCAACCGCACCAGCATATGTTCTCACAAGGGATCTGAGGATCTCATCTCGGTACCTAATGGCAGTCAGGCTACCTCTAGCTAGCACATGGAGGGCTGTGCGGCCCCCCCAAAAAATGCCACCCCACACCATTACTGACCCACTGCCAAACCGGGCATGCTGGAGGATGATGCAGGCAGCATAACGTTCTCCACAGCGTCTCCAGACTGTCACGTCTGTCACGTCTGTCACATGTGCTCAGTGTGAACCTGCTTTCATCTGTGAAGAGCACAGGGCGCCAGTGGCGAATTTGCCAATGTTGGTGTACTCTGGCAAATGCCAAACGTCCTGCACGGTGTTGGGCTGTAAGCACAAGCCCCACCTGTGGACGTCGGGCCCTCATACCACCCTCATGGAGTCTGTTTCTGACCGTTTGAGCAGACACATGCACATTTGTGGCCTGCTGAAGGTCATTTTGCAGGGCTCTGGCAGTGCTCCTCCTATTCCTCCTTGCACAAAGGCAGAGGTAGCAGTCCTGCTGCTGGGTTGTTTCCCTCCCACGGCCTCCTCCACGTCTCCTGATAGCGCCTCCATGCTCTGGACACTACGCTGACAGACACAGCAAACCTTCTTGCCACAGCTCACATTGATGTGCCATCCTGGATGAGCTGCACTACCTGAGCCACTTGTGTGGGTTGTAGACTCCGTCTCATGCTACCACTAGAGTGAAAGCACCGCCAGCATTTATAAATTACCAAAACATCAGCCAGGAAGCATAGGAACACAAAAACAGCTAAAACTCGAAAATTAAGTTTGGCATATTTTGTACACAATACAAAATGGTATGTGAGCGCTCCTAAAATAAAATACAATAAAATAGTGACCACTGAAGCACTGTACCTCAATCAATATATCAAATAATAACAAAAATACGAACTGGTAGCAACACAGGGTTAAAATAAATTAATAAGTGAGTAGCAT
The DNA here is from genome assembly GCF_036172605.1 of Pelobates fuscus. Taxonomy (NCBI): domain Eukaryota; kingdom Metazoa; phylum Chordata; class Amphibia; order Anura; family Pelobatidae; genus Pelobates; species Pelobates fuscus. The sequence goes on along the minus strand of NC_086318.1, from coordinate 180,766,642 downwards.
TAATAATATTGCCGTGTGTCAAAAAATATAAAACATTATTTATTGAACAAAGACACAATGTAATAGTATCAAATCAATACTGCAAGAGTGTATATACACCGGCAAAACAAAAAGTCCAGAGCAGATGTTTAGGAAAAAATAAATAAACACAGTGTGGGCCCCCCTAAACACTGGTAAAGTGGCTTCTGGTGAAAAAAATTGTGCACATGTAAAAAAAATATAAAAAAAAAATTAAAAAAGAAAGATAAGCAGTCCCCCAGCTCCTGCACTATCCCTGTCAAGGGGAGCTCATAAACCAACCAGGCTGCTGGGTCTGGGCTAAGGGGGGAGTGTAGCAATGGTGATATCCCAGAGTGAAAAATATATAAGTATAAATACCCTGGGGATCAACCAGAGCCACTTACCCTGTTCGCCCTACCGCCGAGCGAGGTGAAGGGAGCACGCCAAACCCTTAGACACGAGACGAGGACAAGTAAGCGTTCCAATCACGACAGGTACCACAAAAACACAGCCGGACCGCAAATGAAGGACCGGAAAGAAGGTACAGCGCAGAATAACGGGAAGACTGTCTACGCGTTTCGTCCTTACTAGAGGACTTTCTCAAGACTAAGTTCTACTATCATCGGACTGGGTATATATACCCTCCCTTAAAGTGGTCACTATTAATTGCCTAAAAGCAAATTGATTAAAAAAATTAATTAAAACAGCAAATTTACGAGTGGTAATACACATGCAATTATTGAAAACATAATATACAGAAATAAAGAAAATGATGATACATGAAAGCACACATTTATGCTAAATGGAGACTACCTTCACCCCATCAAAAATATAACCCCTAAAAAGGGTAAATACAATTACTGAAAGTAATCAATTAATGAATCTCTCAATATATATCCAATATAAGAATATGTTAAATAGAGATGAGCCTAAGGATTCTAAATCTCACAATTATAAGTATAGAATAGAAAACCCTTATTTATCTTATAAAGTATACACATTCGAAGGGGTAAATGGCCGATCACCTTTCACTATTGCAAATACAAAAATAAAATAATATGTACTGAACCTGACCTCTGAAATTGAGGACATTAAAAATGTCAATGAGGGGGCGGGGCCTGACCGCCGACCGGATCAGACGCATGTCGTCTGAGCTCCTGCACCAGAACCAGAATATCGGTGCTAACGGCGATCCGATCACAGCTACAGCCCTAACTTTGGACCCACAGTACTCACGAGCTGACGCTGAACACGGGGATACCCCTCAAGTTCCGATCCGGATTCAAAGTAACCTGATCGAGGTCTGCGGCCTAGGAAGGCTTGAGCTGGGGTGAGACGGCCGCTCTCCCAGTTCTCCGGTCGGCGCTCCACTGCCCCGTCCCCCCCCCCTGGACCGGTGGGGGTCATCCCGGTCCCCATGGCAAACCACCGCTACATTACCACCCAGCCTCGTGGCCCAAACGCCTCACCTAAAATGGCGACTGACGGCAGCACAGAGGCCAGAGGGAGGGCATACCTTCTCTCCGAGCCAGAAGGGGGCCATGCGACCTCCGGGAACCAGCTGGTCTGCAATCTGCTGTGGCAAGCAACAAGCCTCCACTACAGCTACCAAGCACAGGAAGGCTCATCACTCACAGCCACCCCTGGTGGGAATGCACCGCCAACTAACGTCATACCTACAACTGGGCTGCAATGCACCCACAGGGGGCACCCGAAAATGCAGAGACCCATGTGATCCACAAACGGCAAAGATGCCTTACCCTTTTATCGGCACTGAGACCCACAGCACCAATACCCACCAAGCTGCAAAGCGGAACGGGCGGACAACATCCACAAGGCTGCAAGCGAATGGGCACATCAAAGATCCACAACACACTGGATAACCCGGCGCCCCACTACTACTACTCCTACCAGAGCAAACGGTGGAATAAGATCATGACTGCAGCAAGGACTACGGCAAGCATATAACACTGTCCACATAAAAGAGACTGCCAGCATAAAGGGGGTGCTTTGTACCTCGTTATTTACCAGCTACTAGTCGGGAAGGTGGGGATTTGTACTTCACTAGATAGTACTGTAGGGTCTTTATCTCGGGTAGTGGGAGGCATTGCAAGCTGATCTGGACCCAGGGAAGCGCTAGTAACTTACTAACTACATAACAACTGAAGAATTTGCAATATACATGCTTGTACTAGCGTAATAAGAGTGAAAATATGCTCCAACACGATGATATTCACAAATGTTTAGTTTTGTTTTTACCAGCATTATAACCGTATTGAAGCGAGAGATAACAGTATTAAAACGGGAGATAACAGTATTAAAGCGAGAAATAACAGTATTACAGCGAGAAATAACAGTATTAAAGCGAGAGATAACAATATTAGAGCGAGAAATTACAGTATTAAAGCGAGAGATAACAGTATTTAGCCATAGCATGTTACTATATATAAAATGAGGTTGATAATCATAGGAGACTTTGACAATATGTTATGACGACCCTATCCTGTACAACTCTTGAAAGTCCCCCTCTCTTTTTTCTGTACCCCTATAATCACATGCCTCAACAAAAATAAAGAATGGGCTTATAGTGCATGCCACTTTACCATCCTTCAAAACATGTGCACCTTGGTATGCTTATTCTTTTGTTCATTCCATACAGCCATATTTCTCCATCCAGCAGCTCAGGACTAACATTGAGCAACGAGAGATAGATATAGATATATATATATATTTTTTTTACCTTCTTTAAAATCATCCAGAGCTTGCTCCCTATCACACTGCTCTCTGCCTCCATGCAGAGCTTCACATTGGATTCCTTGAATACATAAATCACTTGCAAGGTCATCTGCCCTGTATTAGGAAAGGGAGGGAAAAAAATAAATAAATAAATTCAATTTTTTATCTTTAGGCATTATTATAAATGTAGCATTGCATTGTACATGTCTAGTAATTGCAGCTTACAAGCAATGAAACCGTTTCAGTTACATTATTATTGTTATTAATAAAGCACCAACAAATTTGACAGCCCTGTAACCAGACAAGTTGGATGCACAGGAACAGGGGGGTTGAGGGCCTTTTGCCATGAGGTTACATGTTAGGGAGTATGGAATAATGGCACAAAAGGTAAGGGTAGGTTAGAAAGGTAGACTGCTAGAATAGCATTCATTGAAGGCGCAGTGTTCATGTTTAGTTTTTATTATGACAGTTGCAGGTGAGCAAGTAGATACATCTTAAGGAGAGCATAAGTTTTCAATGATTATTTGAAGGAATGTAGGAAGAGCCTTTAACGTGGAGGGAGACAGACACAGGAGTAGCAACACTTAAAGAAAGAAAGACAATAAGATCTTTGACAGGTTAAGTTTAAGAAAGTAAGCAGCCATCCAGTTGGAAACAGCAGGGAGGCAGTCTGAGACACGAGTCAAGAGGGACAGTGAGAGATTGGGAGAGGACAGATAGACTTGCATGTCATCAGCATAAAAATTATATTGGAAGCCAAAAAGGAGCTGATGGCCAATGGAGACAGTGTAGATCAAGAACAGTAGGGACCAAGGAAAGAAACTTGGGGAACACCGACAGAAAGGGATTTGGGAGAAGAGGCAGAAAAGAAAACATTGAAATAACACTGGGAGAGGTAGGAGGAGCACCAAGAGAGAGGAGTTTCTTGTAGACTGAGATTACAGAGGATAAGAAGAAGCTGTTCAGCTGATCAGTTTCAAAAGCATTAAAAAGATCAAGAAAAATTAGGATAGAATAGTGACCAAGAGACTTTGCAGGCAGGATATGCTTTGGTCACACCTGTTTCAACATAGTGACAAGCGCGGAATTCAGACTGAAGTGGGTCAAGCAAAAATATGGATTTGGATATGGAAATATGGAAGTCTTTCAATCTTGCATACACAACTCTCGCAAGGATCTTTGAGGCAAAAGGCAGTAGCAAGTTCGGGGTGTAGTTGGATGAGGAATTAGGGCCAAGGTTGGGCTTTTTCAGAATTGGAGTTATGGTTGTATGTTTGAAGGGTATAGGAAATATGCCTGAGGAGAGGGAGTGACTGAACATTTTTTGTGAGAGGCACAGCGAGAGAAGGAGTGCAAATGAGATACAAAGGATTAGGATCAAAGGAACAACTGGTGGGGCGGGTGGACTGGAGAAGAGCAGAAACCTCTTCCGCTGTAGTAGGTGCAAATGAGCATAGAACAGTAGAGGGACTGGAGTTGGGGAAGTATTGGTAGGAGAAGAAAAGAGATTAGAAAGGTGACGGATCACCTGGCACACCGACTGGGTACCTCCGCCAATCGATGTTTCCTAGCTGACGCTGAGGACCATAAGAACCGCACCGGACCGGACACCACAAGCACCGCAGACTCCACAACCGCCGTAGCTTAGCTGGGATCTCGCCGTCTTCCTCCCACCCTGGACCAACCTCGGATATCCAGGACCGTGTGGGAAAGATCTCTGTTCCAGGAGAGTATAGCTCTTACAAGAGCTAATGGTATAGCAGTTCCCCTCCAATCACAAGACCTAGCTATGTCTTGAGGGTTAAGCAGGAACTCACTTTTAATGGTGCCACAGCTGGCCTTATTTGCAAGCCCCCATGCAAGGTAACACCCACGTGGACCTTGTGGGGGACAGGATAACAATTGTTACAAGCCAATGCTAATGCAGTACAGTAAGTGACACTCACACATTACACACAATCCCTCCCCACATCCTGGGAGATAATTGAGTCAAGTACTGTATGTAACTCAATTATCTCCAGGCAGAAAAATCACACCTTTTAAGTACCTCAAAACACAACATATCCCCATAAAAGTCACATCTTGGTGAACAACATATCCTAAAATTACCCAGATAGGAGCAAGGGTTCAGGAATTTCCTGGAAGTCTCTGACCAACGGCAGGCATGGTTTCATGCCCAAAACAGTTCCAGAGAATCAGTCTGTGCGGCTGGTCTATGTCAAATTGTCAAATTACCGAACGTAACTGTTCATGAACATAGTGTGTCTCCCTTGTTCGTGGGCTTCTGCCCACCGAATGCCGTTCGACCCCCGTTTGAATGGCCTAAGTTCCATAAAAGGTAACTGTGCAGCAGTGTTCGTGCCGTCTTGTGTCCGATTTGAGTTCCAGGAACTAGACGACAAAACACAGCCGCACACATTCGACTAAACAAGATGGCTGCCGCCACGTGTTCAACTATACGAATGGCGACCACCCAGCCGTTCGTCAATTTAGCTGCGTTTAACTATCAGCCTGGGAGGTAAACAAGCTGCACACTCCACTTGCGTGTGGTCCGGCTGTTCGAAGTGGCACTTTGAACCACTTCAAAAGTTTGAAGAACCATTCTTCAAAGTCCCAATAGGCACAAAAAAGGGTCTCAACCACAATAAATTAAAGGGGCCATAGTCACAGGGTAAAAGGCTGGCAAGTAGTCCCCTCCAGACCCCAGTGGCGAAGTGGCTTTTGCCACAAGAAATATCTTCACTGATTGCAACTCACTTCACTGAGATAATTTCTACAAAGTTTCTGGTGGTCAAGCTGGTAGGAGGGCAGTAAGAGAGAAGAGAAGAGCTTTAAAAATTTGAAATAGGTGTTTGGGTTTGCAGGGAGAGAGCGTAGTTATGAGGGTTTTTAAGTAGTTAGTTTTAGCAGAGGAAGGGGCCAAACTGTAGGAGCGCAGAATACATTTAAAGTGGAGGAAGTAAGACGCAGAGTGAGACTTTCTCCAGCAGTTCTGGAACATTTTTTTGCGGTATCGGTGCCAAGGTTGTAATTGAGGGTGCTTGCTCCATTTAAATGTAGGAGGGGTCATGAGGTCTAGTTGAGAAGGAGGTTGCAGAGTTAGGGCAGGTGTGGTTTAAGATGGGTAATTGGAAAGTTTGGAGGAAAATTGCTGTTGGTGTAGACAATTGGAGATTTCTGCAAGATTAATGTGCTGAGGGTGGTGTAATTTGGTTACGGGGTAAGCCAATGTCAAAGGTTTGCAGATGGTGGTCAAATAGACAAAATTGAATATTGGAGAGATTATAGGTGATACAGAGACTGGTTAACATGAGAACAAGAGGGTTTCCGAATCATGAAGAACTTGGGTGCTCAATGTTTTTATGCACAACAAAGTCGTATACTTCAGTTGTCAAGTAAAAGAGGTTTTAGTGGTCTAAAACCCTTTAAGGCACTTGGAATGCCATGCCTAGCAATCTAAATAGATTTGTTACGACAACTATATGATCCAACACGCAGAACTATGCAACATCTACATAGAATAGAAAAACAGACAGAATGTAAACCGGTCCTTAGAATGGCCCGGGTTAATACGTTGAAGAATAGAGACTAGTCAAGAGAGTCGGAAATACGCAAGATCGAGAAGAAAGCCAAGTCAGGGAAAACAGAAATTAGAATAGTCAGGAATAGCCAAAGTTAAAAACCAGGAATATCAATAACAAGATCGGGAAAACGCACTCTCGGATACCAGGAACAGAAACCACGACAGGGCAATGAGCTAAGGTATTCTGGGGTTTAAATACCCCACCTTGGGCAGTGATTAGTCAGAGCTTGACCTCTGACCCCAGAACGTGTGCGCGCATCAACGTCACACGCACGGTCACATAATTTTTGGAAGCGGGGCTACAAACGGACGCGACAATATTTCACTGAAGAGCTTTTGGCAGAAAACGAGTAAGTTCTGAACACTGTATTTTCTGGAGTAAAATAGGTTCAATAACACAAAATAAGTAAAAGGTGGAGTAATAAAATGAGTGGATAATGTGAGAGTGAATGTTCATGAACAACAAATAAATAAAAATCACAACAATGGTGATACGTACATTAACTTTTTTCCAACAAATATTATGATCTTATCTTCTGGCTTCAAACAATCTATAAAATGTCGTGTAAAAGCCTTCTTTTCTTCTTCTGGAATAACCAGCACTTTCTGCTCTACTGTATTTACAGCCTGAGGAAAAAGAAAATATATATATATTTACACATAAAATGTCACAAATACAGAGCACTAGCTTTAAGCAGAGTGCATTCAATTTTAAAATGTAAAACTTACTGCTAAGTCAAGCGTCCCCACATATACCATCATTGGATCTTTTAAGTAAGATTTTGCAAGACGACGTACACCATCAGGCCATGTAGCACTACAAGTGACAAAAAAATTAAAATAAGCCTCTACATGTACAACAAAAATGTAACACAATATTACCAGGCATATCAAATCGATCTAATGAGAACATGAGCATCTCATATCCATTCAAGATAGTCATGGCTGTGAATAGCTATATAGCCATCTATTTGCTTCTATGTACATACACTTTAGAGTTATCTTTGGATTATTGCTAGTTGCACCAAAACATGCCTTGTAACAAATATAATTTTAAGTCCTTGTTTGCCCTGTATCATGGATTGTCAACTTCAGTACTTGAAGTTTGTAAACTACATTTCCCTTAAAGCGGCACCTTTCTTTAATAGATTCCTCTTCTCTCCCTCTCTCATGATCTGTTCCTTATTTCTTCCTGTCTGCTCTAGTTTTCTTTAAAACATAAGACAAAGTAGGGACTATTTGCCTTCTGGAGGTTTCCTACACCTGACCATCTGTGACCAGTAGAGGAGCAAAGTGTGCTTCATTTCCTGTGGTCAGAGAAATTTTCCCACAATTCTCACCTATCCTCCATGTTCGCACAATGCTTCCTTTCACTTTTACCCTATGTCCTGTCATTTAGACAGAACGCCGGCGAAACTGCAGTATTGCATCCTAAACAGAATGAGAACAGTTTGTTCATTCATGTTAGGACGCATTTCGGGACTTTGTTCGGATCGGAATTTTATTAGAATGAAGGAAACTTCGATCCTATTCGTGCCGCGGTACCGTGGGAATTAGGGAGTTATCTACCAAAAGGTTGAAAGACCTAAACTGGTTGTGATGGAACGCTGGCACTCCGACTGAGTACCTCCGCCAATCAATGCGCCTAGTGCTCGCTGAGGACTCCAAGCACTCCAACCGACACCATCAGCACTGCAGACCCCACTTCTAGCGATACAGCTGCGCCGGGGTATCGCCGTCTCCACCCACCCTGGATCCACGACCAGGATCCAGCTCCCAGTGGGTGAATCTCTCCTAAATCCAGAGAGCATAGCAGGAACAAATCAAGCTATTGCAAGAGCTTACTCTGGGGAGTAAGTGATTATAGCAATCCCCAGAGTGTAGGTATCCCTTCCCCAAAACATGAGCCAAGGCTTCAAGAAAGGTTCAAGATGATCTGATTTTAATGACCACACACTGGCTTTTATGCAAGTCCCCATGCAAGGGGACATCCCACAGGGTGGGACACAGTACAACCAATAATTTACAGGAAACCGTAAAACACACCCAGCACAAACATACAATCCCTCCCCTCTGCCTGTGATATAATTACTGAGCACAATGGGTCAATGTAATTTATCACAGGCAGGAAAAATACACTTTATGCAACATATTAATAACTTCTAAAATATACATGCCACAAACCTAAAAATCACATATTCGAACTCAGCACACTTTAATTATAAACAATTCCCAGCCAATTCCCTCCAGGGGTTAAAAAGTTAACTGGAGATCCCTTTATGACCGACCGCAAGCACATTTTCATGCCCACAACAGTTCCATAGATTTGGGCTGTGCGGGCGGTCTATTTCAGGCTGAAAAAATGACTAAGTCCCATTCGAACGAGCGCTCGAATCTTCGAACGGGACTTAGTCTCTGCAGCTGCAAAATCACTGTGGGAGAAGGCAAGGCTCAGCGGTGTTCGCGGAACTGTGTAGCCGATTTCAGTTCCATGGATTTACTAGCACACACCGCTTACAACTAAATTAAAATGGCCGCCGCCACGTGTTCGGTTTTCGAATGGCGGCCACTTCGACGCCATCCGAAGTGCCAATTTAAAAGTACAAAACCTTTCTCTGGGAGTTAAAGGGCCAGCAGCAGCACAACAAAAATCCATTGTGCCCAAATCTTGTATTTAAAGGGCCAAACCTCCCAGGGAGAGGTTAATTTCGCCACACTGGTCTTTGAGCCAAATTTACTAATACTAAGTAAAGATTACTTTGCATTAGTAAAGTCTGCCCCTACTCACTATACCGAGAGTAGGGGTATGAATATTAAACAGTGGGGGGGTAATAAAAAGTGGGGGCTATTAAACTGAAGGAGGGATCTAGAGCCTTAAAAAGCAATGAAAGCACAGGGGGGACCTATTGTGTCCCCCCACCCTCACTATTTTTGTTGACTAGGAGCTTGGGGACCCCTAGTAACCTTGGAGCGGCGGGTGGGGGCCCTAAACAGCAATGAGGGGGGTATGTAGGGGTTTATTGATTTTTGTTTTGGGTGTGGAGGGGGGCTAGGAGATTGGGGACCCCTAGTCATCTTGGAGGGGACGGGACATTTTCTTTTAGGGCCCCAACCTGCCGCTCAGGGGCGGGGGAAGGACAATAGGTCCTCCCCCCCCCCATCCATTTTCATTTAGGGCCCCCACCCTCCGCTCATGGGTGGGGGCCGGGGCCTCGCTAATTAATAGATGCCCCCCATGGGATCACTGTTGATCCCTACTGCACTGTTTAGTAGACATGCCCCTACTTGCGGCATAGTGAATAGGGGCATTCAGGAGATTTCAAACTCCCTTATTGACCCCCATAAAGTGAGGGAGGACATGGGGGCTTAGGAAGTGGCGGGGAGCAGTGCTCCCTGACGCTTCTATTTTTACATTTTACAAGGGGGGAGCAGCGCGCCGGTAGCTCCCTCCTTGTAATAAACTGAATGAACACCGATATTCAGTGTTTGTTTGTTCGTCTGACATTGCTATTCATTAGTCTTTCTGACTAATGAATGAATGAAATTTCCGTTTGCATGCTTAAGTGCTTAACTGGGCATGCGCAGGAATTTCACAGCGCTATCTAGTGTGTGCAGATGACGTGTCCCACAGGGACTTTATCTACCCACACAAAGATGGCGGCGCCCAGAACCTAGGTCCGGGCAGAAAATAAAGTTTAAAAACTAAGTAATATGGGATGCTTCAGGGCATTTTGGGGTCAATTAGATGTAGTGGAGTCGGGAGGGGGGGGTTTAAAAAACAAAAAAAAAACACCACGGGATTTGGCCATGACAGTACCGCTTTAATGTACAGTAAAAGTTTTTCATAAACGTTTGCAGAACCAATGTTTACAACTATAAACACACTAACACACATGCCAAACCACACAAAATACAAGTTAATGATACCAGACAGTTCTATGTAATTATATACAGAAAACACATTCAGGTTATATCCAGTTACCTTGTCATGACTGTCTGTCTATCGGGTCTTATGTCAATTAAGATCTTTTTAATCTGTGGTTCAAAGCCCATATCTAGCATTCTATCTGCTTCATCTAAAACCTGTAAGGAATAATAGGTTATGCGAAAACATTCAAAACAAAAACATCTCTGTATGATCACTCCTTGCAATAGCTTTTCATTGTCTTGAACATTGGCAAGCAAGCTAAAGGGGTATGTGGTCTAAATATTTAGCAATATTTCTTGCATGTTCAGTTTATTATATGAATAAATACAAACATTTGTAGCATTATTAACCATGCCCCATCTACATACATTCACAATTATAAAATACCTTATCTTGCAAGTTTTTATACCTGCATATGTGTTATCATTGCTGTCCCTTCCTCCTGAATCTTAGTATCTCCCCATATAATCAGGAATCACAGCAAACATTTCTAGACGTTGAAGTTCAGCCAACAGTTCTCAACAGTGAACTGCAAGCCATTTAAATATTACATCATTGTCTCGACTCAAATACACACTTACCATGTAGGTTATACTTCTTAAATTAACTATATCGTTCATTTGAAGATCATGTAATCGTCCAGGGGTAGCTATAATAATATCAACTCCTTCGGTGACTACACTGATCTGGTTCCTACGATCTCCGCCACCATAAACACATAAACTAAACAAAAAAAAAAGTTAAAGCAAGGTTACACAAAAAAAACAAAATGTGTCCTTCATACAAAATGGTGATTACAGCTTCAGCTATTCATCGTTTTCCTTTAAATATATTTAGCTATAAACTAAAAATGAAATACAGTAAGCTACAACATTCCATTTCAGTGGTCATTACAGTTAGAAAATTTACCACACAGTTATTAAATTCTAAATAAAAAAATAAAAAAAATACATATAAAAGAGCCATATAGCAATTAAAGTAAAACATGAATGTTAGAAATATAAACATGGATTTCTAACAAGTGTTTTTTCTACTTATTAAGAATTCCTATAAAACTTAGATTTTACTTACAAATTGCCCCTCACAGCAATGGTCTCTCCACCACCACCCCAGTTAAGATTCTTAGTCATGAGCGTCTCAGCCACACCAATGCTTCTCCATAGGTAATCACTTGGTTGCTACTGCACATGCCCATCAATCAATGCACTAATCAGCATCACTGCATAGAGATACAGTAGCTCAAAGCATCTCCATGATGAGCATTCAGCATCTTCATTCAGAACATGAATGTGCCAAACATCAGTCAACAGAAAGCATCTAGTGTCTAAGAAACAGTTACTACAGGTGTCCTTAGGAAGTAATGTAAACACTACCTTTTCCTAGAAAGGCTGCATTTACACTGCAGGAACAGTCTCTGCACCAAAATCCACTACAGTAAGTTGCAGTAGCTCTGGTGTTTAGAGTGTTTCTTTAGGTTCTGTACATATCCAGAAAAATCTATGTGATCACATTTGAAAGTCAATGCAGCACATACAATCAAACGCTTAACATTTGAAGTAGCTGAGCAGTTTTATTTTGGTTATAGCAACATGTTTTTGGTCAGTATGCTTCTTTTAAATTAAATAAGAATTGTTTCAAAATACATACCTTTTAAAGCCTTTGTATTTATATTTTGAACATTCTTCTTGAACTTGAAGAGCTAGTTCACGAGTCGGAGCAAGCACTAGCATGCCAGGCCCACCACGCTGATCTCCAGTACTAAAAACAAAAACACAATGCAAGGACATTATTGCAAACATTTCTTATGAATAGTAATGTACTTAAACTAAAATGAATAGGGAGGGGGAGAGAATAAATTAAATCACAAAGTGCCTAAGCAATAAACCAGTGGCTACATTAAGAAGGACGTTTGAATCACTAGGTCAGTAGAATTACAGAAGAGTAAGGCAACTTTAACTTTGAAAAAACAGCAAATTATGACTTCCTTTAATGGGAAACAAAAATGCCCATCAAGAGGTAAGGTTTCCTGACAAGTATTGACTATCATCAAAATGTTTCTCAGTAGTGATTCATTTCTTATATTTATTAAAATAAATGGTAAAAAAAATAAAATTAAAAAACACACACACACACACACACACACACACACACACACACATAAGAAGAACTATTTTGGTATACTTGACACTGTATGTAATTTGAGATAACTTTTTGCAAAAGCTTTAAACAGTTTTTATAATAAAATAAGGAATACATATTTCTATATTTTACCATGGCTGAAGATCCAGGTGAATAAAACCTGGAAGTAAGTATGCCAAGGTTTTGCCTGTGCCCGTCTGGGCGATGCCAATAAGGTCTGTTCCCTGCAGTATAATTGGCCAAGCCTGGGACTGTAGGGAAAAAATAAATAAATACAAAAAAAACCATGACACGCATTTCAATATATTGATATACAACAAACAGATGAGTAAATAAATAGGCTTATAGAATACCTGAATCGGGGTAGGTTTTTTAAACCCAGCAACTTTTAACGCACTCATCACTTCAGGAAATGGACTGAAAGCATCTTCAAAGTCCGAGACCGGATTTGGAATGGATCGCTGTTCGTTTTCATTTAAGTCAGTGCACATTATGTTATTATTTTCTTTTCTGTGTAGAGAACACAAAATGAAACCTCAGCTACAAGAAGTATTTTAGATGATTGGCTCACACAGAGAGCTACACATAGTTTTCCAAGAAAGATAACAAAATAGAGCTCTATTTACACTAAATCAGCAAAAGTACATTAGAGTAAATAATCCTCGAAAAGTACTTGCATTTATTCAGTTATAAAAGATTTTGTATCATGTAGAAACACAAAATTTAGGTATACATCATAGCCAGAAAATGCATATTTTCAGACCCAAACATGTTGAACTGACATGTATCCAAATCTCAAAATAGAACTATATTCTAGTAGGGAAAAAAAAAAAAAGAAAAAGGGGTGTGACTTCTTTATGTATCATTAAGAATTAAAATCTTACCCAATTGACACTTTTCAGATCACTTTCTCCTAATGTTCCCTGTCTTACGAGGTAAAAACGCCATTCACATGGAGGGGGAGAGTAGGGATCGACCGATTATCGGTTTTACCGATATTCGTTATTTTCGGCATCGGCCAATAAAGATACCGATATTGCTGATAATACATACCAGGACCGCCGGGCCCATTATAAGCCCGGCGGTCCAGGTAGGGCCCGCAGCAAGCTGTTACTTACCTTCCCAGCAGCTCCCATGTCAAATCTCGCGAGTCCCGCGGTTGCAGAGCGCTGCCACGGGTTACCATGGCAACGCTTCGCACGGCAGTAAGGGCCCCGAGATTTGACATGGAAGCTGAAGGGAGCTGCTGCGGGCCCTCCCACTGCTCAGTACATGCCACCGGACAACCAGGGAATGCCATATCCCCCCTCCCTGGCCAGGTAACAAGCAGGGAGGGGGGGGGGAGGGTCAAAAAAACAAAAACAAAAAAAAACATATAAATAATACAATTTAAAATAGATAATCCCCCCACACCCCCATTTTACACAAATTACATCTCATCAAAAACATACACACACTCTGCATTTTATACACTCCCACTCTACACATTATATACACACACACTATACAAACACACACACTGCATTCATTAGACACACACACTTTACAAACACACAGTTTGTGTAGTGTGTGTATATAATGAATGCACACTGCATTCATTATAAACACACACACACAAACACGCTGCATTCATTATATACATACACACTACAAACACATTCATTATACACACACACACACAAAAAAAACAAACATACTGCATTCATTATACACACACACACTACATTCACACACTATACACACACACACATTACATTCATTATATATACACACACATACTACACAAACACTCACTGCATTCACTATACACACTACACAAACACACCCTGCATTCATTATATACACACACACACTACACAAATACACACTGCATCCACTACACAAACACACACAGCTCCCCTCTCTAAACACACTGCATCCACTACATGTGGCATGTTTATTTTGTGCATTTACCTTTAGAAATAGTTAATTTTTTCCAAATGGTAAATGTACAGAATATCGGCAACTTATCGGCTATCCAAATGGTAAACGTACAGAATATCGGCAAGTTATCGGCTATCGGCCTGAAAGTTGACAGATTATCAGTATCGGCTATAAAAAAAAAAAATCAATATCGGTCGATCCCTAGGGGAGAGATCGGACTTATTTAAAAATCACTATAAACAAGAGAAGCACTCTGATAAATCTAAAATCACCTTTGATAAAAGGTATATGGATTCTAATTATTTTTAAGAAAAGCAATAATGTGGTTTTAGAGTGACAGGAAGCAATGCTTACTTTAAATAGTTTAGAGTAGTGCAACCTATTAAAAGTTGTTTAAACAAACAATGCAAATCTTCAGAGGTTTGAAAACTAGCACATGATTAATAAATAGGAAGGAAAATTAATAGAATCATTGCTATTAGTCGTAAGAGTTGGTGAATTGAGCTCAAAATGCTATTAAATAAATCAATAAAACGTATTCTTATTTCATATATTTAGAGGACTATGAGAGACTGAGCAAGGAAATGTGTTTCCCTACTGATCGATTAACATGATAATTTTAAAATTACCTCCACTTAAGGACTTCATCTTTGGACATAGCTGAAATTTTCTTGGATTCCACATAGAAATTTTTTTTAATTTGCGGAACATCTAAAAGAAGAGCATAAGACTAAATTATGCAATGCAAAATGTACATAAAAGAATAAAGAAAGCAGTTACCAATAACTTCTATATTTACATTTAGTTACTAATTGTATTCTGTTTCTGACTATGTTACAAGAATGTAGGAGGTTTACCAGCCCACTTTGTGGCTTCATATATCGCCGCTTGTTTAAGAGCAAAAGCCCAGTCAATTTTAGCAGTCGGTTTCTCTGTCGCACGTGGAGGAGTGGTGCTCTCTGTGGAATCAGGGATTTCACTGTACTCATAAACAGCTTCTATTAAAAAGAAAGAAGGATGCATAAATAAATTACATTTACCATATTTGTCAAAAAAAAAAAAAAGATCTTTTCTATAATATCAATTTTACTCACAAGCTTACAATTATAGAATTAATTGCTTTTAGACCATGAATATTTGTATTCTCCGCTCCACAGAATAATTTGGATATTATCTTGATGCAGTTTGAGGATAACAGAAACCTCTTGTATAAGGGACAGGCTAAGGCAATAACAAAGATTTGTAATGGCAGATAAAGAGACACTGAGAGATTGACCATTTCTGCTCTCGTAAGATGGCCTGAGGGGAGAGGATAAGCAAAAGCAAGACGCTGCCTAAAAGCAGAAATAGATTAAATTTTACAGCTAACACATATTAAGAGTCATGGGTGGGAGGTAGAGGAGATAAAGGTTTTTTGGTTCACAGGGGTTTCAAGACCAAACCAGTGCAGTAGTAATGAGGCATTTGTACAGCCTTTCTGATCAGCACAGCTGCTTCACAATGACAAATAATTTACAGACACTGAAAATTCCATACACAAAAGTTCAAATCAAGGGGGGAGGGGCCCGACCGCCAAGCTGACCGGTCGCAGGCTGGAGAGGCTTCCCTTAAGATTTGGCCTACATTGGCGAAAATACCAAGTACCAAGCCTAACTCGGAGTCAAGACATTACCTCTTGTGTCCAAGCAGTTGCCGGTGCCACTGCGGTCCTCGGGATTGGGAGTTTTGAGGACCCAGTTGGATGACGCGGGGCTTCGGCCTATGTGAGTGTAGAGCGGGGTGGACGGCCGCTGTTCTGTCTTGGAGCTGCCGCGCAACGACCCTGTGAAGTATCTTGCGGGTCCTGCTACCCGAACCGGGGAGGTTACCCTGGTCCTCACTGGAGGGAACCACCGCCTAACACCAGCCCTCCATCAAGCCTGCTTGGCACTGTGCACCCCACGCATTGGCGCCAACGCGACCGAAGAGGACCGCACCCATGCCTACCTACAGATATGATGGCTTACACACTCTGATATAACTGTAGCAGATATCACCTGACTGTGCTATAGTTCTCTCGTATCACAAATTGAAAAACGCAGAAACAGCATAAGTATATGTAGCTACGCACACTCATGTTTGCTGTCACATTCAGTACAAACGACAACTAAGTCAGTTACCATAGCACAATTACTACACAACAGTGTTTCACTTACCCACTGACTTATTAGGTTATTGTTTTTTCGCCTGTCATTAGATTATAAAAACGTGCTATTTCTATGACTGCCACACTTATAATATCCTGTACGTGTTTTACAACGCTTGATAATGCGGTTGTGGCATACAAAGCTTGAATGTTAACACCTGCACAATAAAAATAAAGGAGTTCAAATCAATTCCTCATTGCCACCCAAAAATTAGAATACATGTTTAAAATCGAATGAGGCAAAAATTTTATTCTTTGTTGAAATGATTTGCATATGCCTACCCAGAATCATTTGCAGTAGTCACATCATTGCAAATGTAAGATTTCTGTGGGAAAAGCAAGCCTTATGGCTTGACTGGTGTATAGTTATGTGTTTAAGAATGCATTGAGATAATTATTATTTTATTTATACAGCCCCATCAAATTCTGCAACGCTTTACAATGGGTGGACGAACAGACATGTAGTTGTAACCAGACAAGTTGGACACACAGGAACAGAGGGGTTGAGGGCCCTGCTCAATGAGCTTACATGCTAGAGGGAGTGGAGTAAAATGACACAAAAAGGTAAAGGATAGTATTAGACTAGTGACAGTTGCAGAAGAGGAATCAGTCGGGAGCTATTAACAGTTTAATTGATACGCTTTTATGAAGAAGTGTGTTTTTAATGATTTTTTGAAGGAGTGGAGACTGGGTGAGCATCTAATGGAGGAGGGAAGCGAGCTCCACAGGAACGGTGCAGCCCTCGAGAAATCTTGAAGGCGAGCATCAGAGGTGGGAACATGGACAGAAGATAAACGTAAGTCTTCAGCAGATCGTAAGGGCCTAGACGGGACATACTTATGTATAAGGGAGGATAGATAGGTGGGAGCAGTATTATTATTAGTATAACACACAAAGTATAAAGTACACACACACACACACTCAAAAGCTTGCATACCCTGGCAGACATTGTGAAATGTTGGCATTGATTTCGAAAATATGACTGATCATGCAAAAACAATGTATTTTATTTAAGGATCGTGATCATATGAAGCTATTTATTATCACATAGTTGTTTGGCTCATTTTTAAATTATAATGATAACAGAAATCACCCAAATGGCCCTGATAAAAAAGTTTACATACCCTTAAATGTTTGGCCTTGTTACAGACACGTTACAATGGCAGTTAAAGGTTCATTTCCCACACCTGTGGCATTTTAAATTACAATTAATGCCCGTGTATAATGAGTAAATTAGTTTGTTTGGTCTCACGTGGATGCACTGAGCAGGTTAAATACTGAACCATGGGGAGCAGAAAAGAACGGTCAAAAGACCTGCGTAACAATGTTCCTGATGAAAGTCCTGGTGTGGACTGAAAAGTCTAAATGATGTAACCCGAGTGTTATTAACAAAGACACATTTTTCTGATTAAGAAGTCCAGAGTGTGCCTTTCTTCGTAGATATTTATGTAAACTTGGCTGAAGGAGCACTGTGGCACATACTTCACAAATGTGGGTGCAGGATCATGAAATATATATATAATTTTTTTTTTAAATGTATGAACACATTTACTAACCTTTTCCTGAACTTTTGACAAGATCATTTATCAATTCCTTTGCTTTATCTTGCTGACCCCTTGTGCCAAATAATTTGACCTCAGAGTCATAGTTATCATTTACAATCTAAAATAAGAATCATAATGAGATTTACAGTATTAAAACCATGGAAATTAACCTTTATTTTGTCAATTTAATAAAGAAGTATTTATACAAACACATATGAACATTTTAAATATTAGTATATGATACATACATTAACACAAAGAATACAGCCTAGAGAAATTAGGAAATTTTATTTTTGTTAGCTTTGTATTCTGTGAAGTCGGTAAAATGGTAACCCCCATGTACAGGTTTTATGGTGTCTTGTAAAGTTACAGGGTTTAAGATAGTGCTTGTGAATTAAATTCTTGGGACTTTCTGCCTGATTCGTCAGGCACGCCCTCAAATTGTATTGTCAAAAAAATAACCACATAATTATGTTAAAGGATCACTATAGGGTCAGGAACACAAACATGTATTCCTGATCCTATAGTGTTTAACACCACCATCTAGCCCCCCTGGGCCCCTCATGCCTCCATAAATATAGTAAAAATCTTACTGTATTCAAGCCAGAAGCTGTAAATCTGCATGCTGTTAGACTCAGAAAAACAAGCAGTCTGCTGACATGTGGTAGCCTGATCCAATCACAGTGCTTCCCCCCGAGGATTGGCTGAGACTGACAAAGAGGCAGATCAGGGGCAGAGCCAACATGATTCAAACACAGCCCTGGCCAATCAGCATCTCCTCATAGAGATTAATTGAATCAATGAATCTCTGTGAGGAAAGTTCAGTGTCTGCATGCAGAGGGAGGAAATATTGAATCACAGGATGCTGTGCACAGTGCTGCCCTGTGCTCTGCTGACAGCAGATGTGAGTGGATAGAGGCATACTATGCCTCCATCAACTCCGAAGTCCCCCTGGTTCACTCTGAGTGACTGCAACTGGAGGTGTTCCTAGCTTTCAATGTAAACACTGTATTTTCTCGGAAAATGCAGGGTTTACATGAGAAAGGCTGCAGGGAGCTATAGTTCTCACCTGAACAACCTCATTAAGCTGAAGTTGTTCAGGTCACTATAGTGTCCCTTTTTTTTTTTTTTTTTACATACAGTGCACTCACGGCCTTCCTTAGAAAAGGTTTCCTTTTTTCAAACATATAGATCGACGTTCCAGTCCACTCAGGGACTTTCCTCAGGATAAAATATTTTATCCCGAGGAAAGTCCCTGAGTGGACTGGAACGTCGATCTATATGTTTAAATAAAGTAAACAAACACAGAAAATAGGTGAAATGGCGCTATACAAATATGTACATAAAATCCCAGAGCGTCAAACAAACCAACCCGTGTTTTTGTCACCAAAAAACCACTTACATGTACAGAATTGGATAAAAAGAAAGGAGGTTTTGCGCACACAATGGACGTATAGTAAATTCTGAAAGATAAACAACTTTCATAGGGCAATATATAAAGTCCCAATAATAATAAAAAGAGTAATATGAAGCACTCACTCTTTGAAGACACATAAAGTATTTCCAGTAAAGTGCTCTTGTGCAGATTGGTCCCACCATCAGATTTCGTCTGGATATAATCAGGAACCAGGATAAGTTGAAAGTAAAATACTTTATTCACAATAAAAGATAAAAAAACAGCTAGCACAACGCGTTTCGACCACTCTCTTGCTCTTCCTCAGGTGCAATGATAATACATCAGACAATTTCTGTTTATATACTGCATATTTGGTTAGAAAATTAATTAGAAAACACATACATATAATCACAAAAACCCCACCCTCTATGTCCATATATGGTAATTCCGGTGCACTTGCCCTCCCAAAATGGTGTCCTTTCATCCTCCATGCTGTGAGGAATGACCTCCTCATCATGGCCGTGCGTTCCAAATACTTCTTTTGCCGATAAGTCATTTCCGTCTGCTACTTTCAGCATAGAGATTCCCTTGTCCTTTAGTATGCAGCATTTGCAGAATGACGCGCATCCGGCGTCACTTCCGTTCCGTTCGGATTCATAGGGAAGTTGGGAGGATCAGATAACAGTCTCTTTTAAAAGTCCCAAAACTATAGAAATCCAACTTTTATTAACTTTTTTATCATCTATAACTAAGAAACAGTATTCAGTTTGTTCCTTTATTTCCTGTGAATCAAAAAATGTTATTTATTTATTACAATGTCCCTGTGGTCTACAATATGTAGGAAAAACGTCAAGGTTGTTAAAAATCCGTGTGAGTAAACATATTAGGAATATAAAAAAAGGTTTCCTTAATCACAGTGTGTCTAAGCATTTTCTAGAAGTCCATCAGTCAAATCCAAAA
Source organism: Pelobates fuscus (assembly GCF_036172605.1). NCBI lineage: Eukaryota > Metazoa > Chordata > Amphibia > Anura > Pelobatidae > Pelobates > Pelobates fuscus. The sequence goes on along the minus strand of NC_086318.1, from coordinate 180,746,248 downwards.
GACTTAGAATTTATGGCTATTCAAAAAGTCTCAAATAACTGGAGAGGAGGGAATAGTGCTTTAAACCTTAGTAAAAAGGAAAGCTCCTGGATCTTTGACATGCAAACGTTACATCCCAGGGGTTTACATTTAGATTTTGACATTGGTCCTATTTTATGAAGCTGTTGTACAAACTTTTTATAACCTAATATGACCATTTTTTATTGCTATTTTTTATAGACATAATTTTTGAAAAATATTTTTAGCATATGTTTCTAATATTATTTATGGGTTTATAGGTATTCTCTTACTAAAATATTCTTATTTTGTTCTCCCTTCTATAACCTCTCTCTCCCCCTATCTCCAATTTTTATTGAGCTAAAAGTTGGATTTCTATAGTTTTGGGACTTTTAAAAGAGACTGTTATCTGATCCTCCCCACTTCCCTATGAATCCGAACGGAACGGAAGTGACGCTGGATGCGCGTCATTCTGAAAATGCTGCATACTAAAGGACAAGGGAATCTCTATGCTGAAAGTAGCAGACGGAAATGACGTATCGGCAGAAGAACCGGAAGTCACGTGTGCGCACGGAAGTATTTGGAACGCACGGCCATGATGAGGAGGTCATTCCTCACAGCGTGGAGGATGAAAGGACACCATTTTGGGAGGGCAAGTGCACCGGAATTACCATATATGGGCATAGAGGGTGGGGTTTTTGTGATTATATGTATGTGTTTTCTAATTAATTAATTTTCTAACCAAATATGCAGTAAATAAACAGAAATTGTCTGATGTATTATCATTGCACCTGAGGAAGACCAAGAGAGTGGTCGAAACGCGTTGTGCTAGCTGTTTTTTTATCTTTTATTGTGAATAAATTATTTTACTTTCAACTTATCCTGGTTCCTGATTATATCCAGACGAAATCTGATGGTGGGACCAATCTGCACAAGAGCACTTTACTGGAAATACTTTATGTGTCTTCAAAGTAGAGAGCCGACTTATATGGCTCTCTAAAGTGTGAGTGCTTCATATTACTCTTTTTATTATTATTGGGACTTTATATATTGCCCTATGAAAGTTGTTTATCTTTCAGAATTTACTATACGTCCATTGTGTGCGCAAAACCTCCTTTCTTTTTATCCAATTCTTTAAATAAAGTAAACTTTTTCTAAGGAAGACCGTGAGTGCAGTGTATGTAAAATATAAAAAAATATATATATATTTATATATTTTATGCAATTATTTTTATTTATATATATATATATATATATATATATATATATATATATATATATATATATATATATATATATATAATGACATTCTAAGTGTATAAAATTTATTATTGCAATTATACGTATTTAGAGATATATAGATAGATATATCTATCTCTCTCCATTTTAATACAAAATATATGTAATTATATTAATGTTAACACACAAAGTATAAAGTTACATACACACACATTATATATATATATATAAATAAATATGTATATACAGTATAAATTATTTTATTGAGTGCAATAATCTTTTTTTCTTTTCATTTCCCACCAGCAGGGGGACTGTCTGACAGTCCAGGAAGATCTGCAGGCAGCTATTTTGGCATGTAACCGCTCTTTGAGAGCGATCACATGGCCCCCAGGGGCCTTATTTGCAGTGGGAGGTCTGTAATGCAGTCCTCCAGAAGCAGATTGACAGGAAGGTAAGTTTCCCGGTCACTCCAGGGCTCAAAGTTGTCAAGACGTTTTATGCCGCCGCAACGGCTTTAAAGCCCATTTAATGCGGGACGGCATAGAATGCCAAAGTGGCGTTAAAAAGTTAAAGGGAATCCCCTGCTCTAGGGTCAGTAACCACATGACGCTGCCTGATTGCATCCAGTCTACGTCCGACACGATTTATTCAGGGGAATCTCCAAACTCTCCCTTTCCCCGCAGGGTAACCCTCTCCACAACGAAATCCTGGGCTGAACCCAATACTGCCTAAAAAGACTAACCTGACACAACCTGCTGAACACCCTCTAGCCCTTTAAAATAATATATATGCAGCACAGACTAAGCTCCGACACCTCACTAGGTAGTGCCCATGGGAACAAAGCTCACCTTACCTTACCTGACCTATCATTTGTATTGCTACAAACGTATGAGAACCCTGACAAACAACTTACTGTAACAGTTAACTCTTCATGTTATTCTTAAAAGTTAACCCCCCCCCCCAAAAAAAGAGTGCAATGTTAGTACAAGCCATAACTAGAAAATCTATACTGTATCTATGTAATTTTACTCTGTCTCCTTCAGCATGTACATTAATTCTTGCACTGCAAAAATAAAGAATAATAAAAAAAAAAAGTTAAAGGGAAACTCCAGTGCCAGGAAAACAATCCGTTTTCCTGGCACTGCAGGTTCCCTCTCCCTCCCACCCCCCAACCCCCGGTTGCTGAAGGGGTGATAACCCCTTCAGTCACTTACCTGAGGCAGCGACAATGTCCCTTGTCGCTGCTTCCTACTCCGCCGCCGCTCCTCCTGACTGTGTCGGCCGGTGGGCGAGACTGATCCCGCCCACCGGCCGGGGAGATCTAATGCGCATGCGCGGCATTCGCATTAGCGCTCTCCATAGGAAAGCATTGAAAATGCATTTCAATGCTTTCCTATGGGGAAATGAGCGACGCTGGAGGTCCTCACATAGTGTGAGGACGTCCAGCGACGCTCTAGCACAGGTTTCCTGTGCTAGGAACCAGGAAGTGCCCTCTAGTGGCTGTCTAGTAGATAGCCACTAAAGGTGGAGTTAACCCTGCAAGGTAATTATTGCAGTTTATAAAAAAACTGCAATAATTACACTTGCATGGTTGAGAGTAGTGGGAGTTGGCACCCAGACCACTCCAATGGGCAGAAGTGGTCTGGGTGCCTGGAGTGTCCCTTTAATACAATAATAAATAACACTTACTTTTATCCTTGCACCAGATAACTCTTCAAGTTCCTTTATTTTAGCTCCTCCACGTCCTAAAAATGAACAAGGGAATCAAATATTATACAGAAAGGGGAAATAGTTTCAATTAAAGTGACACAGTAACGGACTTATCACATTTAAGTGGATATAGTGTCACTGTTAAACCGATGTAATGCTAAATGAAAGACCCCAGTAGCCCATCCCCTCTGTGCTGCTTGGGCTAATGAGTAAGCACTCACGGGAAGGGAGATTTATTTTCACCTTGCAGACGTAATTTATGCACAAAAGTGCAGGTGGTATGGTGAGAGCAAACTATATACACCAAATATAAAACAGATAAGATGAATAAAACAGGCAATGTTACCATATATCTTTGGCTTGTTTACATGTCCTAAAAACATAAAATAAAGAGCATAGTACAGCCCGTATATAATAATACAAATAAATATAGGTATAAAATTGCCCACTCACGTGGTGCTGAGCCGTTTGAAGTGGCTCAGACTAGAAGCGCCTTGTAAAGTATTCCTGGAGATCAAATGCTATGAAGCAAATCAGATTGTTTACTGTGGAAATTTCCTTATGTAGTATGAATAAAAATCAAATAGGAAGATACAGGAACAAAAAAAACTTTATTTGCATATAACTAGCATAAAAATGGAATCTCCCAAAACGCGTTTCAACCGATAATGGTCTTTATCGGCACTTTGATTAAATTAATTCCAAAGAACTTTCCCACGCTGTGTAAAATGACAGAGCACTCTGATTGGTGGGCTTGAAATCCATCCAATCACAGTGCTCTGTGTCATTTTACACAGCGTGGGAAAGTTCTTTGGAATTTTCCCACGCTGTGTAAAATTACAAAGAGCACTCTGATTGGCTTAAACCAACCAATCAGAGTGTTCTTAGTTAAATTGCAGGGCTGGGCCCCCCCCCCCCTGCAGAGCTCAGTCTGCGACCCCTCCATGGGTGAAGATGGATTAATTTTTTCTAGCGTCGGGTTCAGGATTTTTTTTTTGCGCTCAGGTTTTTTATTTTATTTTAAGTTCGACGCGTATGATGGCTTTTTATTCAGCCTTTTTTGGGGCTGAAAAATGAAGATTTTAGAAAAAAGAAGACGTCAAATGGTAAGTTTAATTTTTTGTTTACAGGTTAGTTATTTTATTCCCACTCACTATTTTTTAGGGTGAGGGGGGTAGGTAGGGGATAGTTTTAGTTGGGGGGGGGGGGGGGGGGAGGTGACTAGCGGCTTGGGACCCCTAGTCACCTTGATTGAGGGGGGGGGGGGGGGATTTTTATTCAGGGGTGAGGGGGCCCCCTCCCGCCAGGCTCAAGAGGGGTTAAACTATTACCTTTCTCCAGCGCCGGGCTCCCTCGGCGTTGGGGATTCTCCTCCCTCTTCCGACGTCAACCACGAATGCGCATGCGAAAATCACAGTGAGAAGCGCGGAAGCTCCTATAGCGGCTGTCAATGAGACAGCCACTAGAGGCTATGTTTACAGCTGCAGGGTTAACCCTAGATGGACCTGGTACCCAGACCACTTCATTGAGCTGAAGTGGTCTGGGTGCCTATAGTGGTCCTTTAAGCTAGCTATACTTGTAATTCGACTACTGTGGCCTTAAATTTGAGAAGAAAATAAACTATGTAGACCGACTGGGGGATCCTGGCCATGTACAGACAGACCGCCCGACTGGGGGATCCTGGCCATGTACAGACAGACCGCCCGACTGGGGGATCCTGGCCATGTACAGACAGACCGCCCGACTGGGGGATCCTGGCCATGTACAGACAGACCGCCCGACTGGGGGATCCTGGCCATGTACAGACAGACCGCCCGACTGGGGGATCCTGGCCATGTACAGACAGACCGCCCGACTGGGGGATCCTGGCCATGTACAGACAGACCGCCCGACTGGGGGATCCTGGCCATGTACAGACAGACCGCCCGACTGGGGGATCCTGGCCATGTACAGACAGACCGCCCGACTGGGGGATCCTGGCCATGTACAGACAGACCGCCCGACTGGGGGATCCTGGCCATGTACAGACAGACCGCCCGACTGGGGGATCCTGGCCATGTACAGACAGACCGCCCGACTGGGGGATCCTGGCCATGCACAGACAGACCGCCCGACTGGGGGATCCTGGCCATGCACAGACAGACCGCCCGACTGGGGGATCCTGGCCATGCACAGACAGACCGCCCGACTGGGGGATCCTGGCCATGCACAGACAGACCGCCCGACTGGGGGATCCTGGCCATGCACAGACAGACCGCCCGACTGGGGGATCCTGGCTATGCACAGACTGCCTGACTGACTGATCCTGGCTATGCACAGACTGCCTGACTGACGGATCCTGGCTATGCACAGACTGCCTGACTGGGGGATCCTGGCTATGCACAGACAGACCGCCCGACTGGGGGATCCTGGCTATGCACAGACTGACTGACTGGGGGATCCTGGCTATGCACAGACTGACTGACTGGGGGATCCTGGCTATGCACAGACTGACTGACTGGGGGATCCTGGCTATGCACAGACTGACTGACTGGGGGATCCTGGCTATGCACAGACTGACTGACTGGGGGATCCTGGCTATGCACAGACTGACTGACTGGGGGATCCTGGCTATGCACAGACTGACTGACTGGGGGATCCTGGCTATGCACAGACTGACTGACTGGGGGATCCTGGCTATGCACAGACTGACTGACTGACTGGGGGATCCTGGCTATGCACAGACTGACTGACTGACTGGGGGATCCTGGCTATGCACAGACTGACTGACTGACTGGGGGATCCTGGCTATGCACAGACTGACTGACTGGGGGATCCTGGCTATGCACAGACTGACTGACTGGGGGATCCTGGCTATGCACAGACAGACTGACTGGGGGATCCTGGCTATGCACAGACAGACTGACTGGGGGATCCTGGCTATGCACAGACAGACTGACTGGGGGATCCTGGCTATGCACAGACAGACTGACTGGGGGATCCTGGCTATGCACAGACAGACTGACTGGGGGATCCTGGCTATGCACAGACTGACCGACTGGGGGATCCTGGCTATGCACAGACTGACCGACTGGGGGATCCTGGCTATGCACAGACTGACCGACTGGGGGATCCTGGCTATGCACAGACTGACCGACTGGGGGATCCTGGCTATGCACAGACTGACCGACTGGGGGATCCTGGCTATGCACAGACTGACCGACTGGGGGATCCTGGCTATGCACAGACTGACCGACTGGGGGATCCTGGCTATGCACAGACAGACTGACTGGGGGATCCTGGCTATGCACAGACAGACTGACTGGGGGATCCTGGCTATGCACAGACTGACCGACTGGGGGATCCTGGCTATGCACAGACTGACACTTACCTATGACCATGCCGACCAGCGAGCTGTCCAGGCGGAAACACACCGGCGTGCTGCCGCCCTGCTTCCAGGTCTCTCTGTTCCTGGGCGGATCGCCATTCCCCCTGGATCCTTCCTCTGCCCAGCGGCCTCGGCCCTGCCCTACGCTCCAACCTCTTCCATTGCCGACTCCCTGTCGGTAGGAGCGCGGCCTGCTAACGGGAGGTGGTACCCAAGGCTCACTCTCTTCCTCCCAGTCAGACATGGTGACGACGTTCACTGACTGGCACAGCACGTTCCCACTGCCAGTATCAGAGCGGGCGGGTCACGTGATGGCGGCGGGCTCTGATTGGTCGCTGTTTCCCGCCTATGCAGAGTATTCTTAGCATTGAGACTGCTCCCTGCAGGGGGTGTGAATAGTGCAGAGGGGAGAGCTCCTGACCCGGGAGCTACATATTACTATTATTAGTAGTAGTAGTACATATCATAATTCATAATCACTTCATCTTGTTATCATACCTTTCAATTAAAGGATCACTCTAAGTACAATAACCACTACAGTTTCCTAGGGCAAGGCTGTCCAACTTTACTAAGGGCCAAGTTAAAAAACAAGGTTTATCCGAGGGCCTCATGCAGTTTTAAATTAATTATTAAATACTACCTCATTATGTCATATCTTAGTAGTTATTAAGTCTGCTTTTATAGGTGTAGCAGCCATAGGAGATAAAAATCTGTTTAGTAATGAGCAACTGTGAATTTGGAGATAATGGCTCAAAGCTGTTCTGGCATCCCATGTAAAAACTGGGTCTGTAGTGTCTACAAGGGATACAGTGTGTGAGTGGTGCAGTGTGTGCGCAGACATCCCAACATGCAAAAACTCATTTAGGAGATAGCTTCACAAGCTACTGCGCCCATTTCCCCCCCACACACACACAGCCAGACATGTCAGTGTCGAAGTGCATTTTGTAATTCTTTTTTATTTGGACACTGCCATGGCCCTGCAGACACTAACTAAACCGAAAACTGGAGAACGAGAGGGCGACTATAAAGTCCACCTACCGAGAATTATGATAGGTTAGTTAGCACAAAATCCTCAGTTTTCTCAGTTAGGCAGGCTTTACAGATGTGGTGAGAGAATGACACAGCACACGTCCTGATTGGACTCTCTTTGTGAAAGAGAGACCAATCAGGATGTGCACTGCGTCACTCTGTCACCACGTCTGTCACTCGCTCTCGTGTTTTCTCCAGAGCCAGCATCTTCCTGGAGTCACAGACGTGGCAGATACTGACCCATAATCATGGAAGGGGCACTGGTAGAGTGGTAGTGGGTTGTAGTGGGGTGATATGGGCTGTAATTGAGGAGTTTCGGCTGTTGATGGGGGGCAGTGGCTAAAGTGGGGGGTATGGGCTGTAATTGGGGATTTAGGAAATGTAGTGAGGGACAAGGGCTGTAGTAAATGGATTGAGGCTGAAGTAGGTGGATGGCTGCAATTGTAGTGGGGAGGAAATGGGACTGTGGTGGAGGGTAAGGACTGTTATCAGGGAATAGGGGCTGTAGTTGGGGTATGGGGTGTAAAAGAGGGGTTAAGGGCTGTAGTAGGGGATAAGAGGCTGCAATTATGGTGAAAGTACTGTAGTGGGATATAGGTGTTGAAATTGCGGGGATGGTACTATAGTGGGGAACAGAGGCTGCAATTGGGGGGGGGGGGGTTACTTACTTTCTCAAGTGGTATGCCATTATCTGCAGTGTCTACTCTGCTCGCGCCCTCTGCAAACTGTTGTCTAGCCAGGTAGGTATGGTGTCACATCTTAGGTGCAGCCGCACTGTCCGTTCCCTAGTCCCTTTGCAATCTCCAGGCAGGGTAATGTGTGGCGGCATGTTTGCTCAGCTTGCTTCTACACCCATTCCATCCAGGTCTCTTCCACCCCCCCTTTCATCCATATTTCTCAGGTATTTCTTCGGGCTGCCAGGTATTTCTCAGAAGTATTTATCAGGTATTTGAGGATGCCTAGTCGGTTCCGGTATTGCAGTAATATCGGCAATACAAATGTCAGTCTCAGTATAAACTGAGATTAGATGCACTGATCCGCGGCGGAGCAGCTCTGCCCAGAGAGTCCAGGCAGCAGCTCCCAGCCTGCAGAGGCAGCCAACAGCTCAGGTAAGTGAGGGATGGGGGAAAGGCTGCAGGGAGACACAGACACTAAGGGACACAGAGACACTAGGGGGCACTGGGACACCTGGGGACACTGACACTAGGGGAAACTGTGAGAGATGGAGACGGTGAGAGTCATAGGGACACTTGGTGACACTGAGACACTAGGGGGCACTTGGAGACCTGGGGACACTAGGGGGCACTTGGAGACCTGGGGACACAGACACTAGGGGAAACTGTGAGACTTGGGGAGAGTGAGACATTGGGACACTGGGAGACATGGGGACACTGAGACACTGGAGAACATGGGGACCCTGAGACACTAGGGACACAGTGGGCCCCATGTCTCCCAGTGGCTCCTAATCACCCAGTGGCCCCATGTCTCCCATCCAGTGTCCTTAGTGTCTCGGTGTCCCCATGTCTCCCAGTGTCCCTGGTGTCTCTCAGTGTCCCTAGTTTCTGTGTCCCTAGTCTCCCAGAGTCCTCTAGTCTCTGTGTCCCCATGAATCTCAGTGTCCCCATGTCTATAAGTGTCCCCTTTTGTCCTAGTGACATGGGGACACTGGGAGACATGGTGACACAAACTCTAAGGGACACTGGGAGACATGAGGATACACACACTAGGGGACACTGGGCGACATGGGGACACTAAGACACTAGGGGGCACTGAGAGACATGGGGATACTGGGGGAAACAGCGACACTGGGCGACTTTGAGACCTGGGAGACATGGGGCACTCCCAGTGTCCCCATGTCTCCCAGTCAGTGTCCCTAGTATCTCAGTGTCCCCATGTCACCCAGTGCACTCACTGTGATAGATTTAAGCAGATTTGTTGGACACCGCAATGTTTCGACCTGCCTTTATCAAGTTTTCAGTGTCCTCTATGTATCACAGTGTCCCCTATGTATCACAGTGTCTCAGTGCCCCATGTCTCCTAGTGTCCGTAGTGTCTCAGTGTCCTCTAGTCTCCCAGAGTCCCCTATTCTCCCAGTGTCCCCATGTCTCACAGTGCCCCCAAGTGTCTCAGTGTCCCCTAGTAAAAAAGAAAAAAATCTCAGGCACTCACTGTGATAGATTTAAGCAAGTTTATTGGACACCACAACATTTTGACCTGTACTCAGGTATTTATCAAGTCTCCAGTGCCCCCTGTATATCAGTGTCTCAGTGCCCCATATCTCCCAGTGTCCAGTTGTGTCTCAAAGTCACCCAGTGTCCACATGTCTCTATGTCTTCCAATGTCTCAGTATCCCAAGGTCTCCCAGTGTTACCGAGTATCTCAGTGTCCCGATGTCTCCAAGTTTCCCAATGTCTCTCAATGTCCCCTAGTGTCCTAGTGAAATGGGGACACTGGGAGACATGGGGACACAGACATGCCCCCTTTCGGGTATGTTCGCCCCTTTTGGCAATTCTTGTTATGTGATTTGCGTCAGTGGCCCACCCTTTTATCCCGTCCATAGACTTCCTGCTTTACTGGACACTGCTGTTAATGGGTATGGATTTACTTGAAAGATGAATGCGTGAGATTAGCATAGGGTATGTGTTTTCTCATAGCTGCATCCTATGAGTTTCCCTCCAGCACCATCTCCATAAGATACATGACGCTTGGGAGTTAAGATTTTGTAATTAGTCGATAAGATTAATTGTCCATCATAATTGTCAGCACCAGGCCCACTGGGCTCTTAATCTGGCCCTGGTCTGGGTGCCTATAGTGGTCCTTTAAGGTTTCCTCACTTCTCTCGGGCAGCTCAGTAGGACTCTGAGCTTGTGTATACTGGTTTCCTAGCAGCCGTCATGATGCATCAACTTGACCACGGGATCATAAGAAGGCGGACGACACGAGAAGCAAGCCCCTTTTCTGGACAACACACCTGGGGGTGGGTTAGGAAGTGATTTACCCTGGATTTGCTCATATAATGTTGAATCTTTTCTTATGTTTCTAAGGACAAGATGCATTGAGAAAGGGCTTGTTGCCTGAAACGTTTGCTAAATATCTTTGTTCTTCAATAAATGTGGTAGCACCTGTTGCATAGCATACTGGAGCACTTCCCTCTTTTTTTCACATTTGATTTTGTGTACCCACTGATGGAACCACAGTGTGGCGGGATAGCAGCAGCTCAGATACTTTTTTGATTATTGCATTGTTTAAAATGTTTGTTGGCACCTAGGTAGCCTCAGTCTCATGTATTGTATTTCCACGGCCGTCTTTGAAGCGGGCAAACGGGGCAGCTGCCCTGGGCCCACTTACTCCTGGGGGGCCCAAAGCAGCTACCCACGTGGGCCCCGATGTTCGCCAATTTTTTATTTATTTTTTTGCCCCCTGGGCCCGCCGGTGCTGTGGCTGCACTGGGAGCCCACACACTAAGAGGGCCCGGTCATGCGCTGTGGCCCTTTAACAGCGCGACCGGGCCCTCTTGTTTTACTGCAGCAGGCTGGGAGGAAGTGACTGCCGTGAGTCACTTCCTCCCAGATAGAATGAAGCCGCGCGGGATGGGGGAGAAGGCCGTCAGGAGGGAGCTGGAGTGCAGGAGCCTCACACTCCCAACGACCTCAGCCTGCCACTGGACCCCAGGGAACCCATAAGGTAGGCTGGAGGGTGGCTTTATAAATGTAAACTTTGCATGTGTGTGTGTGTGTGTGTGTGTGTCTTACTATGTGTGTATGTGTGTGAGTATGTCTGTCAGGGTTTCTGTGTGTGTGTATGTCACCATTTCTGTGTGTGTGTGTGTGAGTCAGTATGTCTGTGTGTGTCTTACTATGTGTGTGAGTATGTCTGTCAGGGTTTGTGTGTGTGTGTCACTATGTCTGTGTGTCAGTGTGTCTGTCTGTGCATGTCAGTTTGTCTGTCAGTATGTTAGTATTTCAGTATGTCTGTCAGTGTGTAAAAATGTAAACTTTGCATGTGTGTCAGTATGTATGAGTGTGTCAGTATTTGTGTGTGTCAGTATGTCTGTGTGTGTCTTAGTATGTCTGTGTATGTGTGTGAGTATGTCTGTCAGGGTGTCTGTGTGTGTCATTTTTTCTGTGTGTGTGTGTGTGTGTGTGTGCGTCTGTGTGTATATCAGTATGTCTGTCAGTGTGTATCTCTGTTGTCAGTATGTATATCTGTTTATCTGTATTTGTATATCTATGTTTCTCTACGTAGTCTGTGTGTATCTGCATGTGTGTCAGGTTGTGTATCTGCATGTCTGTATGTGTGTCAGTGTGTCTATCTGTTTGTTATCATTGTATGTATTTGTGTATTTGTATGTTGTCAGTGTGTGTATATATGTGTGTGTATCTGTATATAGTCTGTGTTTTTATCTGTGTATGCATGTGTGTCAGTATATGCATCAGTGTGTCTGAGTATCCATATGTGTCAGTGTTTGTATATATGTCTATGTATGTGTGTCAGGTTGTGTATCTGTGTGTCTGTATGTGTTAGTGTGTGTATCTGTGTCAGTCTGTATCTGCATGTGTTTCAGTGTGTGTGTGTATGTGTATCACAGTGTGTGTGTGTGTGTGTGGCAGTCTATGTGTACATGTGCATACATCTCATCATTCAAATCGCCAACACTACACACAAGTACACCCCTGCATTCAACCTTCAACACTACATACACTACACACAAGTACACCCCTGCATTCAACCTTCAACACTGCATTGAAACGTCAACAATACATAAACTCCAAAAATAAATATAAACACACCCCAGCATTTAAAAAAACAAGCAACAAAAACTACACATAGATGCATGCTTGCATTCAAACACCAACACCACATACAAACACACCCCTACATTTACACAAACATACTCCATACACTCCATACACAAAGATGCTTCCATTCAAACACACAAACACAACTCAGTGCTAAATACGACTCTGCAAGCATGGGAAAATGGTTCCGCTACTGCGTTGGGAAGTGGAATCGTGATTGCATGTCAGGGAGTAGGGGTCAGAGGGCCCCATCAAATTCTTGCCCAGGGCCAAATCAATTTTAAAGACGGCTCTGAGTATATGTGACCACTTGGCATTTAGTAGGGCATCACCTTCTCCTCTTTTAGCTAATTTATTCGCCATTTGGCACTATGCAACACACTATGCGACACGAGAAGCAAGCCCCTTTTCTGGACAACACACCTGGGGGTGGGTTAGGAAGTGATTTACCCTGGATTTGCTCATATAATGTTGAATCTTTTCTTATGTTTCTAAGGACAAGATGCATTGAGAAAGGGCTTGTTGCCTGAAACGTTTGCTAAATATCTTTGTTCTTCAATAAATGTGGTAGCACCTGTTGCATAGCATACTGGAGCACTTCCCTCTTTTTTTCACATTTGATTTTGTGTACCCACTGATGGAACCACAGTGTGGCGGGATAGCAGCAGCTCAGATACTTTTTTGATTATTGCATTGTTTAAAATGTTTGTTGGCACCTAGGTAGCCTCAGTCTCATGTATTGTATTTCCACGGCCGTCTTTGAAGCGGGCAAACGGGGCAGCTGCCCTGGGCCCACTTACTCCTGGGGGGCCCAAAGCAGCTACCCACGTGGGCCCCGATGTTCGCCAATTTTTTATTTATTTTTTTGCCCCCTGGGCCCGCCGGTGCTGTGGCTGCACTGGGAGCCCACACACTAAGAGGGCCCGGTCATGCGCTGTGGCCCTTTAACAGCGCGACCGGGCCCTCTTGTTTTACTGCAGCAGGCTGGGAGGAAGTGACTGCCGTGAGTCACTTCCTCCCAGATAGAATGAAGCCGCGCGGGATGGGGGAGAAGGCCGTCAGGAGGGAGCTGGAGTGCAGGAGCCTCACACTCCCAACGACCTCAGCCTGCCACTGGACCCCAGGGAACCCATAAGGTAGGCTGGAGGGTGGCTTTATAAATGTAAACTTTGCATGTGTGTGTGTGTGTGTGTGTGTGTGTCTTACTATGTGTGTATGTGTGTGAGTATGTCTGTCAGGGTTTCTGTGTGTGTGTATGTCACCATTTCTGTGTGTGTGTGTGTGAGTCAGTATGTCTGTGTGTGTCTTACTATGTGTGTGAGTATGTCTGTCAGGGTTTGTGTGTGTGTGTCACTATGTCTGTGTGTCAGTGTGTCTGTCTGTGCATGTCAGTTTGTCTGTCAGTATGTTAGTATTTCAGTATGTCTGTCAGTGTGTAAAAATGTAAACTTTGCATGTGTGTCAGTATGTATGAGTGTGTCAGTATTTGTGTGTGTCAGTATGTCTGTGTGTGTCTTAGTATGTCTGTGTATGTGTGTGAGTATGTCTGTCAGGGTGTCTGTGTGTGTCATTTTTTCTGTGTGTGTGTGTGTGTGTGTGTGTGTGTGCGTCTGTGTGTATATCAGTATGTCTGTCAGTGTGTATCTCTGTTGTCAGTATGTATATCTGTTTATCTGTATTTGTATATCTATGTTTCTCTACGTAGTCTGTGTGTATCTGCATGTGTGTCAGGTTGTGTATCTGCATGTCTGTATGTGTGTCAGTGTGTCTATCTGTTTGTTATCATTGTATGTATTTGTGTATTTGTATGTTGTCAGTGTGTGTATATATGTGTGTGTATCTGTATATAGTCTGTGTTTTTATCTGTGTATGCATGTGTGTCAGTATATGCATCAGTGTGTCTGAGTATCCATATGTGTCAGTGTTTGTATATATGTCTATGTATGTGTGTCAGGTTGTGTATCTGTGTGTCTGTATGTGTTAGTGTGTGTATCTGTGTCAGTCTGTATCTGCATGTGTTTCAGTGTGTGTGTGTATGTGTATCACAGTGTGTGTGTGTGTGTGTGGCAGTCTATGTGTACATGTGCATACATCTCATCATTCAAATCGCCAACACTACACACAAGTACACCCCTGCATTCAACCTTCAACACTACATACACTACACACAAGTACACCCCTGCATTCAACCTTCAACACTGCATTGAAACGTCAACAATACATAAACTCCAAAAATAAATATAAACACACCCCAGCATTTAAAAAAACAAGCAACAAAAACTACACATAGATGCATGCTTGCATTCAAACACCAACACCACATACAAACACACCCCTACATTTACACAAACATACTCCATACACTCCATACACAAAGATGCTTCCATTCAAACACACAAACACAACTCAGTGCTAAATACGACTCTGCAAGCATGGGAAAATGGTTCCGCTACTGCGTTGGGAAGTGGAATCGTGATTGCATGTCAGGGAGTAGGGGTCAGAGGGCCCCATCAAATTCTTGCCCAGGGCCAAATCAATTTTAAAGACGGCTCTGAGTATATGTGACCACTTGGCATTTAGTAGGGCATCACCTTCTCCTCTTTTAGCTAATTTATTCGCCATTTGGCACTATGCAAGTCGCCAATAGATGCAGGGTTACATTTTCACCAGCATGGTCGTCACATTGCTAAACTTCAAAATGAAAAAATGATAGGCAAAGAGAGCATAACCAACCCCAAAGCATTCTTTAAGTACATACATTCTAAAAAAAACAAAAAATGAAAGTGTAGGTACACTAAAAACTGAAATGGGGGTGTTAGTTAATGAAGACCAGGAAAAGGCAGGAATTTTAAATAACTATTTCTCCTCCGTATATATTAAGGAGAACCCATGGCAATAGATGTACAAATGATTGCTACTAATAACTTGCAGAATAATTGTAATTGGTTAACTCAAGACAAGGTGCTGCAGCAACTAAAGAAAGTTAATATAAACAAAGCTCCAGGGCCTGATGGTATCCATCTACGAGTACTTAAGGAACTACCGTAAGTGTAGAAATAAGTGAACCTCTGTTTTTAATCTTTCACGATTCTTTTCTTTCAGGAAGTGTTCTGGAGGATTGGAGGAAGGCAGATGTGGTTCCTATATTTATAAAGGGTTCAAAATCCTTGCCTGGAAATTATAGACCTGTGAGCTTAACGTCTGTGGCTGGTAAAATATTTGAAAGGTTATTAAGGGATAATATTCAATAATTCCTTGAGAAGAACATGGTTATCAGCAAAAATCAGCATGGTTTTATAAAGCACAGGTCATGTCTAACTTGATTGGGTTCTACAAAGAAGTAAGTAGAAGTATAGATCAGGGTGTTGCAGTGGATGTAATCTATTTGGATTTTGCCAAGGCATTTGATACAGTTCCACACAATGGCTTAGTGTTCAAACTCAATGAAATCGGTCTAGATGAAAATGCTTGTTCTTGGGTAGAACATTGGCTTAAAAATAGAGTACAAAAAGTTGTCATTAATGGTAAATTATCAAGCTTAACAGAGGTGGCAAGTGGTGTCCCTCAGGGTTCTGTTCTGGGACCCATTCTATTTAACATGCTTATAAATGATCTTGAAAAAAGCATTGAAAGTCATGTTTCAGTGTTTGCAGATGACACAAAAATAATACAATGTGAGCAAGATATTACTTTTCTGCAGAGGGATTTAGATAGACTGGGCAGTCATGGTAGATGAAATTTAATGTTGAAAAATGCAAAGTTATGCACTTTGGTGTAAAGAATACACAAGCAACGTATACCCTTAATGGAAGCGAATTAGGGATAACAACACACAAAAAGGACTTGGGAATTGTTATAGATAACAAACTATGCAACAATGTTCAATGTCAATCAGCAGTGGCTAAGGCCAGTAAGGTATTGTCATGCATGAAAAAGGGCATTCATTCTTGGGATGAGAATATAATTTTTCCGCTTTATAAGTCACTGATAAGACCACATATTGAATATGCTGTGCAATTTTGGGCACCTGTTCTAAAGAAGGATATTATGGCACTGAAAAAGTGCAGAGGCAGGCTACAAAATTAATAAAAGGAGTGGAACATATCAGCTATGAAGAAAGGTTAACAAATTTAAACCAATTTAGTTTAGAAAAACGTCGCCTGAGAGGGGATATGATAACATTATACAAATATATTCGGGGCCAATACAAACCATTGTGTGGAAATCTATTCACAAACCGGACTTTACATAGGACACGAGGTCATGCGTTTAGACTGGAAGAAAGAAGATTTTTCTAAGGCAAAGGAAAGGTTTTTTTTTTACTGTAAGAACAATAAGGATGTGGAATTCTCTGCCTGAAGAAGTGGTTTTATCAGAGTCCATACAGATGTTCAAACAGCTACTAGATGCATACTTGCAAAAACAGAATATTCAAGGATATAATCTTTCAATGTAGGGCAATAACTGCTTGATCGATTGATAAATCTGACTGCCATTCTGGGGTCAAGAAGGGATTTTTTTCCTAGCTTGTTGCAAAATTGGAAGTGCTTCAAACTGGTTTTTTTTTGCCTTCTATTGGATCAACAGCAAAAAACAAATGTGAGGAAGGCTGAACTTGATGGACACAAGTCTCTTTTCATCTATGTAACTATTTATGTAACTATGTAATTAGGAAGGACCTACTGGAAGGCTGAGACATCAATTTGGTCTCTTTGTTGACTGCCTCCCAAAACTTTGAAGCAGGTGTACTGCTACAGAGACTTGTCAGTAGTTTTGAAAGCTATGCACCCCAGACTGAACAAAACTGACTATACCCGAATTTGTTCTGGCATTTGGTCTATATAGAGATGTCATCTGTTACACATCCCCGCACTATAGGGAAGATGTAGATCTCTATTTTACATAAAATTGTGGACATGGGGCACAAGTATGGTGGTTATGCATTCTTTGATTATCACTAATTGTTTTATGCCAAATCGGCAGTCACTTTGGCTCTAACCAACATCCATTCAGAACAGAGCATATTAGACACAGAACTATTCTGCGGTCATTTCGCAGGCATTAAACCTCCATCTCCCACTCCACTGATTTATGTTCTATAGAACCCAGTTCGCCCACTATGAGTTGTGCTACCTTCGGTTTCAACAGAGTCAAACAAAAAGGCTTAAAGACAATTTGGGCAGACATATTGGGTTCTTAGTCAAGGTGCAATCTGCAACATTTTCAATACTGGTAGTTGTCTTGAACGGAAGCAACTAGCAACAGTGGTACATTATCTAGACCTTTAATTATTAATAGAGGAACTGAATACTATGTCCAAAAGTATGCACAAGACCTTGGATCTGTTTTTATCCAAAAGCATTCCGCTGTCTTAAGATTAAACCATAGTTCCAGTTTCATTTTATTGGGTATACAACTGGACTTGATATTGCAGTCCAGCTCCACCACAGTCAAGGCCCAGTGTATCAGGCAAACGTGGAGTCCTTTCTGGGCAAAGGTGCCTATTCCTGTTTGGATCTTCAGTTTCTCCTTGGTTCTCCGAATTTTACCACAAGGTCCCTATTTCATTTACGGACTACTCCGCCTGTTCCCTGGCAGGGCCGGACTGGGGATACAAAGCAGCCCTGGAAAAAAAATCTATGCCAGCCCCATAAGTCATTGCGCCTTATATTGCCGTATGTAATATGTAAGGCAATGTCTTGCCACCCCAGATGGTTCAGTGATATATATATATATATATATATATATATATATATATATTGCTTTTTCTAATATATAATATTGGTCCTTTCAGAGTAAAACATTTAATTATACATTAAGCATACTCACAGACACAGACAATCTCACTGACACACACAAGCTCATTGATACACAGCCTCATAGACAAACAATGTCACTGATATACATAAGCTCATTGGCATAAAAACACAAGCTCACTCACTCACTAGCAGGCACACACATACGCAAGCAAGCTCACTCACTAGCAGGCGCGCACACACACACACACAGGGACGTTTAAGCCGTGAGGCAAACAAGGCATTTGCCTTGGGCTGCATTTTCCAGGGGGTGGCAAAAAAAACGCCCCCTAGGGCAGCACAAAACCAGGATACACCAATGCAGACACACAGCTTAATGTAGTGGTTCTGGTGTCTATAGCCTATCCCTGCAGGCTTTTCAATGTAAACACTGACTTTTCCGAGAAATGGCAGTGTTTACATTGCTTCCTAGTGACACCTATAGTGACAGTCACTCAGACAGTCACTAGAGGTGCTTCCTGTGTCAGTGCTGCACAGTGTGCAGCACCTACATTCAGGGACTTTGCAGACAATCCTATGGCAGAGCATTGGATTGGCTGAGATCATCAAGCTTGGTGATCCCAGCCATAGAGGCAGGGCCAGTCGAGGGGAGACCAGCATGGCATGGGGAGAAAAAAAAGGTGGGTAAAAACACTTTTTAAATACACACACACACACACACACATGACACAGACAGACACACACACCATGACACAGACACACACACCATGACACAGACACCATGACAGACAGACACACACACATACACTCACACTGACAGAATGACACATATTACCTGTAGGTGACCGGCTGGGTGTGCTAGTGGCCGCTGGGGGAGGTCTGCTGGCGGCCGCTGGGGGAGGTCTGCTGGCAGCCATAGGGGGAGCTGTTCTGTCTCTGCTCCCCCGCCCTTGTGCGCAGCTTAATGATTAATCATTAAGCTGCGCGCTCGGGAGCAGAGACAGAACAGCTACCCCTGCGGCCGCCAGCAGACCTCCCCCAGCGGCCGCCAGCACCAGTGTCTGCCCGGCCCCAGGTGCCGACGGCCCACCGTGAAATTTCCCGGTATCCCGGTGGGCCAGTCTGGCCCTGCTCCCTGGTTACATACGGACAATTGCACTGAGACACTCGATGCTCGAGCAAACACATTCATGGGGCTAAACTTCCTATACGGGACGGGAAAGTCATGTTAATTCCCCCACTGTCTGACAAATCCCCGACTATCTGTACTGACATTGCTGCCCACACTGGATTTGCAGTCATTTTCAAGAATAACTGGTTCTGTGACATATGGCCCGCAGAGACACAGAGCCTGCCTACTTAGTTAAGGTTCAGCTCTCTTTGAAGTATACCCAATAGTGGCCACTGCACACACCTGTTGGTCTCTGTGGAGAGGGATATCTGTCAAATGCTACTCAGACAAGACAGCACCAGGTAAAATTATAAATAAAGGTTGGTCCTACTCACTAACAATAATGAGATTAATTAGGAAGTTGACTTGCCTGGCAGCAACTTCAAGCCCACCAATCAGAGCGTTATGAGTCAAATGTTCTTAGCCTAATTGCAGGGCGGGGAAAGGCTTTATAAGCCTTCCCCCACACTACAGAGCTCAGTCTGTGCGGAGCCCTCCATGGGAGAAGATGGATTATTTTTTTTAGCGTCAGGTTTTTTCCTTTTTGCGTCTGGGGTTTTTTTTTTTCGCTAGGATATTTTATTTTAAGTTCGACGGGTATGATTTGGCCTTTTTGGGGGCTGAAAAATGAAGATTTTAGAAGAAGACATCAAATGGTAAGTTTTATTTTACTTTACAGGTTAGTTAAATTATTCCCCCCTCACTATTTTTAGGGTGAGGGGGGTAGGTAAGGTAGGTAGGGGATAGTTTTTATTTGGGTGGGGGGGTGGGTGACTAGGGGCTTGGGGACCTTTGAAGTCACCTTTGAAGGGCCGGAGGGGATTTGTCTTAGGGCCCCCACCCGCCGCCCAGGGGTGGGGGCCGGGGGGAGAGGACAGTAGGATCCCCCCCATTGTGATTTATGGACCCCACCCACCGCACAGTAGGTCCCCCCCATCATTCTTATTTAGGGCCCCAACCCACCACTCAGGAGGGGGAATAGGTTCCCCCCCATTATTTTACTTTAGGGCGGTAGGGCCCACCTACCGCTCATGGGTGGGGGCCTGGTGGAGGCCGGGGGGAGGACAATAGGTCCCCCCCTTATTTTACTTTAGGGCCCCCACTCGCCGCTCGGGGTGTGGGCCGGGGGGAGGACAATAGGTCCCCCCTCCCTTATTCGAATTTAGGGCCCCCACCTACCGCTCATGGGTGGGGGCCTGGTGGAGGTTGGGGGGAGGACAATAGTTCCCCCCCTTATTTTACTTTAGGGCCCCCACCCACCGCTCGGGGTTGGGGTCAGGGGGGAGGACAATAGGTCCCCCTCCCTTATTCGAATTTATGCCCCTCACCTACCGCTCATGGGTGGGGGCCTGGTGGAGGCCGGGGGGAGGACAATAGGTCCCCCCACTTATTTTACTTTAAGGCCCCCACCCGCCGTTCAGGGGTGGGGGCTCAGGAAGGGGGACCCTTTTTTTTTTTTTTTTTTTTTTTAAAACGGTGAGCAGCCATAGGCGGAATAGCGAGTAGGGGCATAATTTACTAATACTAAGTAATCTTTACTTAGTATTAGTAAATTTGGCTGAAAAACCAATTCAGGTCTTTCAGCCTTTTAGTTGATAGCTCTCTAATACCGTGGGAATTAGGGAGTTATCTACTTATTCATTCCTGTCATTACAATGACTGGCCAAGTAACTTACACTTTATATGAATGTGTGTTACTTTATTGTTGTAAGTGCTGCCAATGCTTACAGCTGAATCCTGGCTATGTTTGTATAATGAGAATTAGCAGATGTATGAAATGATAGGATGTGGGTTGATTAATGGTTGTTCAGCTGTGTAGCAGTTGAAATTCAAACATAGTGAAGCAAAATGGGAGACCTGCTCCATATCATAGCGTTTATATAACCAGCTTGACGCGTGAGAGGCCCGTAATGGCAGGAGTATTAGAAATGATAATGATGAGACCTTTGAGTAGTGATGTACCGAACTGTTCGCTGGCGAATAGTTCCCGGCGAACATAGCGTGTTCGCGTTCGCCACGGCGGGCAAACACATACGCGGTTCGATCCGCCCCCTATTCGTCATCATTGAGTAAACTTTGACCCTGTGCCTCACGGTCAGCAGACACATTCCAGCAAATTAGCAGCAGACCCTCCCTTCTAGACCCTCCTACCTCCTGTACAGCATCCATTTTAGATTCATTCTGAAGCTGCATTCTTAGATAGAGGAGGGAAAGTGTAGCTGCTGCTCATTTGATAGGGAAATTGATAGCTAGGCTAGGGTATTCAGTGTCCACTACAGTCCTGAAGGACTCATCTGATCTCTGCTGTAAGGACAGCACCCCAAAAAGCCCTTTTTAGGGCTAGAACATCAGTCTGCTTTTTTTTTTTTCTGTGTAATGTAATTGCAGTTGCCTGCCTGACAGCTTCTGTGTCAGGCTCACAGTGGATACTGTGCCCTCTTGCCCAGTGCCACCACTCATATCTGGTGTCACAATAGCTTAAGCTTGCATTTAAAAACAAAAACATTTTTTTCACTTTAATAGATTGAATAGCAGATAGTTGTCTGCCAGCTTCTGTGTCAGGCTCACAGTGGATACTGTGCCCACTTGCCCAGTGCCAGCACTCATATCTGGTGTCACAACAGCTTAAGCTTGCATTTAAAAACAAAAAAAATGTTTTCACTGTAATAGATTGAATAGCAGTTAGTTGTCTGCCAGCTTCTGTGTCAGGCTCACAGTGGATACTGTGCCCACTTGCCCAGTGCCACCACTCATATCTGGTGTCACAATAGCTTAAGCTTGCATTTAAAAACGAATTTTTTTTTTCACTTTAATAGATTGAATAGCAGTTAGTTGTCTGCCAGCTTCTGTGTCAGGCTCACAGTGGATACTGTGCCCACTTGCCCAGTGCCACCACTCATATCTGGTGTCACAACAGCTTAAGCTTGCATTTAAAAACAAAAAAATGTTTTCACTGTAATAGATTGAATAGCAGTTAGTTGTCTGCCAGCTTCTGTGTCAGGCTCACAGTGGATACTGTGCCCACTTGCCCAGTGCCACCACTCATATCTGGTGTCACAATAGCTTAAGCTTGCATTTAAAAAGAGAAAAAATGTTTTCACTGTAATAGATTTAATAGCAGTTAGTTGTCTGCCAGCTTCTGTGTCAGGCTCACAGTGGATACTGTGCCCACTTGCCCAGTGCCACCACTCATAGCTGGTGTCACAATAGCTTAAGCTTGCATTTAAAAACAAAAAAAATTTTTTCACTGTAATAGATTAAATAGCAGTTAGTTGTCTGCCAGCTTCTGTGTCAGGATCACAGTAGATACTGTGCCCACTTGCCCAGTGCCACCACTCATATCTGGTGTCACAATAGCTTAACCCCTTAAGGACCAAACTTCTGGAATAAAAGGGAATCATGACATGTCACACATGTCATGTGTCCTTAAGGGGTTAAACTATCATTTAAAAACAAAACATTTTTTTCACTGTAATAGATTGAATAGCAGTTAGTTGTCTGCCAGCTTCTGTGTCAGGCTCACAGTGGATACTGTGCCCACTTGCCCAGTGCCACCACTCATATCTGGTGTCACAATAGCTTAAGCTTGCATTTAAAAACATTTTTTTTTACTGTAATAGATTTAATAGCAGTTAGTTGTCTGCCAGCTTCTGTGTCAGGCTCACAGTGGATACTGTGCCCACTTGCCCAGTGCCACCACTCATAGCTGGTGTCACAATAGCTTAAGCTTGCATTTAAAAACAAAAAAAATGTTTTCACTGTAATAGATTAAATAGCAGTTAGTTGTCTGCCAGCTTCTGTGTCAGGATCACAGTAGATACTGTGCCCACTTGCCCAGTGCCACAACTCATATCTGGTGTCACAATAGCTTAAGCTTGCATTTAAAAACAAAAACATTTTTTCACTGTAATAGATTGAATAGCAGTTAGTTGTCTGCCAGCTTCTGTGTGAGGCTCACAGTGGATACTGTGCCCACTTGCCCAGTGCCACCACTCATAGCTGGTGTCACAATAGCTTAAGCTTGCATTTAAAAACAAAAAAAAATGTTTTCACTGTAATAGATTGAATAGCAGTTAGTTGTCTGCCAGCTTTTGTGTCAGGCTCACAGTGGATACTGTGCCCACTTGCCCAGTGCCACCACTCATATCTGGTGTCACAATAGCTTAAGCTTGCATTTAAAAAAAAAATGTTTTCACTGTAATAGATTGGATAGCAGTTAGTTGTCTGCCAGCTTCTGTGTCAGGCTCACAGTGGATACTGTGCCCACTTGCCCAGTGCCACCACTCATATCTGGTGTCACAATAGCTTAAGCTTGCATTTAAAAACAAAAAAAGGTTTTCACTGTAATAGATTTAATAGCAGTTAGTTGTCTGCCAGCTTCTGTGTGAGGCTCACAGTGGATACTGTGCCCACTTGCCCAGTGCCACCACTCATAGCTGGTGTCACAATAGCTTAAGCTTGCATTTAAAAACAAAAAAAATGTTTTCACTGTAATAGATTGAATAGCAGTTAGTTGTCTGCCAGCTTTTGTGTCAGGCTCACAGTGGATACTGTGCCCACTTGCCCAGTGCCACCACACATATCTGGTGTCACAATAGCTTAAGCTTGCATTTAAAAAAAAAAATGTTTTCACTGTAATAGATTGGATAGCAGTTAGTTGTCTGCCAGCTTCTGTGTCAGGCTCACAGTGGATACTGTGCCCACTTGCCCAGTGCCACCACTCATATCTGGTGTCACAATAGCTTAAGCTTGCATTTAAAAACAACATTTTTTTCACTTTAATAGATTGAATAGCAGTTAGTTGTCTGCCAGCTTCTGTGCCAGGCTCACAGTGGATACTGTGCCCACTTGCCCAGTGCCACCACTCATATCTGGTGTCACAATAGCTTAAGCTTGCATTTAAAAACAAAAAAATGTTTTCACTGCAAGAGATTGAATAGCAGTTAGTTGTCTGCCAGCTTCTGTGTCAGGATCACAGTAGATACTGTGCCCACTTGCCCAGTGCCACCACTCATATCTGGTGTCACAATAGATTAAGCTTGCATTTAAAAACAAAACATTTTTTTCACTGTAATAGATTGAATAGCAGTTAGTTGTCTGCAAGCTTCTGTGTCAGGCTCACAGTGGATACTGTGCCCACTTGCCCAGTGCCACCACTCATATCTGGTGTCACAATAGCTTAAGCTTGCATTTAAAAACAAAAAAAAATGTTTTCACTGTAATAGATTGAATAGCAGTTAGTTGTCTGCCAGCTTCTGTGTCAGGCTCACAGTGGATACTGTGCCCACTTGCCCAGTGCCACCACTCATATCTGGTGTCACAATAGCTTAAGCTTGCATTTAAAAACAACATTTTTTTTCACTGTAATAGATTGAATAGCAGTTAGTTGTCTGCCAGCTTCTGTGTCAGGCTCACAGTGGATACTGTGCCCACTTGCCCAGTGCCACCACTCATATCTGGTGTCACAATAGCTTAAGCTTGCATTTAAAAACAAAAAAAGGTTTTCACTGTAATAGATCTGTAATAGATTTAATAGCAGTTAGTTGTCTGCCAGCTTCTGTGTCAGGCTCACAGTGGATACTGTGCCCACTTGCCCAGTGCCACCACTCATAGCTGGTGTCACAATAGCTTAAGCTTGCATTTAAAAACAAAAAAAATGTTTTCACTGTAATAGATTTAATAGCAGTTAGTTGTCTGCCAGCTTCTGTGTCAGGATCACAGTAGATACTGTGCCCACTTGCCCAGTGCCACCACTCATATCTGGTGTCACAATAGCTTAAGCTTGCATTTAAAAACAAAAACATTTTTTTCACTGTAATAGATTGAATAGCAGTTAGTTGTCTGCCAGCTTCTGTGTCAGGCTCACAGTGGATACTGTGCCCACTTGCCCAGTGCCACCACTCATATCTGGATTCAAAATAGCTTAAGCTTGCATTTAAAAACAAAAAATTTTTTTCACTTTAATAGATTGAATAGCAGTTAGTTGTCTGCCAGCTTCTGTGTCAGACTCACAGTGGATACTGTGCCCACTTGCCCAGTGGCACCACTCATATCTGGTGTCACAATAGCTTAAGCTTGCATTTAAAAACAAAAAATGTTTTCACTGTAATAGATTGAATAGCAGTTAGTTGTCTGCCAGCTTCTGTGTCAGGCTCACAGTGGATACTGTGCCCACTTGCCCAGTGCCACCACTCATATCTGGTGTCACAATAGCTTAACCCCTTAAGGACCAAACTTCTGGAATAAAAGGGAATCATGACATGTCACACATGTCATGTGTCCTTAAGGGGTTAAACTATCATTTAAAAACAAAACATTTTTTTCACTGTAATAGATTGAATAGCAGTTAGTTGTCTGCCAGCTTCTGTGTCAGGCTCACAGTGGATACTGTGCCCACTTGCCCAGTGCCACCACTCATATCTGGTGTCACAATAGCTTAAGCTTGCATTTAAAAACAATTTTTTTTACTGTAATAGATTTAATAGCAGTTAGTTGTCTGCCAGCTTCTGTGTCAGGCTCACAGTGGATACTGTGCCCACTTGCCCAGTGCCACCACTCATAGCTGGTGTCACAATAGCTTAAGCTTGCATTTAAAAACAAAAAAAATTTTTTCACTGTAATAGATTAAATAGCAGTTAGTTGTCTGCCAGCTTCTGTGTCAGGATCACAGTAGATACTGTGCCCACTTGCCCAGTGCCACCACTCATATCTGGTGTCACAATAGCTTAACCCCTTAAGGACCAAACTTCTGGAATAAAAGGGAATCATGACATGTCACACATGTCATGTGTCCTTAAGGGGTTAAACTATCATTTAAAAACAAAACATTTTTTTCACTGTAATAGATTGAATAGCAGTTAGTTGTCTGCCAGCTTCTGTGTCAGGCTCACAGTGGATACTGTGCCCACTTGCCCAGTGCCACCACTCATATCTGGTGTCACAATAGCTTAAGCTTGCATTTAAAAACATTTTTTTTTACTGTAATAGATTTAATAGCAGTTAGTTGTCTGCCAGCTTCTGTGTCAGGCTCACAGTGGATACTGTGCCCACTTGCCCAGTGCCACCACTCATAGCTGGTGTCACAATAGCTTAAGCTTGCATTTAAAAACAAAAAAAATGTTTTCACTGTAATAGATTAAATAGCAGTTAGTTGTCTGCCAGCTTCTGTGTCAGGATCACAGTAGATACTGTGCCCACTTGCCCAGTGCCACAACTCATATCTGGTGTCACAATAGCTTAAGCTTGCATTTAAAAACAAAACATTTTTTCACTGTAATAGATTGAATAGCAGTTAGTTGTCTGCCAGCTTCTGTGTCAGGCTCACAGTGGATACTGTGCCCACTTGCCCAGTGCCACCACTCATATCTGGTGTCAAAATAGCTTAAGCTTGCATTTAAAAACAAAATTTTTTTTCACTTTAATAGATTGAATAGCAGTTAGTTGTCTGCCAGCTTCTGTGTCAGACTCACAGTGGATACTGTGCCCACTTGCCCAGTGCCACCACTCATATCTGGTGTCACAATAGCTTAAGCTTGCATTTAAAAACAAAAAATGTTTTCACTGTAATAGATTGAATAGCAGTTAGTTGTCTGCCAGCTTCTGTGTCAGGCTCACAGTGGATACTGTGCCCACTTGCCCAGTGCCACCACTCATATCTGGTGTCACAATAGCTTAAACTATCATTTAAAAACAAAACATTTTTTTCACTGTAATAGATTGAATAGCAGTTAGTTGTCTGCCAGCTTCTTTGTCAGGCTCACAGTGGATACTGTGCCCACTTGCCCAGTGCCACCACTCATATCTGGTGTCACAATAGCTTAAGCTTGCATTTAAAAACATTTTTTTTACTGTAATAGATTGAATAGCAGTTAGTTGTCTGTCAGCTTCTGTGTCAGGCTCACAGTGGATACTGTGCCCACTTGCCCAGTGCCACCACTCATATCTGGTGTCACAATAGCTTAAGCTTGCATTTAAAAACAAAAAAAAATGTTTTCACTGTAATAGATTGAATAGCAGTTTGTTGTCTGCCAGCTTCTGTGTCAGGCTCACAGTGGATACTGTGCCCACTTGCCCAGTGCCACCACTCATATCTGGTGTCAGAATAGCTTAAACTATCATTTAAAAACAAAACATTCTTTTCACTGTAAGAGATTGAATAGCAGTTAGTTGTCTGCCAGCTTCTGTGTCAGGCTCACACTGGATACTGTGCCCACTTGCCCAGTGCCACCACTCATATCTGGTGTCACAATAGCTTAAGCTTGCATTTAAAAACAACATTTTTTTTCACTGTAATAGATTGAATAGCAGTTAGTTGTCTGCCAGCTTCTGTGTCAGGCTCACAGTGGATACTGTGCCCACTTGCCCAGTGCCACCACTCATATCTGGTGTCACAATAGCTTAAGCTTGCATTTAAAAACAAAAAAAGGTTTTCACTGTAATAGATCTGTAATAGATTTAATAGCAGTTAGTTGTCTGCCAGCTTCTGTGTCAGGCTCACAGTGGATACTGTGCCCACTTGCCCAGTGCCACCACTCATAGCTGGTGTCACAATAGCTTAAGCTTGCATTTAAAAACAAAAAAAATGTTTTCACTGTAATAGATTTAATAGCAGTTAGTTGTCTGCCAGCTTCTGTGTCAGGATCACAGTAGATACTGTGCCCACTTGCCCAGTGCCACCACTCATATCTGGTGTCACAATAGCTTAAGCTTGCATTTAAAAACAAAAACATTTTTTTCACTGTAATAGATTGAATAGCAGTTAGTTGTCTGCCAGCTTCTGTGTCAGGCTCACAGTGGATACTGTGCCCACTTGCCCAGTGCCACCACTCATATCTGGTGTCACAATAGCTTAAGCTTGCATTTAAAAACAAAAAATGTTTTCACTGTAATAGATTGAATAGCAGTTAGTTGTCTGCCAGCTTCTGTGTCAGGCTCACAGTGGATACTGTGCCCACTTGCCCAGTGCCACCACTCATATCTGGTGTCACAATAGCTTAACCCCTTAAGGACCAAACTTCTGGAATAAAAGGGAATCATGACATGTCACACATGTCATGTGTCCTTAAGGGGTTAAACTATCATTTAAAAACAAAACATTTTTTTCACTGTAATAGATTGAATAGCAGTTAGTTGTCTGCCAGCTTCTGTGTCAGGCTCACAGTGGATACTGTGCCCACTTGCCCAGTGCCACCACTCATATCTGGTGTCACAATAGCTTAAGCTTGCATTTAAAAACAATTTTTTTTACTGTAATAGATTTAATAGCAGTTAGTTGTCTGCCAGCTTCTGTGTCAGGCTCACAGTGGATACTGTGCCCACTTGCCCAGTGCCACCACTCATAGCTGGTGTCACAATAGCTTAAGCTTGCATTTAAAAACAAAAAAAATTTTTTCACTGTAATAGATTAAATAGCAGTTAGTTGTCTGCCAGCTTCTGTGTCAGGATCACAGTAGATACTGTGCCCACTTGCCCAGTGCCACCACTCATATCTGGTGTCACAATAGCTTAACCCCTTAAGGACCAAACTTCTGGAATAAAAGGGAATCATGACATGTCACACATGTCATGTGTCCTTAAGGGGTTAAACTATCATTTAAAAACAAAACATTTTTTTCACTGTAATAGATTGAATAGCAGTTAGTTGTCTGCCAGCTTCTGTGTCAGGCTCACAGTGGATACTGTGCCCACTTGCCCAGTGCCACCACTCATATCTGGTGTCACAATAGCTTAAGCTTGCATTTAAAAACATTTTTTTTACTGTAATAGATTTAATAGCAGTTAGTTGTCTGCCAGCTTCTGTGTCAGGCTCACAGTGGATACTGTGCCCACTTGCCCAGTGCCACCACTCATAGCTGGTGTCACAATAGCTTAAGCTTGCATTTAAAAACAAAAAAAATGTTTTCACTGTAATAGATTAAATAGCAGTTAGTTGTCTGCCAGCTTCTGTGTCAGGATCACAGTAGATACTGTGCCCACTTGCCCAGTGCCACAACTCATATCTGGTGTCACAATAGCTTAAGCTTGCATTTAAAAACAAAACATTTTTTCACTGTAATAGATTGAATAGCAGTTAGTTGTCTGCCAGCTTCTGTGTCAGGCTCACAGTGGATACTGTGCCCACTTGCCCAGTGCCACCACTCATATCTGGTGTCAAAATAGCTTAAGCTTGCATTTAAAAACAAAATTTTTTTTCACTTTAATAGATTGAATAGCAGTTAGTTGTCTGCCAGCTTCTGTGTCAGACTCACAGTGGATACTGTGCCCACTTGCCCAGTGCCACCACTCATATCTGGTGTCACAATAGCTTAAGCTTGCATTTAAAAACAAAAAATGTTTTCACTGTAATAGATTGAATAGCAGTTAGTTGTCTGCCAGCTTCTGTGTCAGGCTCACAGTGGATACTGTGCCCACTTGCCCAGTGCCACCACTCATATCTGGTGTCACAATAGCTTAAACTATCATTTAAAAACAAAACATTTTTTTCACTGTAATAGATTGAATAGCAGTTAGTTGTCTGCCAGCTTCTTTGTCAGGCTCACAGTGGATACTGTGCCCACTTGCCCAGTGCCACCACTCATATCTGGTGTCACAATAGCTTAAGCTTGCATTTAAAAACATTTTTTTTACTGTAATAGATTGAATAGCAGTTAGTTGTCTGTCAGCTTCTGTGTCAGGCTCACAGTGGATACTGTGCCCACTTGCCCAGTGCCACCACTCATATCTGGTGTCACAATAGCTTAAGCTTGCATTTAAAAACAAAAAAAAATGTTTTCACTGTAATAGATTGAATAGCAGTTTGTTGTCTGCCAGCTTCTGTGTCAGGCTCACAGTGGATACTGTGCCCACTTGCCCAGTGCCACCACTCATATCTGGTGTCAGAATAGCTTAAACTATCATTTAAAAACAAAACATTCTTTTCACTGTAAGAGATTGAATAGCAGTTAGTTGTCTGCCAGCTTCTGTGTCAGGCTCACACTGGATACTGTGCCCACTTGCCCAGTGCCACCACTCATATCTGGTGTCACAATAGCTTAAGCTTGCATTGAAAAACATTTTTTTTCACTGTAATAGATTGAATAGCAGTTAGTTGTCTGCCAGCTTCTGTGTCAGGCTCACAGTGGATACTGTGCCCACTTGCCCAGTGCCACCACTCATATCTGGTGTCACAATAGCTTAAGCTTGCATTTAAAAACAAAATTTTTTTCACTGTAATTGATTGAATAGCAGTTAGTTGTCTGCCAGCTTCTGTGTCAGGCTCACAGTGGATACCGTGCCCACTTGCCCAGTGCCACCACTCATATCTGGTGTCACAATAGCTTAAGCTTGCATTTAAAAACATTTTTTTTCACTGTAATAGATTGAATAGCAGTTAGTTGTCTGCCAGCTTCTGTGTCAGGCTCACAGTGGATACTGTGCCCACTTGCCCAGTGCCACCACTCATATCTGGTGTCACAATAGCTTAAGCTTGCATTTAAAAACAATTTTTTTTTCACTGTAATAGATTGAATAGCAGTTAGTTGTCTGCCAGCTTCTGTGTCAGGCTCACAGTGGATACTGTGCCCACTTGCCCAGTGCCACCACTCATATCTGGTGTCAAAATAGCTTAAGCTTGCATTTAAAAACAAAAACATTTTTATCACTTTAATAGATTGAATAGCAGTTAGTTGTCTGCCAGCTTCTGTGTCAGACTCACAGTGGATACTGTGCCCACTTGCCCAGTGCCACCACTCATATCTGGTGTCACAATAGCTTAAGCTTGCATTTAAAAACAAAAAAATGTTTTCAATGTAATAGATTGAATAGCAGTTAGTTGTCTGCCAGCTTCTGTGTCAGGCTCACAGTGGATACTGTGCCCACTTGCCCAGTGCCACCACTCATATATGGTGTCACAATAGCTTAAACTATCATTTAAAAACAAAACATTTTTTTCACTGTAATAGATTGAATAGCAGTTAGTTGTCTGCCAGCTTCTGTGACAGGCTCACACTGGATACTGTGCCCACTTGCCCAGTGCCACCACTCATATCTGGTGTCATAATAGCTTAAGCTTGCATTTAAAAACATTTTTTTTTCACTGTAATAGATTGAATAGCAGTTAGTTGTCTGCCAGCTTCTGTGTCAGGCTCACAGTAGATACTGTGCCCACTTGCCCAGTGCCACCACTCATATCTGGTGTCACAATAGCTTAAGCTTGCATTTAAAAACAAAAACATTTTTTCACTGTAATAGATTGAATAGCAGTTAGTTGTCTGCCAGCTTCTGTGTCAGGCTCACAGTGGATACTGTGCCCACTTGCCCAGTGCCACCACTCATATCTGGTGTCACAATAGCTTAAGCTTGCATTTAAAAACAAAAAAAAATGTTTTCACTGTAATAGATTGAATAGCAGTTAGTTGTCTGCCAGCTTCTGTGTCAGGCTCACAGTGGATACTGTGCCCACTTGCCCAGTGCCACCACTCATATCTGGTGTCACAATAGCTTAAGCTTGCATTTAAAAACAAAAAAAATGTGTTCACTGTAATAGATTGAATAGCAGTTAGTTGTCTGCCAGCTTCTGTGTCAGGCTCACAGTAGATACTGTGCCCACTTGCCCAGTGCCACCACTCATATCTGGTGTCACAATAGCTTAAGCTTGCATTTAAAAACAAAAACATTTTTTCACTGTAATAGATTGAATAGCAGTTAGTTGTCTGCCAGCTTCTGTGTCAGGCTCACAGTGGATACTGTGCCCACTTGCCCAGTGCCACCACTCATATCTGGTGTCACAATAGCTTAAGCTTGCATTTAAAAACAAAAAAAAATGTTTTCACTGTAATAGATTGAATAGCAGTTAGTTGTCTGCCAGCTTCTGTGTCAGGCTCACAGTGGATACTGTGCCCACTTGCCCAGTGCCACCACTCATATCTGGTGTCACAATAGCTTAAGCTTGCATTTAAAAACAAAAAAAATGTGTTCACTGTAATAGATTGAATAGCAGTTAGTTGTCTGCCAGCTTCTGTGTCAGGCTCACACTGGATACTGTGCCCACTTGCCCAGTGCCACCACTCATATCTGGTGTCACAATAGCTTAAGCTTGCATTTAAAAACATTTTTTTTTTCACTGTAATAGATTGAATAGCAGTTAGTTGTCTGCTAGCTTCTGTGTCAGGCTCACAGTGGATACTGTGCCCACTTGCCCAGTGCCACCACTCATATCTGGTGTCACAATAGCTTAAGCTTGCATTTAAAAACAACATTTTTTTTCACTTTAATAGATTGAATAGCAGTTAGTTGTCTGCCAGCTTCTGTGTCAGGCTCACAGTGGATACTGTGCCCACTTGCCCAGTGCCACCACTCATAGCTGGTGTCATAATAGCTTAAGCTTGCATTTAAAAACAAAAAAAATGTTTTCACTGTAATAGATTGAATAGCAGTTAGTTGTCTGCCAGCTTCTGTGTCAGGATCACTGTAGATACTGTGCCCACTTGCCCAGTGCCACCACTCATATCTGGTGTCACAATAGCTTAAGCTTGCATTTAAAAACATTTTTTTCACTGTAATAGATTGAATAGCAGTTAGTTGTCTGCCAGCTTTTGTGTCAGGCTCACAGTGGATACTGTGCCCACTTGCCCAGTGCCACCACTCATATCTGGTGTCACAATAGCGTAAGCTTGCATTTAAAAACATTTTTTTTCACTGTAATAGATTGAATAGCAGTTAGTTGTCTGCCAGCTTCTGTGTCAGGCTCACAGTGGATACTGTGCCCACTTGCCCAGTGCCACCACTCATATCTGGTGTCACAATGGCTTAAGCTTGCATTTAAAAACAATTTTTTTTTCACTGTAATAGATTGAATAGCAGTTAGTTGTCTGCCAGCTTCTGTGTCAGGCTCACAGTGGATACTGTGCCCACTTGCCCAGTGCCACCACTCATATCTGGTGTCACAATAGCTTAAACTATCATTTAAAAACAAAACATTTTTTTCACTGTAATAGATTGAATAGCAGTTAGTTGTCTGCCAGCTTCTGTGTCAGGCTCACACTGGATACTGTGCCCACTTGCCCAGTGCCACCACTCATAGCTGGTGTCACAATAGCTTAAGTTTGCATTTAAAAACAAAAAAAATGTTTTCACTGTAATAGATTGAATAGCAGTTAGTTGTCTGCCAGCTTCTGTGTCAGGCTCACAGTGGATACTGTGCCCACTTGCCCAGTGCCACCACTCATATCTGGTGTCACAATAGCTTAAGCTTGCATTTAAAAACAAAAAAATGTTTTCACTGTAATAGATTGAATAGCAGTTAGTTGTCTGCCAGCTTCTGTGTCAGGCTCACAGTGGATACTGTGCCCACTTGCCCAGTGCCACCACTCATATATGGTGTCACAATAGCTTAAACTATCATTTAAAAACAAAACATTTTTTCACTGTCATAGATTGAATAGCAGTTAGTTGTCTGCAAGCGTCTGGGTGTCAGGCCTTCAGCGTGTACTCTGCCAACCTCTGCAAGTGCACTTTGCCACTCATATCTGGTGTCACTATAGCGTGCCTTTAAAAAGCAAAAAAGTTTTTCACTGTAAGCTAATAGCAGTCAGTGTCCTTCAAGTGGGTGTCAGGCCTTCAGCGTGCACTTTGCCACTCATATCTGGTGTCACAATAGCGTGCCTTTAAAAAGCAAAAAAGTTTTTCACTGTAAGCTAATAGCAGTCAGTGTACTTGAAGTGGGTGTCAGGCCTTCAGCGTGCACTTTGCCACTCATATCTGGTGTCACAATAGCGTGCCTTTAAAAAGCAAAAAAGTTTTTCACTGTTATAGATTGAATAGCAGTTAGTTGTCTTCAAGCGGGTGTCAGGCCTACAGTGTGTGCTCTGCCAACCTCTGCCAGTGCACATTGCCACTCATAACTGGTCTCACAGTAGCTTGCACGCATAGTACCACTAATCCCCCAAAAAATGACAGGCAGAGGCAGGCCACCCCGCAGCGGCCATCCTGGCCGTGGTGCTGTGATTCCCTTTGGCCCTAGAATAATGCCCAGTTTTCAGAGGCCACGTACCCTGAACTTGAAAAGTTCTGAGGACATAGTTGACTTGCTAACACAGGACACCCAGTCTTCTACAGCTTCCGCTCGGAACCTTGACGCACCATCCTCCTCCAGCTTAGCTTCGGGCACCTCTCAAGATACCACTCCCCGCCTGCCGCCACCACCAACATTAGCACCACAGCCGCTTCACTTGGTATGTCAGAGGAGTTATTTACACATCCGTTTGAAGAAATGAGTGATGCGCAACCATTATTGCCAGAGGATGTAGATAACAGGGATATGTCTCAGGCAGGCAGCATTACACACATGGACGTACGGTGTGATGATGATGATGTTGTACCCGCTGCTGTTAACTTTGCTGAGTTGTCAGATACAAGTGAAGCGGTTGATGATGACGATGCGTCCATGGATGTCACGTGGGTGCCCGCTCGGCAAGAAGAAGAACAGGGCAAAAGTTCAGATGGGGAGACAGAGAGGAGGAGGAGGAGACGAGTTAGAAGCAGGGGGAGGTCGTCGCAAGGAGCTAGTGTCACAGTCAGACAGCATGCATCGGCACCCGGGGTCAGCCCGACAGCACGCCAATCAACGCATGCTGTGTCCACCACCAGAATGCCGTCATTGCAGAGCTCAGCAGTGTGGCATTTTTTGTGTGTGTCTGCCTCTGACAACAGCGATGCCATTTGCAACCTGTGCCAAAAGAAACTGAGTCGTGGGAAGTCCAACACCCACCTAGGTACAACTGCTTTGCGTAGGCACATGATCGCACATCACAAACGCCTATGGGATCAACACATGAGTACAAGCAGCACACAAATTCAAAGCCGCCATCCAACTCCTGGTCCAGCATCTTCAGCCACGTCAACCACTGCTGTCCTCCTTGCCCCCTCTTAACCATCCACCACTCCATCTCTCGCCTTGAGCAGTTCCCGCTCATCTGCCCACAGTCAGGTGTCTGTCAAGGACATGTTTGAGCGTAAGAAGCCAATGTCAGAAAGTCACCCTCTTGCCCAGCGTCTGACAGCTGGCTTGTCTGAACTATTAGCCCGCCAGCTTTTACCATACAAGCTGGTGGAGTCTGAGGCGTTCAAAAAATTTGTGGCTATTGGGATACCGCAGTGGAAGGTAGCCGGACGAAATTTCTTTGCACAAAAGGCAATCCCCAACCTGTACTCGATAGTGCAAAAGGAAGTAATGGCATGTCTGGCACACAGTGTTGGGGCAAGGGTCCATCTGACCACTGATACATGGTCTGCAAAGCATGGTCAGGGCAGGTATATCACCTACACTGCACATTGGGTAAACCTGCTGACGGCTGCCAAGCATGGAATGCGTGGCTCTGCAGAGGAGTTGGTGACACCGCCATGACTTACAGGCAGGCCTGCTGCCACCTCCTCTACTCCTCCTACTCCATCCTCTTCCATAACCTCTTCGGCTGAGTCCTCTTCTGCTGCTGCGTCTTGCTCCACATCAACGGCACCCCCCTAGCTCCCCAGGTACTATTCCACATCCCGGATATGGCAGTGTCACGCCGTCTTGGGTTTGACTTGCTTGAAAGCAGAGAGTCACACCGGACAAGCACTCCTGTCCGCCCTGCATGGCACATGTGTGTAATCTGATCGTACAACGCTTTGTGCATAAGTACACAGGCTTACAGGACGTCCTGAAGCAGGCCAGCAAGGTGTGTGGCCATTTCAGGCGTTCCTACACGGCCATGGCGCACTTTGCAGATATCCAGCGGCGAAACAACATGCCAGTGAGGCGCTTGATTTGCGACAGCCCGACACGTTGGAATTCAACACTGCTAATGTTCGACCACCTGCTCCAACAAGAAAAAGCCGTTAATGAATATTTCTATGACCGGGTTGCTAGGACAGCCTCTGGGGAGCTGGGAATTTTTTTGCCACGTTACTGGACGCTCATGCGCAATGCCTGTAGGCTCATGCGTCCTTTTGAGGAGGTGACAAACCTAGTCAGTCGCACCGAAGGCACCATCAGTGACATCATACCATTTGTTTTCTTCCTGGAGCGTGCCCTGCGAAGAGTGCTGGATCAGGCCGTAGATGAGCGTGAAGAGGAAGAGTTGTGGTCACCATCACCACCAGAAACAGCCTTATCAGCATCGCTTGCTGGACCTGCGGCAACGCTGGAAGAGGATTGTGAGGAAGAGGAGTCAGAGGAGGAATGTGGCTTTGAGGAGGAAGACCAACCACAACAGGCATCCCAGGGTGCTCGTTGTCACCTATCTGGTACCCGTGGTGTTGTACATGGCTGGGGGGAAGAACATACTTTCATTGAGATCACTGAGGAGGAGGAACGGGAAATGAGTAGCTCGGCATCCAACCTTGTGCAAATGGGGTCTTTCATGCTGTCGTGCCTGTTGAGGGACCCTCGTACAAAAAGGCTGAAGGAGAATGACCTGTACTGGGTGTCCACGCTAAAAGACCCCCGGTATAAGCAGAAAGTGGCGTAAATGTTACCGAATTACAACAAGTCGGAAAGGATGCAGCATTTGCAAAATAAATTAAAACGTATGCTTTACACAGTGTATAAGGGTGATGTCACAGCACAACGGGAATCTAACAGGGGAAGAGGTGAAAGTCATCCTCCTCCTCCCACGACCACGCCGGCAAGGACAGGACGCTTTAAAGACGTATTGTTGATGGAGGACATGCAGAGCTTTTTAAGTCCTACGCATCGCCACAGCCCTTCGGGATCCACCCTCAGAGAACGACTCGACCGACAGGTAGCAGACTACATCGCCTTAACTGCAGATATCGACACTCTGAGGAGCGATGAACCCCTTGACTACTGGGTGTGCAGGCTTGACCTGTGGCCTGAGCTATCCCAATTTGCGATAGAACTTCTGGCCTGCCCCGCTTCAAGTGTCCTGTCAGAAAGGACCTTCAGTGCAGCAGGAGGTATTGTCACTGAGAAGAGAAGTCGCCTAGGTCAAAAAAGTCTAGATTACCTCACCTTTATTAAGATGAAGGTACTGACAGTGGGCGATACATTCGACTAAAAAAGGCCTGATGAGATGAGCAGCCTTGGGCTAAAAATGGTCCACACGCTGCTGTATTTTAGCTCTGAATGAGTGACCCTGTGTAGGGGGAACAGTCCCTATTCTGCTCTGTATCAGTGTGTATCAGGGGCTCTGAGGACAGGTGTCAAGCCATATCTGCCAAGTGACCCTATGTAGGGGGAACAGTCCCTATTCTGCTCTGTGTCAGTGTGTATCAGGGATCCTTAGGACAGGTGTCAATCCATATCTGCCAAGTGACCCTATGTAGGGGGAACAGTCTCTATTCTGCTCTGTGTCAGTGTGTATCATGGTCTCTGAGGACAGGTGTCAATCCATATCAGCCAAGTGACCCTATGTAGGGGGAACAGTCTCTATTCTGCTCTGTGTCAGTGTGTATCAGCGGCTCTGAGGACAGGTGTCAATCAATATCTGCCAAGTGACCCTATGTAGGGGGAACAGTCTCTATTCTGCTCTGTGTCAGTGTGTATCATGGTCTCTGAGGACAGGTGTCAATCCATACCTGCCAAGTGACCCTATGTAGGGGGAACAGTCCCTATTCTGCTCTGTGTCAGTGTGTATCATGGTCTCTGAGGACAGGTGTCAATCCATACCTGCCAAGTGACCCTATGTAGGGTGAACAGTCCCTATTCTGCTCTGTGTCAGTGTGTATCAGGGTCTCTGAGGACAGGTGTCAATCCATATGTCAAGGTGTCAATATGTCATATGTCAGGTGTCAATCCATATCTGCCAAGTGACCCTATGTAGGGGGAACAGTCCCTATTCTGCTCTGTGTCAGTGTGTATCAGGGATCCTTAGGACAGGTGTCAATCCATATCTGCCAAGTGACCCTATGTAGGGGGAACAGTCCCTATTCTGCTCTGTGTCAGTGTGTATCATGGTCTCTGAGGACAAGTGTCAATCCATACCTGACAAGTGACCCTATGTAGGGTGAACAGTCCCTATTCTGCTCTGTGTCAGTGTGTATCAGGGTCTCTGAGGACAGGTGTCAATCCATATGTCAAGGTGTC
Source organism: Pelobates fuscus (assembly GCF_036172605.1). NCBI lineage: Eukaryota > Metazoa > Chordata > Amphibia > Anura > Pelobatidae > Pelobates > Pelobates fuscus. The sequence goes on along the minus strand of NC_086318.1, from coordinate 180,708,117 downwards.
AATATGTCATATGTCAGGTGTCAATCCATATCCATTGTGATTTAGGAATTTTAGGTGATTTCTACCCCTTATGGATTAAAACCAGACTCTGCATCAACTGTGTAATTTTCCATGGGAGTTTTGCCATGGATCCCCCTCCGGCATGCCACAGTCCAGGTGTTAGTCCCCTTGAAACAACTTTTCCATCACTTTTGTGGCCAGAAAGAGTCCATGTGGGTTTTAAAATTTGCCTGCCCATTGAAGTCAATGGCGGTTCGCCCGGTTCGTGAACGTTTTCGGAAGTTCCCTTTTGCCGTTCGCGAACCGTTCGCGAACCGAAAAAACATCACTACCTTTGAGTAACATGGTACCACTGATTATGTATATATCATAAAATGTGGTCGTAGTAGGTTGCCCACTGATGGCCATATGAAGCACGTGTTGTGGAAGGCCAAGGGCCAAGTGAGGGCCATATAAATATATATATATATATATATATATATATATATACACAGTGCCTTGCAAAAGTATTCACCCCCTTGGCATTTTTCGTGTTTTGTTGCCTCATAACCTGGAATTAACATGGATTGTTTGAGGATTTGCATAATTTAATTTACAGAACATGCCCACAACTTTGAAGGAAAAAATAACAGAAAAAGTCAATGTGCATAACTATCCACCCCCCTAAAGTCAATACTTTGTAGGGTCACCTTTTGCAGCAATCACAGCTCCAGGTCGCTTTGGATAAGTCTCTATGAGCTTGCCACATCTTACCACTGGGATTTTTGCCCATTCCTCCTTGCAAAACTGCTCCAGCTCCTTCAAGTTGGATGGTTTGCGCTTGTGAACAGCAATCTTTAGTCTGTCCATAGATTTTCTATTGTACATATAGAGAGATGGCCGGATGGTGAGTGTCAAAGGACAGAGCAGGGGGTAACCCTAGGTTATGAGAAGGAGAACAAGAGAAGAGCAGGGTCTGTCCTGTGGAGTATGGTGATATACACCATATATCGTAAATGAACAGTTAAAATTGATAACTTTATTCAGTGAAAACAACACACAACACAAACTGAACTATATACAAGGGGGGAAGAGGGAGGGGAGACAAATACATAAGGTGCAAAGCACCTAATATAAAACCACTACCTAGCTCCAGTACTGGGTAAAGGGTGCAGGCAACAGGGTACTCCAGTAGTGAGAGACCTGCTGAGAGCGGGTCAGATCCTTTGGTACTGAAGTAAGGGCTCAGCAGGGCTGAATACCTCAGTGTACAAGAGATGTTTCGTCAATTCACTATGATAAGTGACAAGAACTATTCAGAGCAGTATTGATAGTGCTTCCTCTTCCAATGAGAGAACAGCCGAGTTGAATTAGCCAGTGTATCACTTCATGTGAAGTGTCTGCAATGGTAACAAAGTACGTTTGTACACTACTGGGTATAGAGTGTCTACAGGTATAACAAAGTGCGTCTGTACGGATACAGTGCTTGAGTTAACAGTCGGAGCCTAATGTGTCTGGATACTTCCGTGCACCACTGCCTGTTACAGTTATTGCAAGTGGTCACGGGGTCCGTCTGTGAAGAAATAGTGTAGCGGGTTAGGGCTTTAACTACCGAGGTCAGTTGCTAGTAGGATCAGTTCGTCCTACTTTGCTATCTAGATTGCAAACTGATACCCGTTAGGCTAGAGAGAAGGTTTCCCCGTGATGGGGTATTACCTATTTCAGTGGTTGCAGATATTACCAAAGTTCATCTGCACATGTCTAATGTTTGTCGCAGGGCTACAGATGGTGAGGCGAGTTGCTTGGAGAAGCAGTGCGTGGTGGGCCACTCTCCGAGATGCAACTAGTTACCATAGAGTAGTCAGCCGTGCGTATGGGAAAGTATCCACAAGGAGAGTGGGTACACTGGCACAAGAAGTGAGTGTGTATCAAATCGTATGTGCTAGACCCTATACCTGTGCCCCATGGGTTGTAAAGTTGAGGCTGAAAAAATCGTCATCAGTTACCTAGCAAGAATTACTTGTTTAACCAGCTGGCTTAATCGAGCCGGATATAGGGTAAAAGAGAATGATGCCTTCATGGGCACCAGGTATAGGAAAGAGGTATATAGAGAAGGAAAGTGCAGTCCTTAATTGTAGATGTGCCGCTAACCCTATCGGGTAATGTGTGCGATAATAGTAGAGGAGAGAGTCCCAAAAGGGGAATCGGTATAAATGTTAGGTAGTGGTGACCCAGCTTTAAGGTTCAGTGGGTCGGGTGACGGTCTCACCCAAAGTCGGTCTTTTAGTCGGTTTTCGTTTTGACAGGGTCGGGTATGGTCTCCCAGCTGTCTGTCCCGACGTACGTTTCGCCTGTGTGTACCAGGCTCGTCAGGGGAAAAGACTTCCCGGGTAAGTAAAGCTTAAATAGCCAGCTCAAGCCCCTGATTGGTTCCTGGGGGGATGAGGGGGAGGAGTCGAAATACGGTGGCCGGAAAGGCTCAAAAAGTAGTGAAGTGCATTCTTAATCTCGGGATGAAATTCTAACACCTTCATATATGATCAGAATGATAGTTCCTCTCAAACTACAATGGTGGAGGGGATAACCAAAAGGAAATATAAACTTTGGTTGACTGTATCTACAGGAATGGATTACCCATGTTGGGGGAGATAGTCATGACGTTGGGATAATCGTGTGCATGTAAATCCCAGAACAGACATAATTGGTGCTGTGTATCTCGGAGAGTGGCCCACCACGCACTGCTTCTCCAAGCAACTCGCCTCACCATCTGTAGCCCTGCGACAAACATTAGACATGTGCAGATGAACTTTGGTAATATCTGCAACCACTGAAATAGGTAATACCCCATCACGGGGAAACCTTCTCTCTAGCCTAACGGGTATCAGTTTGCAATCTAGATAGCAAAGTAGGGCGAACTGATCCTACTAGCAACTGACCTCGGTAGTTAAAGCCCTAACCCGCTACACTATTTCTTCACAGACGGACCCCGTGACCACTTGCAATAACTGTAACAGGCAGTGGTGCACGGAAGTATCCAGACACATTAGGCTCCGACTGTTAACTCAAGCACTGTATCCGTACAGACGCACTTTGTTATACCTGTAGACACTCTATACCCAGTAGTGTACAAACGTACTTTGTTACCATTGCAGACACTTCACATGAAGTGATACACTGGCTAATTCAACTCGGCTGTTCTCTCATTGGAAGAGGAAGCACTATCAATACTGCTCTGAATAGTTCTTGTCACTTATCATAGTGAATTGACAAAACATCTCTTGTACACTGAGGTATTCAGCCCTGCTGAGCCCTTACTTCAGTACCAAAGGATCTGACCCGCTCTCAGCAGGTCTCTCACTACTGGAGTAACCTGTTGCCTGCACCCTTTACCCAGTACTGGAGCTAGGTAGTGGTTTTATATTAGGTGCTTTGCACCTTATGTATTTGTCTCCCCTCCCTCTTCCCCCCTTGTATATAGTTCAGTTTGTGTTGTGTGTTGTTTTCACTGAATAAAGTTATCAATTTTAACTGTTCATTTCCGATATATGGCGTATATCACCATACTCCACAGGACAGACCCTGCTCTTCTCTTGTTCTCCTAGATTTTCTATTGGATTGAGGTCTGGGCTTTGACTAGGCCATTCCAAACACATTTACATGTTTCCCCTTAAACCACTCAAGTGTTGCTTTAGCAGTGTGTTTGGGGTCATTGTCCTGCTGGAAGGTGAACCTCCGTCCTAGCCTCAAATCACGCACAGAGTGGTACAGGTCTTGCTCAAGAATATCCCTGTATTTAGCACTATCCATCTTTCCCTCAACTCTGACCAGTTTCCCAGTCCTGGCTCCTGAAAAACATCCCCACAGCATGATGCTGGTGTTCTTTGGGTGATGTGATGTGTTGGGTTTGCGCCAGACATAGAGTTTTCTTTGATGGACGAAAAGTTAAATTTTAGTCTCATCAAACCAGAGCACCTTCCTTCATACATTTTGGGAGTCTCCCACATGCCTTTTCGCAAACTCAAAACTTGCCATTTTGCTTTTTGCTGAAAGTAATGGCTTTCTTCTGGCCACTCTGCCATAAAGCCCAACTCTATGGAGCGTACGGCTTATTGTCATCATATGTACAGATACTCCAGTCTCTGCTGTGGAACTTTGCAGCTCCTCCAGGGTTACCTTAGTTGCTGCCTCTTTGAGTGATTGCCCTCCTTGCCCGGTCCGTGAGTTTTGGGGGGCGGACGTCTCTTGGCAGGTTTGCTATTGCGCCATGTTCTTTCCATTTGGTTATGATAGATTTGATGGTGCTCCTGGGGATCATCAAAGATTTGGATATTTTTTTATGACCTAACCCTGACTTGTACTTCTCAACAACATTGTCCCTAACTTGTTTGGAGAGTTCCTTGGTCTTCATGGTTAGTGGTGCCTCTTGCTTCGTTGTTGCAGCCTCTTGGGCCTTTCAAAAAGGGTGTGCATATGTAATGACAGATCATGTGACACTTAGATTGCACACAGGTGGACATAATTTACAAATTATGTGACTTCTGAAGGTAATTGGTTGCACCAGAGCTTTTTATGGCTTTCATAACAAAGGGGGTGAATACATATGTGTAACGGATCAACGGGCACCCCGACTGGGTACCTCCGTTGAAGGATGCTCCTAGCGCTTCCTGAGGACTCCAAGCACTGCAGCAGACACCACAACCACCGAACCGGAGAAACATATAAATTCTCTCAAGCATATGAATGCTGTATACAGCCGAATAGGACAAACCATGCAAATAGGTTTACACTCCTAGCAGTCAAACTGGAACAGCATACAATAAATCCTCCCCCAATAATGAGACGACACTTCACTTTGAGGGTTAAGCAGGAACTGCAGATTTATTCACACAACCTCCTTTTAAGACATTCTCCCATGCAAGGGAGGGATCCACAACAATTAGTACCACAGCCAATAATGTACCAGTTACCTCCCACACATCTCCTCCTCTTAGTGTGACACATAATGCCATTATTCCAGACACAAATTCCCTGGGTTTCTGGATGTACCCCTAAACATAGGTTTACCCCTTTAAATGTTAAATGTTAAATGTTTAAATGTTACATCCCCTGGTAACCCTGATCTGGGTGAGACACATATCCAAAAAACACCCAGATCGGACCAGAGTTCAGGAATTATGGAGGGTTAAAGTTTTGACCGACCGCATGGCAAAAGTATCCGAAAATAGTTCCATGTATTTTGGCCCTGCAGTCGGTCACAGAAAAGGGAATGAAAACACACGAATTGGCTGGGTTATGGAGCCTGGGGAGGATTCGAATGAATCCCCTTGTTCGTGGGGTTCTTTCTACCGAACGGCGGGCCGAATAATCAGCTGAATGCTGCATACACATATACAATTTACCGAACACATAATAACATACATAATATTTAAGACAGCCTGAATGCAATCTGCTACACAGTCTTAAAGGGGCATTGTTCCTAAAAGTCATAATATGTCCACGGATGGCCCTTAAAGGGCCAGTAGCAGCAATATAAAATACCACATGCCCAAATATTGCATTAAAAAGTAGAAATTTACCAGGGGCCATAGTCAGCAGGTAGGAGGCGGGCAGCCAGGCCTCTCCAATGTCCAGTGGCGAGGCGGGTTCCGCCACATTATGCACATGCCAATTTTCTGTTTTCTATTTCTAAAAAAATAGTTTTATGTATATATATATATATATATATTTTGTTTCTGTTTATGCACCCCTAGCCACACCTCCCCTGGCTATGATTGACAGAGCCTGCATGAAATAAAACCTGGTTTCACTTTCAAACAGATGTAATTTACCTTAAATAATTGTATCTCAATCTCTAAATTGAACTTTAAATCACATACAGGAGGCTCTTGCAGGGTCTAGCAAGCTATTAACATAGCAGGGGATAAGAAAATCTTAATCAAACAGAACTTGCAATAAAGAAAGCCTAAATAGGGCTCTCTTTACAGGAAGTGTTTATGGAAGGATGTGCAAGTCACATGCAGGGAGGTGTGACTAGGGTTCATAAACAAAGGGATTTTACTTCTAAATGGCAGAGGATTGACCAGTGAGGCTGCAGGGGCATGTTATATACACCAAAACTGCTTCATTAAGCTAAAGTTGTTCAGGTGACTATAGTGTCCCTTTAATAAATCATTGAACTTAAGGCTGTAATGTAACAAAATAGGCAGAAAATCAAGGGGGATGAATACTTTTGCAAGGCACTGTATATATAATGCCAAAATACCAGAGTATTGCATATTGCAATGCTCTGGTATTTTGGCATCTTGTCTACTGGACTAGTACGGCTAATCCAATTCACACTATATATATATATATATATATATTTCCTTAGGTAGTACAGTTTGTATATTTATATCTTGTTAATAGGTTGCTACAGGCTTATTGCAGTTTGATCGCTTTTCGATTAGTTCTGCCTGCTGTCTATCTCTAACGTGTTCTCTATGGATTTTCTCTGTATCTAAATGGCCCCTGATGGGGTGTATAGGTCTTTCTTCAACATTTATAATTTATTCCTGTATGCAGGCTATGTTTTTAGTTATATGTATATGTATTATTTTGTTGGTTATACTGGGTTGCTATGGGAACGACCCTGGGAGGCGCACGTCTATGACATAATCAGGGTCAATTGTTTGACCTCAGCAGGCTGCTGGTCAGGTGCCCCTGGGATCACTCCTATCCTCAACCTGGGTAAGTTAAGGGGATATTGGGGGTATATATTCTTATGGATTTGATTTGCAAGCTCATCCTGATGAAAGTCTGTGATACAGACTGAAACGTTGATTTTTATTTTGAGCTAATAAAAGCTAAGTTTTATTCATTCGACTTGGAATTCCCTGGAGTGCTATCTTGTACTTTTGGCTGTATCTGTTTGCTGATAAGCACCGGGCAAGTACATCAAGGAAGGTGGAGTGCATTACTATTTTTGTTATATATATATATATATATTTGTTGTCGGAAACCATAGCCGATCGTGAGTTAGATAACTGTTAGATTCTAATAAGAGTTATATTATAATATTAAAAGTCGGTAGTGGTGTGCAGGAACCGACGAGTGGTTAGGCCCGTAATAAAGAGGGCAAAAAGATAAGCAATACTTTATTAAACCAGATACAATACTTACAAAGCCATGGTATTAAATGCATTTCTAATTTCCTTTTATGGACGTGGTACGTACTTGCAATAATTGGCCGATTTCCAGCGGCCCATTTTTTTGATTATGTGAGTAGGAACATTATGACTGGATGCAGATGAAGTTGCTCCTATGCGGAATGAATGACCTGAGTAAGAGGTTGAACTAAGCCCCAACCTAACTAGCAGAGTACGGAGGTACAGAACGAACTTGTGCATTCTTAGTGGATTACCGTGTAATATGAGTAGAGGTGAATCTTTTGATGAGCCTATAAGTGTTCTAGCGAGTGAGTCTAGAACCTAGACCGGGCACCAGGGTGAATGTGTTGGATAGTACAGGATCTCTACTGCGGGACCCATTTGACTAATTTTGGACTGTCTTAGTGTCAAGATGTAGTAATCCTTTGTTTTGACAAGATCGTGTATTTTTAGGAAATTGCTGTCGGAGAATTTTGTGATGGTAAACTCTCTGGGCCTGAGGAAACCGTAGAATGCAGGTACATGGCTGCTTTAATGATAAGGCTTGTTTACTGCTCAAAAGGTGTCGTGTCAAGCAGGTTTGAAATGTCTTGGAATTTAGAGCTGTCAGTTGGCAATCACTGTGGGTTTTGAGAGAAGTTTAACTTATGATACTTTTCAGAATGCTCTTTATGGGATAAGCTAAGCGGAAAGGTGAATTATTAGGGAATGTGATAAGCATTTGGTGTTGAATACCTGTGAGGTATAACTTTTTTTTCCCTTCAATTCTTTATTTTGTTGTGCAAAGGTCAGTTAACATGCAAGCCAGTTATGTCACAACAGCACACTCCAGCATATCAGTAATTACATGACTAGACATAGATGTGGCATTCATAACCATTACACATTTTTATGAAGGTATAAGAAAACTATTCTTGCGGTACACGCATTTTCAAGAATAGCAGTAGTAGGATAGGTGTAGACTTGCTGGGCTGCGTTCTAGCTAAGAACAGTTAACTAATGTAGCAAGTTTGCTTGTTAGTTGCATGAAGGATGTCATTAGGCTAGGTCTTTGCCCTGTGGCACTTGGTTAAGCTCCCCTTTCCCTGCATTAGGATACAGCCTGGTTCTGCTAATAGGTTTGTGGGTCTATGTCCCCCGTTAGTGTCTCGTGGGCTGCGATTGCAGGAACCGGCTTAAATTGCGCTTAAGCAAAATCAAGTTACATGCAGGGATTTACCGCTTAAGACAGATCATGCATGTTTATATAATGCAGGCAGGGGTGCGTCGCCTTATGGGTCGTCACCGGGTGAAAACATATAGCGTGTACAGGCTTGTGTATGTCAGATTAAACTAAACTAGGCAAACAAACAAACGGCTAGGCAAAATTATGAGTATTGATATTGATATTAACTGGACATCTGCTGAAGGTGAGCATTGCAATGTCCTGCATGGTGTAGGCTGTAGGTACAGGACTCCATCTCTACTCGTCACTCGAGTTAGCTCAGTTTAGCCGATGCCCACCGGGTATACAGGGCTGTCCAGTATGTGGGTGGCTTGCCATGGTGCAATATCGTCACTTGGTGTGGAGATGTCCAGCTGTAAACGGCACCGCTGTCGGCCCTGCAGTGGTTTGGTCGTGCGGCTTAGGACTAGCGTGCGTGTGTTGGTACAGGGCTCTCTGCGGCAGCTGTCTGCAGCTTGCCTCCTCAGCCGGTAGCACTGTCTCCTTCGTTTTCGTCGCTCCGCTGCAGTCAGGTTAGTGCGGGATTTCTTTCCGTCCATAGGGAGCCCCCCAGGTCTCTTCTTAGTGCTCTCACGTGTTTTCGTGTTTGGCTCTCGTGTGGCTTTTGTTTGATGTGTGTTGCTGCTCAGTATGGCCCATAACCTGCCTAGCATGGCTTCCAGGGCAACCGTCCGTCCAGTGCTTGGTTCTGCTAGTTCGAGCTGCGGCAGTTGCAGGCCGCATGTTTCCACCATCTTTGGTGTCTCGATCCCTCTCTGCTTGGGAGTTTTGTGAGGCCCCCAGATGCGTCAGAGACCGTTGTAGCTCAGGTCTTCGGGGACCAGGATGACCCCCACCAGTCCACGGGGGGGGGGGGATGATTTTAGAGTGCCCCATCGTCCGTCAGAGAACCGGGAGAGCGGCCGTCTCTCCTTGGCTCCCACCCGTGTAGGCCATTAACCTCGATTGAGTCAGTCCAGCACCGGAGAACCTTGAATCGGGTATCACCTGGCGCAGCGCAGTCCCCCGGTGAAGCGCAGTCCCCCAGATACGAATATTGCTTTAAGCTGTTGGTACAATCGGGTGGTCGGACAATAAACCCAGAATCTGGGCTCCGGACTCAGGAGCCCTCGGCATGTGCGTCTAGTCTGCTTAACATTTTTGTTTTGACAAGATCGTGTATTTTTAGGAAATTGCTGTCGGAGAATTTTGTGATGGTAAACTCTCTGGGCCTGAAGAAACCGTAGAAAGCAGGTACATGGCTGCTTTAATGATAAGGCTTGTTTACTGCTCAAAAGGTGTCGTGTCAGGCAGGTTTGAAATGTCTTGGAATTTAGAGCTGTCAGTTGGCAATTACTGTGGGTTTTGAGAGAAGTTTAACTTCTGATACTTTTCAGAATGCTCTTTATCGGATAAGCTGAGCGGAAAGGTGAATTATTAGGAAATGTGATACGTTTTTTTAAAAATATATATATTTTTCATTCTTTATTTTTGTTGATATTGCATATGCACAGCATTGTGACGGCATTAAACAGCCATAGGCAGGTACAATGTAATATAAACTAAACAGTAGCCATAGGTGCGTAACAGCCTAACATCAGGTTGGTATACGTGATATGAGGTTTTAGATATATGAAATATGAGCTTAACTGAAAACTTAAAGAGGGAAATAAAAAAACTGTAAACAATACATCCTCTGCATTCAAAGTTCTATGTGTTGTCAGAAAGCATCAAGAGGACTTATGTTGCGCTTTGTGTGTGCCAGGAGCTTATGCAAAGACTGGTGTAAACGTGGCAATTTTGGCATTTATAGGGATAATTTTGTATATATGTGAGGGGTGAAACATGGCGGTGCTACCGCTTAGTAAGCCTATGGAGCCAGAGAAATAATAACATAACTTAAAAACTTAAAGCCCCGGATATAAGAAAATCTATATCTGTCAAGTTTGATATGAGGGAGACTAAAAGGTAGTTCAGACAGTGTTAAGCTGGAGGGTCCGCCGACCCCGCCAGGGCTCTCCTTGGGACTTGGGAAGGCAGGTGCATCTTGGAGGTGCGAGAGTGGGAACTTCTTGCCGCTTTTCTCTGCCAATAGGTGGTGTGGTCCTCATCTTTATGGGCTCTCAGCATCTCATAGCAGCTTTGTAGTGGAGCAAAGTGATTACCTCCAATGCATGGTTGCTCTTGAAAGATCCTTGTTTAAAAAGTTAAAATGTTGTTTTAAGTTTGATTGAAATAGCTTTTGATTTCAGTAAATATGCTGCAAACACAACAAATGACAATTTTCAGTTCTTTACAACCTATAAAGTGTTTTGAAACTTACTGTGCGTAATCATTTGGAACAGTGCATTGTAAGTTTTTTTATGTTTAAAAAAAATACTTATCATTAGGAGGTTTGTTCAATAAAATTTGAATTGTACTCTTAATAGTTGATAACATGAGAATTATGCTGACTGTTATTTACATCAATTATTTAGGTAAATGAGAAAAATATAATTTGCATAATAATTTGGAACAGGTGTATAGTGTTAGACCCCAAGAGAGGCTACTCTTGCAGGCTTGGGTGGAATAGCGTCAGAACCTATCTGAAGACAAATGAAGCAGTGAGTAAACAAATACGTGGGACAAGACCTATGTACAAACCAGATCTAATATACACAAGCAAATTACATGTATATCAATTTTAAAAAGTTTAAAATTGATAGCCACTTACTAATAAGTCAAGCGGCAAAAAAGACCTATAGATTCAGCCCTAGAAATGGAAACTCTTGCAAGCTTGTGTGGGTGAGCGTCAGAATGGGGAGACAGGACTAAATCAACTACCAAAATAAAATGCAGCAGCTGTTTTTTTTTTCTTTCTCAATAAGCAAAGCTTTAACCACATACCAATAGTTAAGATGAAGAAACACTTGAAACTTCTGATTTGGATAACCAGTTCAGGAAATGTTGAACCTAATGAGGCTGAAGTAAAAGAAATAAAACACATGATACCTTTGAATTTGACCGTAAAGATGTAGGTGCTAAGACAGACGCCTTGATACCAAGTATTCCTGACTGCAGAATACCTTACCATCAGTGGCGTACATTCTGGTATGTACCCACTGGGCCAGCCTCTTCTCCTGGGGGGCCCAGGAGCCGGCCACCTCAGGGGCCCCCGAGGCTGGCCCTGCTATCACGGGACGGGCAGACTGGCGGGTGCGCGAGGGAGCACTCTCCCCAGTGTGCTTCCTCTTCAGCTCCCTCGCGCACCGCACTGATACCGGAGCCGGAATATGACGACATCTTCCGGCTCCGGCATCAGTACGTGGCGCGCGAGGGAGCTGAAGAGGAAGCACTCAGCCAGGGAGAGTGCTCCCTCGCGCACCCGCCAGCCTGCCCGCCGGGTGTGTTAGTGTGTGTGTGTGTGTGTTAGAGTGTGTCTGCTAGTGAGTGTCAGTGAGTGTGTCTTATTGAGTGTGTGTCTGTTACTGAGTATGTTTGTGTGTGTCTGTTACTGAGTGTTTGTCAGTGAGTGTATGTTTTGTAAGTGAGTGTGTATGTCTGTCTGTCGCTGAGTGTGTCTCTGTCAGTAAATGTGTGTGTCTGTTAGCTAGTGTGTATGCGTCTGTTCGTGACAGTGTGTGTGTCTTCAGCACTTACCTTTCTCCAGCGCCGGACTCCCTTGGCGCTGGGAATCCCGCCGCCTCTCAGCTCCGAATGCGCATTCGCGGCATCAGCCGCGCGCACATTTAAACCGCCCATAGGAAAGCATTACTCAATGCTTTCCTATGGACATTCAGTGTCTTCTCACTGTGATTTTCACAGTGAGAATCGCGGAAGCTCCTCTAGCGGCTGTCAGTGAGATAGTCACTAGGGGCTGGATTAACCCTCAGCGAAAAATAGCAGTTTCTCTGAAACTGCTATGTTTTTAGCTGCAGGGTTAAAACTAGAGGGACCTGGCACCCAGACCACTTAATTGAGCTGATGTGATCTGGGTGTCTGTAGTGGTCCTTTAAGTGTGTGCGCATTTCGCACCGGGGCCCCATGGGTCATGTGTACGCCACTGCTTACCATACCTTTTTTACTAATTCATACATAAAGCACAGTATTTTTACCAACATAATTACCTAGACAGGCCACAAGGTGGCGATAACAGCTTAAATAAATTGTAAATACCATATCCGAAAAACTGAATGAGGGGAATGACAACGAAAGCCCTTACCCTTAAAGGACCACTATAGTGCCAGGAAACATACTTGTTTTCCTGGCACTATAGTGCACCCTCGGGGACCCCCTCCCGCCGGGCTCTGGGGAGAGTGAAGGGTTAAAACTTACCTTTATTCCAGCGCCGGGCGGGGAGCTCTACTCCTCCTCTCCTCCTCCGATCCTCCCTTTCTGCTGAATGCGCATGCGAGGCAAGAGCCGCGCGCGCATTCAGCCGGTCGCATAGGAAAGCATTTACAATGCTTTCCTATGGACGCTTGCGTGCTCTCATTGTGATTTTCACAGTGAGAATCACGCAAGCGCCTCTAGCGGCTGTCAGTGAGACAGCCACTAGAGGATTTGGAGGCTGGATTAACCCTATTATAAACATAGCAGTTTCTCTGAAACTGCTATGTTTATAAAAAAAAAAAAGGGTTAATCCTAGAGGGACCTGGCACCCAGACCACTTCATTAAGCTGAAGTGGTCTGGGTGCCTAGAGTGGTCCTTTAATTGTAAGAATGCTTTGAAAAAAATCGAACTGAAAGTGCCGAACGCTGCAAGAAATAGCCAGATACAGCGAGCCGTGTTGCAAGCACATTTGCACAGTTTGAATGTGTAGACTAACTACATGTGGAGAACCCGGTATGTATGCGGGCGTGGGGGCCTGAGTGCGGGGGGTCTGTTGCTCGATAGCTTGGTGCCGGGGGAATCCAATGAGTAGAAAAGAGACCGGGATACTGGTCCCGAAGGCGTGCTGAGAGGCACCCATCAGGAAAACTCACTGTTAGTGATCAGACCTCATGAAAGCGACAGACGCCCGGCGGCAGCAGCAGGACCTCCGTGCAGGCTATCAGGACCTCCCACTGGCATAACCCGGAAGTGAAAGACCTACAGCAACACTGAAACTCGAGTGCAGGTAAGAGGAGGAGGTCTAGTTTAAATAGGCCAGACAACTCCTTCCACAACTACAGGCTGACGCCTTTATATACAGTTGCAAGAAAATGTATGTGAACCCTTTGGAATGATATGGATTTCTGCACAAATTGGTCATAAAATGTAATCTGATCATCATCTAAGTCACAACAATAGACAATCACAGTCTGCTTGAACTAATAACACACAAAGAATGAAATGTTGCCATGTTTTTATTGAACACACCATGTAAACATTCACAGTGCAGGTGGAAAAAGTATGTGAACCCTTGGATTTAATAACCGGTTGAACCTCCTTTGGCAGCAATAACATCAACCAAACGTTTCCTGTAGTTGCAGATCAGACGTGCACAACGGTCAGGAGTAATTCTTGACCATTCCTCTTACAGAACTGTTTCAGTTCAGCAATATTCTTGGGATGTCTGGTGTGAATCGCTTTCTTGAGGTCATGCCACAGCATCTCAATCGGGTTGAGGTCAGGACTCTGACTAGGCCACTTCAGAAGGCGTATTTTCTTCTGTTTAAGCCATTCTGTTGTTGATTTACTTCTATGCTTTGGGTCATTGTCCTGTTGCAACACCCATCTTCTGTTGAGCTTCAGCTGGTAGACAGATGGCCTTAAGTTCTCCTGCAAAATGTATTGATAAACTTGGGAATTCATTTTTCCTTCGATGATAGCAATCCGTCCAGGCCCTGAAGCAGCCCAAAACCATGATGCCCCCACCACCATACTTCACAGTTGGGATGAGGTTTTAATGTTGGTCTGCTGTGCCTCTTTTTCGCTACACATAGTGTTGTGTGTTTCTTCCAAACAACTCAACTTTGGTTTCATCTGTCCACAGAATATTTTGTCAGTACTGCTGTGGAACATCCAGGTGCTTTTGTGCAAACTGTAAACGAGCAGCAATGTTTTGATTGGACAGCAGTGGCTTCCTCTGTGGTATCCTCCCATGAAATCCATTCTTGTTTAGTGTTTTACGTATTGTAAATTCGCTAACAGGGATGTTAGCATTTGCCAGTGACTTTTGTAAGTCTTTAGCTGACACTCTAGGATTCTTCTTCACCTCATTGAGCAGTCTGCGCTGTGCTCTTGCAGTCATCTTTACAGGACGGCCACTCCTAGGGAGAGTAGCAGCAGTGCTGAACTTTCTCCATTTATAGACAATTTGTCTTACCGTGGACTGATGAACCGCAAGGCTTTTGGAGATACTTTTATAACCCTTTCCAGCTTTATGCAAGTCAACAATTCTTTATCGTAGGTCTTCTGAGAGCTCTTTTGTGCGAGGCATCATTCACATCAGGCAATGCTTCTTGTGAAAAGCAAACCCAGAACTGGTGTGTGTTTTTTAAAGGGCAGGGCAGCTGCAACCAACACCTCCAATCTCATCTCATTGATTGGACTCCAGTTGGCTGACATCTCACTCCAATTAGCTCTTGGAGATGTCATTAGTCTAGGGTTCACATACTTTTTTCCACCTGCACTGTGAATGTTTACATGGTTTGTTCAATAAAAACATGGCAACATTTCATTCTTTGTGTGTCATTAGTTTAACCCCTTAAGGACCAAACTTCTGGAATAAAAGGGAATCATGAAATGGCACACATGTCATGTGTCCTTAAGGGGTTAAGCAGACTGTGATTGTCTATTGTTGTGACTTAGATGATGATCAGATCACATTTTATGACCAATTTGTGCAGCAATCCATATCATTCCAAAGGGTTCACATACTTTTTCTTGCAACTGTATATATATATATATATATATATATATATATGTTGGAAGGCCATTTGGCCTGAATTTGTGGGAGGAGAAATGATCCTATTTAAACCCTACCCCCCTAGTTACCTTTGTCGTGCAAGCTGTTAGTCGTCTCCATAGTTACCTGCATTTCCGGTTCATCGTTCCCACCAAGTCCTGTCTCAAGCTGTCTCCAGCAAGCAGTCCGTCGCCAGCAGCTCCTGCCTCCGTCTTCCATAACCATCCACCGGCTTCTACCCGACTTCGCTGCCCGGCTTCCGGTCACAAGACCGGTACGTCCACGTAAGCATAAACGTGGGAAATGGCGTTCGGCTATTTCTCATGTTCGGGCCTAAAAACGCGGGGATAGGCTCCCTTCATTACTTACCCATTTGTGCTTTTACACTGTTCCTGTACTTCTGCGTTCGTGCAGCTAACAGCCGACCGAAGATTACACACTCCTTTCATATATATTTTCGTATAAGCTAACTACCGACCGCACTAAACAAACATTCGACTATTTCATCCGTTCGTTCGTTCAGCCAACCACATATACAATTGGCTTTTGTTTTAATCAGTTCATATGCTCCACTTAACCGAACGCAGGAGATCTTTCTCTTTACAGTTCTCCTGTTCATTCGTTTAATCGAACGCAGGAGGCTACAGTGTTTAAATTCACAAATCTGCTGTAAATGTATCTAGTTATGCCATTCACTTAAACTAAGCACTCACATTATTTATCCTATATGAATTTATGTGTTTTATTATATGGCTCTTAAAGTCACACTGGTTAAATAATATGTGTTTCACTAATTTCCCGTCCATGGTCACATAATTATGGGACACCTATCTTTTACAGGGTAATCTTCATAAAGGCACAGTTTGGCCACTTTCACTTATAAGTTACGTTAATAAAATACACCTCCAGGCATTGTTATCTAACCCTGCTGGGACTTAGTCTATTGTACTTTCCCTAATGTACTAGTCTTCTACGCAACTAAGGTTTCTCCGCTCATAGGTTAAGCCCTTACGGTCCTTTTTCACCAGGCGCATTACAGACCATTAGCACGATTTTAAAACCTCCGTTCCTTAAAAATCCTTATATACTGGTTCCTTACACTTACACTGCATATGTTTTTAGGTTTTTACTTCTTTCCTCCAAACTGTCTTCAAGGTAAGTGGTATCCCAGTATCCTGTATTACTGTATCAGGTAAGAAGGATTACCAATTCTCTTTTTCCCTTGAGGCCTCATTCAGCCTCCATAGCCTCATTCAGCCTCCCCACCTCCCAAAGTGTGTTCTATACTTCAAACGGGCCAGATCTGAGATTCCTCATGGCGATTAAAACATCAATCACACAAACCTACACCACCTTGCTACTACTTATTTAACGGTTCATTTCTTGTCTATTGTTTCTACATTTCTTCTCTCAGACCTGTGTCATTTCCGCAGTTTTGCCAAGTTACACGGCATCAACCACCAACAAGACTACCTGGTTCCCTGCATTTCAGTCTCAGTTATTGTTTTTTTTTTTTTTTTTATTCTTTATTTTTGTGTGCATATGGTTTACAAACATTCCGTCCATGCCCCAACAGCATCGACAGACAAGCAATATAACAGTACTTAACAATTGTGTGGCATTTGATGGTGCTGCACTTTTTGTTAATATTTTGTATTAGAGTTTTTCTCTCGGGAGCAGCCAATGAGGTCAGCTTACTACGGATAGCAGGAAAAGCTATATATGACATGCATTAGTTTTTAACAGGATTAATAACTAGGTTCATAACACGTTGTACATTCGAGTTTTCCTCTCAAGAGTGGCAAATAATGTCGGCTTAAGACGCATAGCAGGTAAGGCTAGATATGACATGCATTCGTTTTTTAAACACAGTCTCAGTTATTGTTAAGTCTTACTCACTACGATTACGTTCTCCTTAAGCCCTCACTTTGCCTTCATATCATGTAAATTCCCCAATCAGGGGATCCCAGGAGGCTTGTCTCTACTTACGGACCAACGTTCAGGTCCCTCATCGTACGTGGGTTATTACGTTACAGTTTCATCATTACACTATACTCATACGTTTGACATTTTTTACACTTGGCATACCAGTGGCACGCCGCAGGCCCTCTATCATCTTTACTACCCTTAGGATATCTTCACCGGGCCCGTTCCCTGCAGAAGCAAGAATATATCGAAACCCTCCTGCGCATCGACCAAAGAAATAGGACAGTACTCAAGGTTAAGTATATACATACGTTCCATTACACCATTCAAGGAGACAAGCCCCATCAAGCTAGTAAACTGGCATTGAGGGTTAGGCGCTGGCCTTAGCTATCCTAAGTAATTCTACGGTCCCGCAAGGTCTACATTCCCACCTCATACACGGAGGTTCAGCCCCATGACCAAATCATAGTTAGCCCTTCTTTAGGGCTACAGTTAGGGCTTCCCAAGTCACGGCCACACATTTTGAATCTCTTACGGTCACTAAGAGGCCAACACCCTACCACCACGTTCAAGTGGCCACAAAATTCCCTCAGCCCAAATCATAAGTAGAGCCTCTCTCCGCCACTTGGCACTAGCAGGGCCTCACCTGTCACTTGGTTCTAGGTAAATTCTTCGCCTCGGCACTAGCTAGCAGGCCAGTTCTCCGAAGGTCTCATCCATACCTCTAAGACACATTACTTATCCAAATCATTATTCCTTTTTCAGAAAGTCACAAGAATCCATCCCAATATTCGGTCTGCTGCTGGACGAAATACCCAGCACATTAGTCAGGCCTGGGTCTCCAAAGGAATCCCTCACTCCTTCTCCCATCAGTTACCTGGGATTCTGGACCATTCCTAAAATATCAGCAGAGCTCAGACTCAGGGGTATCCCCTCTCCAGCCACTGCCAGTAAGGCAGAACTACACAGGCTCACGACGGCTCAGGTTAACGTCCCCAGGCCTTTCTCTAGTTCACAAGGGCCGCCAGCCTACTCCTCAGATTCCACTCAAGAGACCCCAGTCACTATCCCGGCCAGCCTCCAAACGATCAACAGGCTGGTAAGTGGAATCGGCTATAGCTACACCAGGTGTCTCGTTAAGCCCAACAGGCCCTCCCCTGGCGATCTTGGTCATACAGTCTGGCTTACCCCTCATTTTCCCTCCTCGTCCCCCACCACCCACTATCACTACTCCATACGTCTCACCGGCCCACTCTGTTCCAATTTCCATGGAGAAGGAAATTCTCGATGGAAAGGACGTTTGTGGCGAAACCGACCTCGCCACGTGTCCTTGGAGGGGGCTGATTGCCCGCCTCTTGCCTTTGGACTATGGACCAGACTTTATGGGAATGTGATACCCCAGATAGCCATACCATGGAGCCTATTCATATAATGAAAGACAATGGGAAAGACTTTAGCTCCATGGCAATTGTACTGTGTGAGTAGGATCTGCGCGCTATTCGGTAGTTTTGTGCGTGCAGATCCCAGCTATCTGGGGATAGGTGAAATGTCTGTGTGTTATGTGTAAATGTGACTTTATGTATTTTAAAGTGTTTTATGTTGTTTTGCAACCATGTGGTTAATGGAGTCTGCCTTTAGTCCTGGGTAATTGGATTACTTCTCCAATTAACTCCAGGGCAGAAGGGAGGAAACCAGGGTGCATTGTGGGGATGTTGTACTGCCAGCCAGAAAGGAACAAAAGATACTTTTAGTAACTTTTGAACCCCTGGTCGGATTCATGCCATTTTTTAATATGTTGTTCCCCTGAATGGATTGATTGTGGATATGTATTTTTATGTGAATGTGATGTATGGTTTTAAAGTTATGAAAGTTGTGTAAAAGTATATTTTACACTGTATGCATAATGGGATTATGTGTCACACTAAGGGGAGGGGATGTGTGGGAGGTAACATCTATGTCATTGGTTCTTTTATGCCTCCCCCTGGGTGTGGCCTGTATGTGTGAGTTGGAAATAAAAGCCAGGCTGGATGAGCCAGTCCAGAGTTCCTGTTTTACCCTCAACTTGAGTCCTGTGTCTTATTGGGGGAACCTGCTACAAGGGATTGCTATGCTAGGCATATTCCCTTGCTATAATCACTGAGCTCTTGTAAGAGCTTGTTCCTGCTTCGTTCTGAAGGGAGATAGCTGCAGCCTGCGGTGCTTATGGTGTCTGGTGGAGTGCTTGGAGTCCTCTGGAAGCGCTAGGAGCATCTTTCAACGGAGGTACCCAGTCGGGGTGCCAGTGGATCCGTTACATTGGTGGCAGCGGTGGGATGGCGTCCTAGTGTGAGGTAAAGCAGCTCAGAGACACTGTTTGGATTTACAAATTGAGGGCAACGCTAGCAGTCGTGCAGCGCCCCTGGGAGCAGACAAGTATGGAAGGTTCTGGCTCTGGAGATGATTGGCTGGCCGAGGTGAGGCAGCGAGTGGCCGAGTATGGGGATGATATACCCATGGAGACACGCCGGGTGATCTGGAACCAGGTCATGGCTGAGCGAAACACAAGGCTGGACCGAGAATTCCGGTTGGCAAAAGAGAGGAAGTATGCTCAGCAGCAGGAGCGTTACAGCAGCCGAGTAGAGGCTGCATCCGAGGAGGTTAGCCGTCTTTCCCTGAGGCGGCGGGAGGAACCCGAAGTGGGGGTCCTCATAGACTGGTCCTGTGAGGAACCACAACAGGCAGGTAGAGATGGGACCAAGGTCTCTCCACCGGGCCCACCGGGATGCTGGGCAGCCGGCCCAGATCCCCAGCAGCAGCCAGAGTTGCCAGGTGGGGAAGCAGGTGGCCCTTACTCACAAATGTTGAGGGGCCTCACGGATTGGTCCTGGGAAGACCCACAGAGGGCAGGTGGAGATGGGACTGCGGTCTCTCTACCGGCCCTACAGGGATGCTGGGCAGTCGGCCCAGATCCTCAGCGGCAGTGTGCGTTACAGGGAGCTGAAGGTGCCGTTCTTGCTCCCCAGCGGCAGTCTACGGTGCAGGGAGAGGAGCCTGTTATCCCCTCTCCCCAGCGGCTGAAGGTGTGTAAGGGAGAGGAGTTTGTTATTCCCTCTCCCCAGCGGCAGTGCAGCTCACCAAGGGGAGACAGTAAGCCTCTCACCAGCGCAGATGGGACCGTGGTCTCTGAGCCCTGCCTACAGGGAGTACAGAGGGTCAGCCCTGCTCCCCAGCGGCTGAAAGTGTGTAAGGGAGAGGAGTTTGTTACCCCCTCTCCCCAGCGGCAGCTTAGCGCACCAAGGGGAGACAGTAAGCCCCACACCAGCGCAGATGGGACCGTGGTCTCTGCGCCCAAGTTACAGGGAGCTAAAAGGGCCGTCCTCCCTCCCCAGCGGCAGTGTGATTTGTTGGGAATGGAGAGCCCAGCCCCCTTTTCCCCACAGCAGGACTCTGTGCTGGGAGGAGAGACAGTCGGTCTCCCTCCACAGAGACGGGAAGTATGCATGGGAGAGGAGATTGTTACCACCTCTCCCCAGCGGCGGATCATTAATGTACAGGGAATAGAGAGCCCAGTCTCCATTCCCCAGCGGCAGAGTGTTCTAATGGGAGAGGAGCTGGTTACCACCTCTCCCCAGTGGCAGCTTAATGTACCAGGGGGAGACTGTAAGCCCCACACCTGTGCAGATGGGACCGTGGTCTCTGCACTTCCAGCACAGGGGGTAGGGACGGTCGGTCCTGCACCCCCACAACAGGGCTGTTTAGCCGGGAGACAGTCTGTCTCCAGCAGCAGAGCTGTGTAACTAAAGGGGAGACAGTCGGTCTCCAGCAGCAGAGTTGTGTAACTCAAGGGGAGACAGTCGGTCTCCAGCAACCAGGCTCCAACCAGACTACTCCCGTGGTAGTGCTGGCAACAGGACAGAGTACCGCTGGTCTCTGCCCCCTCAGCAACCTACCAAGGCAGCCTACCAGTCCCCCACACAGCCGTGGTGAGGCACCTGAACCTGGACAAGATTCTCCCTCACCCAGGTGTAGTAACTGTTTATTGTGGGTGGGCTGCTCTGCTGTTTCTGTCTTGTGGGTGGGCTGCTGGACTAACAAGGGCACTGACCGGCAGGAGGTCAAGTACCCTGTTAGTCTGGGGGGTAAAGGGGAGAAGTGTGGCGAAACCGACCTCGCCACGTGTCCTTGGAGGGGGCTGATTGCCCGCCTCTTGCCTTTGGACTATGGACCAGACTTTATGGGAATGTGATACCCCAGATAGCCATACCATGGAGCCTATTCATATAATGAAAGACAATGGGAAAGACTTTAGCTCCATGGCAATTGTACTGTGTGAGTAGGATCTGCGCGCTATTCGGTAGTTTTGTGCGTGCAGATCCCAGCTATCTGGGGATAGGTGAAATGTCTGTGTGTTATGTGTAAATGTGACTTTATGTATTTTAAAGTGTTTTATGTTGTTTTGCAACCATGTGGTTAATGGAGTCTGCCTTTAGTCCTGGGTAATTGGATTACTTCTCCAATTAACTCCAGGGCAGAAGGGAGGAAACCAGGGTGCATTGTGGGGATGTTGTACTGCCAGCCAGAAAGGAACAAAAGATACTTTTAGTAACTTTTGAACCCCTGGTCGGATTCATGCCATTTTTTAATATGTTATTCCCCTGAATGGATTGATTGTGGATATGTATTTTTTATGTGAATGTGATGTATGGTTTTAAAGTTATGAAAGTTGTGTAAAAGTATATTTTACACTGTATGCATAATGGGATTATGTGTCACACTAAGGGGAGGGGATGTGTGGGAGGTAACATCTATGTCATTGGTTCTTTTATGCCTCCCCCTGGGTGTGGCCTGTATGTGTGAGTTGGAAATAAAAGCCAGGCTGGATGAGCCAGTCCAGAGTTCCTGTTTTACCCTCAACTTGAGTCCTGTGTCTTATTGGGGGAACCTGCTACAAGGGATTGCTATGCTAGGCATATTCCCTTGCTATAATCACTGAGCTCTTGTAAGAGCTTGTTCCTGCTTCGTTCTGAAGGGAGATAGCTGCAGCCTGCGGTGCTTATGGTGTCTGGTGGAGTGCTTGGAGTCCTCTGGAAGCGCTAGGAGCATCTTTCAACGGAGGTACCCAGTCGGGGTGCCAGTGGATCCGTTACAACGTTAAACTAACATCACTACTTAACTTCCAGAGACACCCTACAGTACAAAGGTTATATTCATGGTGACATTTCAGTAGTCCTAAAGAGTGAGACCCACGACTTAACAAAGTTAAGCTTTCCATTCCTCAGTTTGTCATTGCCTCTCGCAGACAGCCACTTCCACTTCTCACCACTCCTTAACCCACGCACTAGACAGGGAGGCGGGCAGAGGGACAAGCTGGGCTGGCCATTTCATTTCTGGGTAAGGCTCGAGAGCACTATCACTTTAATGTTGGGGCATGCTATTTCACTACATGTAGGGTATTGCACATCTGCTCCAGAGCCCACACCTAGTCCACATATACAGCCCGTCTGTCACCTAAGACATGCCTAACTAAGGTTAACATTGTTATCCTGGAATACTATCTGCAATTACACCCAGCTAGGCATCTGGTAGATTCTGGTACCGGGTTTCTCACAGGGGTTTCACACGGGCCTTATCGCCATTCCCACAGGTACACTCGTATGCCCTAACTTATTATCTGCATCCATTGCCCCATTACGGTGAAGCACATTCTGTCCACGGCAATCATACGCTGGTTTACGATCGCCTCTTACCGGTCTTCACACTTCTCATCTTGACGTACCAATCCCATCGAGGTAGCCATTCACAATACCCTATAATACGTCTGATCATTGACCTCTTCCGCACTGCACTCTACATCCATTCCCAGCATCAACTCCCTCATTCCCACTAAGGAGTTCTCACTGGACTATGCAAATCGACGATGCTATGCAAGCTATCACTTCAGCAGGTAGTAAGGCTCGGTTGAGCAAGACAGTCTTATCCAACGCCTTTAATCTACTACCTATTCACCCTTCACTATGGCACCTGGCCTACGTTGGGCTCTCGGAGCAGCCCTAAGTATTCAACATCTTCACACAAACCCTCTGCTGGCCGCGCCTAAAAATATTCAGGTGTCCATTAGTCATCCAATATCTGTATGAATTTTTTGTTGTTTTAACAGGTTCACAAACACCTAACAGTGTTCACACCACCACAGCCTCCTTTTCACGACACTCGGGGTCCCTCTGTCACTAGGCTATCATTCCGCATAGTAGGTCTCTTGTCCCTGGGCTACTTAATTTGCTCCACGAGGTGCCAACTCCTGCCCAACCATTCGGGACGATACAGCCAGGGCAGTTTTACACACTTGGAGTAGTTTTTGGCCATGGATTGGGATCTCTTCGTTCATTCCCCCACTTTCAGAACACTCACTTTCAATTCACACAGACGCAGCAGCACATACAGGGTTCGCAGCCATTTTCGGCAACCACTGGTTAGGGATGCCTGGCCCACTGTGACGGATGCTTTGCCGGCCTTTAGAGAGACTTCTACTTTGTAGGAGATCTACCCCATCGTGACGGCCACCCTCACATGGGGTCATCTTTGGACCGGCAAGGCAGTTAAATGCTGCTCTGACAACTCCGCAGCCTGCGACATCATTAACAAGGGCGGTGATCCTCACTAACTATTTTGTGGCTGATTCGCAGGCACATTTTGGTTGGCAGCAACCTCTCAGTTCTTTCTAGTCTGCTTTTACACTCCTGGTGTCCACAACACAGCTACTGACACTTTTTCACGCTCAATTTAAGGTCTTCTTTCAGGCACTCCCTACGACCCACTACCTACCATCCAGGATACCACCAATTCATGATCTTATCTTGGACTAAGCACACAATTACACCTCGTACAGTTACGCACGCTTCACGCAGTTTCACGACTACTCTATCACTCACGCCAGGGCTTTGTATATTGTACCATGTCACAAGTAGAGTTTGCTTGATTCAATACTTTTTGCAGTTAAACTATGGTAATTTTTGTCACGTATTCATCCGCTTATAAAAATGTGGTTAATTACATTTACTGTCCACACAGGAAAGGTTGTGCCGAGCAGCAACCAAATCCACAGAAGGGTTAATGCTGAGCAGCAATTATGCAAATGGGAACCTGGTAACTGCTTTGGGGTCAAAGGCCGATTTCAGCCTATCAGATCTAGAGGAGGGGTATTTAGGCCCAGTTCTCATCCTGCTCAGTGCCCTGTCGTGGTTTCCCTTGTGGTTGTCCGAGAGCACGTTATTGATTCTGGTAATTCTGGTTATTTGACTTTGGAATTGTTTTTGACTTCCCTGTTTTCTGGCATCCCTGACTCCAGGCTTTTCCTTATCATTGTGTCTCTTTCTGTTTCCCTTGACCTCGGCTATTCCTGACTATTCTTTAGTACGTTAGTCTGGCCATTCTAATGTCCGGTATACGTTACCTATCAGTCCTCTGTGTTGCACAATTCTACGTGCTGGATCATTCTGTAATCCTCACAATTTTTGCCTCTTCCTCTTACCCTACAAGTTAAGCATCTTACTTATACCTCCTATTCTGTCACTCCGCTTTTACGTCTCCAAGGTCAAACACACACTATCAGTCCTAATCCATTACTTCACGTCTAAACCTTCCATTAAGGTGAGCTACATCATGGCTTCCTTGCTGGTCTCTCTTTTTCACAAAAGCGCTGCATCAGCAGCTTCAAGCTCTTACATCCCAGTCTACATCACTAAGTGATGTGGCCACAGGTAATCCTCAGCTCCATTACATATATACCTCAATCAGAGTAAAAGCTCCTTACAAGATTCAGTACCCATGCTGTATAAACTTGCAATAAAGTGTGTTATCTTTGAATCCTCTTTTGCCCTCTTTTATTACAGGCCTACTAGTACATTGGTTTCGGCACACCTCTACCAACTTTGCTTCTACTTCTACATTCCACTACGTATTAGAAATTCCGAGCACAAGTTGGAAGGCCATTTGGCCTGAATTTGTGGGAGGAGTAATGATCCTATTTAAATCCTACCCCCTACTTACCTTTGTCGTGCAAACTGTTTGTCCCACACCCACCTACACCCATCTATATTAACAATTCACCTTTTTGGGCCCTCTTTTATTACAGGCCTACTCGTACGTTGGTTTCGGCACACCTCTACCACCTCTGCTTCTACTTCTATATATATATATATATATATATATATATATATATATATATATATATATATAAACAAGGTCAGGAGGGCTGCACTCACCTAAACATGCATTTATTCACGGATTTATTACAGGGTGCTACTGGGACCAAAATACAAAATACACAAACCAGTGCACTCGCTTATTAACTAAACAGTGATTTCAAATCCTACATAGTACTATTTAAAAACACCTCACCTAGGTAACAAATAATGGGGGTTTGGTTACATTATATGATCATACATTGCATAAGCCTGCCAACTGCATCAAGAGCAAGCATTAGGCTGCTAGAGTAGGACCTGCCAAGAATGGGGTACTTTGATGCAGTTGGCAGGCTTATGCAATGTATGATCATATAATGTAACCAAACCCCCATTATTTGTTACCTAGGTGAGGTGTTTTTAAATAGTACTATGTAGGATTTGAAATCACTGTTTAGTTAATAAGCGAGTGCACTGGTTTGTGTATTTTATATATATATATATATATATCAACAGAAAAATAGTCTTATTGTCTTCCACTCCACTTACTGGTGTCTCTGCCCGGTGTCTATCGGCATAGTATAACAAATTGCATAGATATAGTACTCCCAGGACTCCAAAGGTGTAAAAATAAAATGTAACCTCTAATCTCTCCACTGTTCCATTTCCTTTGTCTGACCACCATCTGATAACATTTGACATCAGCATATCCCGTACCCAAATGTCACCACCCTCAACTTTTCAATCATAGGTCATGTCAAACTAACCTAATTGCATTCTACGAAGAAGTAAGTAGAAATATAGATCAGGGTGTTGCAGTGGATGTGATCTACTTGGATTTTGCCAAGGCATTTGATACGGTTCCTCACAATAGGTTAGTCTTCAAACTAAAAGAAATTGGTCTAGATGAATATTCTTGTTCTTGGGTAGAACATTGGCTTAAGGATAGAGTACAGCGAGTTGTCATAAATGGTAAATTTTCAAGCTGGACAAAAGTGGTAAGTGGTGTCCCTCAGGGTTCTGTTTTTGGACCGCTTCTATTTAACATATTTATAAATGATCTTGAAATGGGCATTGAAAGCCATGTATCAGTGTTTGCAGATGACACAAAACTTTGTAAAGTAATAAAATGTGAGCAGGATATTGCCTTGCTGCAGAGGGATTTGGATAGATTGGGGGACTGGGCACTAAAATGGCAGATTAAATTTAACGTAGAAAAATGCAAAGTTATGCACTTCGGGGTTAAGAATGCACAAGCAATTTACACCCTAAATGGTAGTGAACTAGGGATAACCACACACGAGAAGGATTTGGGAATTGTTATAGACAACAAATTAGGTAGCAATATGCAATGTCAATCTGCCGTTGCTAAGGCCAGTAAGGTTTTGTCATGTATAAATAGGGGCATAAATTCTCGAGATGAAAATATAATTTTGCCTCTTTATAAATCGCTGGTAAGACCACACCTTGAATATGCTGTGCAATTTTGGGCACCTGTTCTAAAGAAGGATATCATGGCACTAGAAAAAGTGCAGAGACGAGCTACAAAATTGATAAAAGGAATGGCGCATTTTAGTTATGAAGAAAGGTTAAAAAATGTAAATCTCTTCAGTTTGGAAAAACGGCGCCTTAGAGGGGATATGATAACATTATACAAATATATTCGGGGCCAGTACAAACCATTATCTGGAAATCTATTACATTACATCATAAACAGGGCTATACATAGGACACGAGGTCACACATTTAGGCTTGAAGAAAGGAGATTTCATCTTAGGCAAAGAAAATGTTTTTTTTACAGTAAGAGCAATAAGGATATGGAATTCATTGCCGGAAGAGGTGGTTTTGTCAGAGTCTATACAGATGTTTAAATTGCAATTGGATAAATACTTGCAAAAACATAACAAACAGGGATACAATTTCTAATTAGTGGGGTAATAGCTGCTTGATCCAAGGAGACATCTGACTGCTATTTTGGGGTCAAGAAGGAATTTTTTCCTAGTTTGTTGCAAAATTACCAGATTTTACTAATTTCATGACGTAAAGTCATGATTTTATAAAGGACACGGAGGCTCATATTATGCTTATCTCTTTCTTTAATATACCTCAGCAGCAAAGAAAAAAGTTTTTAAAACATTAAAAGAATCAATTAGGATAGGTACTCCAGGGGTTAACCTAGTATGCTATCCTTAGCCAATAGGAACAGTCCATGTATCCATGTCCACCCATGTGACCTCTCTTCTCCCTCTTTCTTTGATCATGCCGAAGCTTCAATTCATCAACTTGCGTAGATACTGGGTCCATAACCTGTGCGTCGACCTTCATCTTCATAACCAACAATGAACTTTAACCAATTGAATTGAGATGAAACTCGATCAACCATATCATTTACTGTGATTCGTTAAGCTGAAAGGAGAGAAAAAAGAAATGGTAATGTGTGGTCTAGAAACTGTGTGTCGCAGTTATGAAGGTTAAATCCTATAATATATGAACCTCTACAGACCATATGTTCTACTGTAAGCGATATTGTTTAAGAGTCATTCTAGTTCATTCATTACATTTCATACCAACCCACAATATTACTAGTCATACAATTTACTGGGTGGGATTTCACATCTTTCTTGATATTCTAATCATCATTCGCGATACTTATCATGTGTGTTTCGCGATACTTACCGGGTGGGCTAATATTCGCCTCCGTGTCCTTTATAAAATAATGACTTTACGTCATGAAATTAGTAAAATCTGGTAATTTTATTAAAGGACACGGAGGCTCATATTATGCTAGTTCAAAGCTGAGCAATGACTGATGATGTTATGTGTTCTGTAGGGTGAAAATAGTATTCTTTAAACGTGGATTCCCTTGACCAGTCGGCCGTCCGCAACAGGTCTTCCAACCTGCATCCCAGATTAAATGCTTTAGTCGCCATAGCTCCTCTAGTGGAGTGTGCTCCAAACATGGATGTATCAATGTTAGCGGAGGTCATCACCTATTTTACCCATCGGGCTATGGTAACCGAGGTTACTGGTTGATGTGGTGTGTTGATAGCTAGGAATAGTTCGTGCCGATTAGGGTTCCGAAATGGTTGCGTCCGTTTTTCATACTCTTTGAGACACGCTATTGGGCATAGGTTTGTATTGTGAGGGAATGCTGGGTAAGATACCGTAGTAATCGTTGTTTTTGTCCGTCTGGTAATATTAAAAGTGACCCCTGATGGGGTGAACGAACGTGCATCCATGTCCAATGCCCTCACATCGGATACTCTTTTGCAAGATATCAAGCAGAAGAGCATGGCCAGTTTCGCTGATAGCTGTTTAAGTGTAAGGTCAGAATTCTGTGGCCATAATTCCAATAAATTTAGGACTAGGTTTACGTCCCACGTTGATGCATATCTGGGTTGTGGAGGTCTTGCGAACCTCACTCCGCGTAAGAGTCTACACACCAATAAGTGCTTCCCTATTGGTGTTCCTTCACAGCCTTGATGTCCAGCCGAAATTGCTGACCTATAGACATTAATAGTACGATAAGCTAGGCCTTGATCATATAAGTATGTCAGGAAACGTAGCAGGTAATTCACAGGAGCATATACGGGATCCACCTGTTGTTCCAAGCACCAACCACTCCAGGAGTTCCATGCTCGACTGTAGGATCTCCTGGTTCCTGGGGCCCAGGCTCCTGCCAATAATTCCAACGTTGTCTGTGGAACCTCCGGGACGACCCATGGTCCCCTGATAGGAGCCACGCTAACAGCCTGAGTTGCCCTTGCATCATCAGTGGGTGTGGGTTCCCTTCGGGGTCCGACAAAAGGTATGGGTATTCTGGGAGTAGTCTGGGAAGATCTATAGACATCTCCATGAGAGAAGGGAACGATGGCTGTGTTGTCCAGAATGGTGTTATCATGGACCAACGTCGTCTGAGAGCGGTAGAGATGTACTAGGGTTCGTGCTATCAGAGCGAATGGAGGAAACGCATATAGTTTTCTGGTCGGCCATGGCTGGAGGAACGCATCCGTAGCTATTGCGTCTGGGTCTGGTCTCCAGCTGAAGAATTTCGGTAGTTGCGTGTTCAAACGAGACGCAAACAGATCCATGTGCAGTGGGCCCCACAGGTCCTGTAATCGTAGGAATACTCCGCGATTCAGGCGCCAATCGCTGGCGTCCCGCAGATATCTGGAATTCCAGTCCGCTACAACATTCGTGAGGCCTGGGATGTACTCGGCTCGTACCGATATGTTGCGGTCCAGGCAATATTGCCAGAATTCCGTGGCTAAATCTGCTAGGATTTTGGACCTGGTGCCGCCAAGGCGGTTGATATATTGCACCGCTGATATGTTGTCCATCCTTAATACGATGGAGCAGTGTGTCTTGGCACCTAAAAGGCTCTTCAGAGCAAATGCTCCTGCCATAAGTTCTAGGCTGTTGATATGCAGCATCCTTTCCGATTGGGACCATCTTCCGCCTGTTGAAATACGACCACAACGCGCTCCCCAGCCCTGTGTGCTGGCATCGGACTCTATTATACAATCTGGAGCGTTGCCAAAGATTGCTCTGCCATTCCACGCTTCCATGTGCTGCAGCCACCATTTGAGTTCCTCTTTGGCTGTGTGATCGAGCTGTACGGAGTCTGAGTAAGATTGACCTGATTGTAGTTGGGCCGCTTTCAATCTTTGTAGGGCCCTGTAATGTAGAGGTCCCGGGAAGATTGCTTGAATGGACGCTGAAAGTAGTCCAATAATCCTGGCCAGTTGTCTCACCGTGAGCATTGGGCGAGTTAGTGTTCTGCGGATCTCTCTTTTGATGGTTTTGATCTTTGTCTGCGGTAATTTCAAGGTTCCTTGGACCGCTTCTATATTGAATCCTAGGAATTCTATGGACTGTGAAGGGGTCAGAACTGACTTCTCCCAGTTGCATAGAAATCCCAGGTTGTTTAAAAGTGTAATTGTCCAAGTTAGGTGTTGTTGGAGTAGGAGTGCGTCTTGAGCCATGATCAGTATATCGTCCAAATATACGATCATGCGCACTCCTCTGCTGCGTAGCAGCGCCACTACCGGTTTCAACAGTTTCGTAAAACACCATGGAGCCGATGACAGGCCGAAAGGGAGGCAGCGAAACCTCCACATTTGAGCCTTCCATTGGAACTGCAGGAAGTGGTGGCATTCTTCCGCTATGGGGATGGCGAGGTAGGCATCCTGTAGGTCTAATTTGACCATCCAGTCTCCCAACCTGAGGAGGTCTCGCAGGCAATGAATCCCTTCCATTTTGAAATGGCGATACCGCACATATGCGTTGAGTGGGCGTAAGTTTATCACTGGTCTCATACCTCCGCCCTTTTTGGGGATAAGAAATAGGTTGCTCAAGAAACCTGGAGAGTGAGGCGCGACTTGATAGATCGCGCCTTTCTCCTTTAATAATTCTCTTTCCTTTGACACGAGTTCCCTGTCTTGTGGGGTAAACACTATTGGCCGAGGGACCGAAGTTTGGACTGGGGTTTGAACAAATTCTATGTGGTACCCCCCCACTGTGTTGAGGACCCAGGCATCGGACGTTAGTCTGTGCCATGCCTCGATGAACTGGGATAGTCTGCCCCCCACATATGGTGTACAAGAATGGGAATTCTGAAAGGTACTCACCATAAGGCCGTCGGCCGTAAGTGGCGCCTCTGCGTCCTCTGGGTTGCCATGCCCTGCCCCTGACAGGGAAGAAGGGTGAGGGGTTTCTGGTTTCCACCTGTGGGAATCTTGGTGAAGAGGAGCCTCGGTAGCCCCGGTAGGAGGTCCTAGATGAACGGCTGGACAGACGGCCCCGTTGTCTGCCAGCCCCCCCAAAAACCTTTGGGGCGAACACACGCTTTAAGTTTGTTTGTGCTTGTCCAGGGCTGTGAATGTATTAACGTAATTGCCTAATTCTTTGACAAAATTGTCTCCAAAAAGGAGGCCTTTCGCCTGCGGTCCAGGTTCAGACAATGCCATGTTGACCAGCTTAGGGTCGATTTTCATAAGAACCGCTTTGCGCCTTTCTGTACAAAGTGCCGCATTGGAATTGCCAATCAGGCATATAGAGCGTTGTGCCCACTCTCTGATGGCCAAAAGGTCCACTGGTGTGTCCCCTGAAAGTGCCGCTTCGACCATGTCGAATATTTTTGCACTGGGGCCTAAAGAATCCAGCACCTTGCAATGGCGCAGAGAATAATCCAGCCCTTTCTTGGCTTTCCAGCCCGATTTACCCAGAAACTGGGCAATTTTGGGGTCCAATTCCGGTGTGGCGCAAGCCATATCCGGGACCGTCGGGCGTGGGCATTCTGCCCTCAACTTATTCCTGGTACCTTTGTCCAGGGGTTTCCTAATTCTGGCCGCTATATATTGGGCCACATGGTCAGCAGGAAACCATTCGGTCGACCTCGGGTGCTGAAGGTCATCAGGATAAAATAGGGGTTCCCCTTGCGGATCTAAAATAATTGAATCATCCGCTGACTTTTGGCCTTTGTTGGCTGTTTTGCTAGTTAAACTGTGCTCTGGAGAAGAGTTCTCCGATTCCAATGAGCCCATCTCTTCTGGCTCGCTCAATACCTCCTCTTGGTCCGAATCAGTGTCGGATATTTCTGTTTGGGCTTTTGCCCATTTCCATGACCTCACCGTTTTTGCCCGGTGGGAGTCTCTCTTAAGTGGGGGCCCCACGTCCTCATCAGTGACAGCAACCTGTCCGTTAAATCAGTTTTGGAGGTTTGTTTTCCCATATAATGGGTCTTTTTAGTAGCCTTGCGACCGCTAAGGGGGGCAGGCTTTTCATCTTGGGCCTTGGAGCTGGGGCCTCTGTGATTATGACCAGACGCCATAATGGCATTACTAATGGATAGGGTCAGATTGTCAGACATCGCCCCCATAGCCGTATAGATTGCTTGCGTGACTGATTTAGTCATGGTTGCATCTAATAAGGAATGGAACTCTTCAGAGTTCAATTGTTCCCCAGACGCCACCTCTTCCCCTAGAGGGGAGATAGGTTGTGGGGCAAGGGACCCACCATGTGTGGTGTCCTTATTGCTCGCAGCCGTCCTGGCACATTCTTGTTCCTTAGGCTGCTGCATTATATATATATATATAATTAAGTCTGCTCCAAAAGTCACTAATTTTGCACAGTAATATTGGCCCTCGGAATAAACAATTTAATTATAACTGCTGTGATGCAGTACAATATTGTCCCTTTAATATTAGTAATCAAGGACACAGGGAAGAATTTACCTTAAAAGGTAACTAAAATTGAGGAGATAGGGCAAGGCACAAACAAGCTGTCAGCTTACCTAGTGTTCCCTCCGAAATGGCTGCAAAGGGACACTAGGCTGGCTGACAGTTATTAGCCACGACCCCTTCCTCGCGCTCCCGCCCAGTGGGTTGGGAGCGTCGGGAGAAAAGCGCGGCAAATTTCTGCCGTTAGAGGGGAAAATGTCCGCCGCGCTATGCGACCGCGAATGCGCGGGCGGCTCAGTGAAATGTCCGCACTGAAGCCGGCCGCCGCGGAAGCTATGAGGGAAATAAAACTTGACAGATTGCGGGTAATAAACTACCCAGCGGGATAGGGGAGGGGGGAGAGTGTTACTTGGACCGGAGGAAAAAGCCTGGTCCACAGTACGAAGTTAGGGGCATAAGCAGAGCCGTCTATAATATTAATTGGACCCTGGGCAAATAATTTTCTTGGGCCCCCTGTACTCTGCCCTCTTTCCCCCCACCAGCCCCCACTCCCTGGCGGGCAATCACACATTTCACCATGACACAGTGGGGGAACTAAAGTAGAGAGGTACAAGACATACTTACACAAACATATACACTGACAGACATACTGATACATACACACAAACATACTGACATACATATATTTACTGACAGATATACTAACACACACAGATATACGGACACACACATATACTGACAGACATGCTGACACACACAGTAACAGATATACTGACACATACTGACAGACATTGACACACACAGAAACATCCACTGACTGCGTTAGTGATGGACATACACACAAACTGACAGACATACTGACACACATTCACATAAAATACTTTTAACCTACCTTCTGTTTCCAACCTTGAAGGGTGCCTTCCATGGTGTCCAGAGTGGTGGCTGAGGCTGTTGTGAGTTAGGGGCTGGCTTTCGCAGCCCAACCCCCCTCCTCACTGCCTCCTTGATCTCTCCCGCGCGGCTCTATGTTTTCACTGGGAGGAAGTGACGCTCGCCCGTTTCCTCCCAGTGCTGCCGAAAAGCATGGGGCAGGTCGCGCTGTTAAAGGGACACAGCGTGCGACCGGACTCCTGCTTACAAAGCCCCACCGGGTGGCCGTCAGTGCATGGGCCACCCGGTGAGCCTTCTTAGTCTTCTGGGGGGGGGAAAGAAAAATAGTAGAGGGCAGCAGGGCCCACGGGGCAGCTGCTTTGGGCCCCCCTGAGTAACTGGGCCCGGGGCAGCTGCCCCGTTTGCCCCGCGTTAAAGACGGCCCTGGGCATAAGCCCCAGTAAACACCAGGGCTGCCCCTCCTCTACCTATAGAAATCCCTATAAAGGGACACTAAAAAACTCTACCTCCCTGAAATCAGCAAATTATGTACAATATTAATGTAAAACAGTAATATAAACACAAATCAATCTATTACAACCAAAAATCAACAATAATTTAACTCAAATACAGAGAGCTAAAATTAGGTGCTACTTAGCTGAGGCAGCAGCAAAGAAAGAGGGAGAAGAGAGGTCACATGGGTGGACATGGATACATGGACTGTTCCTATTGGCTAAGGATAGCATACTAGGTTAACCCCTGGAGTACCTATCCTAATTGATTCTTTTAATGTTTTAAAAACTTTTTTCTTTGCTGCTGAGGTATATTAAAGAAAGAGATAAGCATAATATGAGCCTCCGTGTCCTTTAATAAAATTGGAAGCGCTTCAGACTGGGTTTTTTGCCTTCTTTTGGATCAACAGCAAAAGCATATGTGAGGAAGGCTGAACTTGATGGACGCAAGTCTCTTTTCAGCTATGTAACTATGTAACTATGTAACTGCCTTGATCTCCAGCATTTCTCCACCAAACTCCAAATTCTCCTTTTACCCATCTCAAAATCTAACTTGCCCTAACTCTGCAACCTCCCTCCACAACTCAACTCTCTCCTCTCAACTCGACATCATGGCACCTCTTGCAATTAAACGCAGCAAGCGCCCCCAATTACAACCATGGCACACCAAGCTGACCCGTTACCTCCAAAAATGTTCTAGAACTGCTGAACGCTGCTGCAGAAAGTCTCACTTTGCATCTGACTTCCTCCACTATAAATCTATGCTACGCTCCTACAGCCTGGCTCTCTCTGCTGCAAAAGTATACTACTTTAACACCCTCATAAGTACACTGTCCCATCAACCCAAACACCTATTTCACACTTTTGATGCTCTTCTTTGCCCTTTTACTCCCCCTCTTTCTACCACCTTGTCCGCCACAAACTTTGCATCTCACTTCACTGAGAAGATCTCTACAATCAGAGAAGAGATCGCTAATTTCTCTCCTTCCCTTATCAATACATCACCCAACCCCACTCCCTCCACCATTCTACACGCATTTGCACCTGCTACAGCAGAAGAGGTTTCTGCTCTGCTCCGGTCCTCCCGCCCCACCACCTGTTCCCTCGATCCCGTTTCCTTGCATCTCATCTGCATTTTGTCTCCCTCTCTTGCTCTTCCTCTCACTAAAATCTTCTATCTCTCCCCTTCCTCTGGCACATTTCCCTCTCCCTTCAAACATGCAACTGTAACCCCAATTCTGAAAAAGCCCAGCCTTGACCCCAACTCCCCATCCAACTACCGCCCTATCTCGCTATTGCCATTTGCCTCCAAGATCCTCGAAAGAGTTGTGTACATCAGACTGACTGACTTTCTCGAATCCAACTCTTTGCATGACCTCCTTCAGTCTGGATTCCGCGCCGGTCATTCTGTCGAAACGGCTGTGACCAAAGGATCCAACGATTTAATTGCTGCTAAATCTCGTGGCCATTACTCTATCCTAATTCTCATTAATCTTTCTGCTGCCTTTGACACTGTTGATCATCAACAGCTTCTTTGCAGTCTCCATAATTTTGGTCTACGGGATACTGCTCTCTCCTGGTGCTCCTCATACCTCTCACAGTGCTCTTTCAGTGTTTCTTTCTCTGACTCTGTCTCTTCCCCCCAACCACTCTCTGTCGGCGTACCCCAAGGTTCTGTACTTTGTCCCCTACTGTCCTCTATCTATACTGCCTCCCTTGGTAAACTCATCAGCTCCTTTGGCTTCTGTTATAATTTCTATGCAAATGACAGAGAACTGTCCTCTCCTGATCTCTCTCCGCCCATCTTGACTTGTGTCTCAGACTGCCTAGCTTCGATCTCCAACTGGATGGCTGCTCACTTCCTTAACCCCTTAAGGACCAAACTTCTGGAATAAAAGGGAATCATGACATGTCACACATGTCATGTGTCCTTAAGGGATTAAACTCAACCTGTCCAAAACAGAACTTCTGATCTTTCCTCCCTCAAGTGTTACTACTCCTGTGTCTGTCTCCCTCCAAGCTTCCATCACCTCTACCTCGAAGGCTCGCTATCTGGGTGTTCTTTTTTTTTTTTTTTTTTTTTTTTTTTGTAAATCTTTCTTTTATTATGGCATATACGTCATGGGGTACATAAGAAAGAGAGGGAGGCATCGTGGGATAACATGAAGTAGTAATATCAAGATGGCGTGCAGTGCACCTCAAAGAAAGATTGCCATGGTTTTTTTTTTTTTTGGAAACATTCAAGTAAACAGATTGGTACAAGCTTGGGTAAGTAACAAATCAGAGAGAACAAGTAGCCCTGGTGTGCCATACCATCGTCTTCAGGGTAGACTGGTATACGTTTGCATACATTGCCATGTCATTAGCTAGCTATGCACAGTTTATATTGTGAAGGCTGGTAACAAATCAAATTCTCGCTAATATGAGAAGAGTAAAGGTCAGAAGGTAGGGGTCAGAGGAGTGACAAAAGGGAGAGCACCTGACATATATCTGATTGCTAGCATTCATTAGGTAATACGTGATAAAGGCATGCAAATGAGTTGTTGCTAAGTAGATTGTTATATACATTATAGTGACATGGCATAGAAATTATCATCGTTAAATCTGTCTCATGAACACATGTAGCTTTGCTGAGTGATCTAGCTATGCGGTCTTAGAAAATTAAACATGTTTAACGGTAACAGTGTCAGTCTAAAGGTGTTATTGCTGCACATTTTGTCGCTGTTATGGTCAAGCTAAATTAGACATCTGATACGCTAAGAAAAAGTGAAATATAATATAATAAAATAAAGAGCTTGTCCATTCGCCTACTGTTGAGCAAACAGGTTTCAACATTATGCTACGTCTAGTCGCTTTATCTATATGCATGTTATTGCTAATTACGAAAACCAACAGGTAACTTAAAGAGAGGGTACTAACAGAAGTCCAGCCAAAGGAGGCTGTGTAGCTGAACAAGTTGTGTCCCAACAGTCCTCAACCAGGGGTGATGGTAATAAGTTAGTCTGTTAACAGGGATAGTTCAGCCTATCCCGCAGCTGGGTTGCGCCGTTGTGCGTGTCTGAGGGGTGGGAAAGACGGCCTCGGTAACTGGCAAATTCCACAGGGGTACGGCTTGGTGTAAACTGGTGGCCGCTGTCTGCCAGCCCCATGCCCCTGTGAAGGCCTTCACCTGTATTCCACCGACTCGGTTGCTCAGAGAGGCCGGGTCGTCCCTTCTTCGGGCGCCATGTGGGGCTCGGATGTTCTGCCGCCGCCAGCGGCGGGTAAGCCTCCGGCGGTGTGGTCGGTGCCTTGGAGTCTGCCTCCATGTGGTCTTCGGCCTGGGAAGGCATTGTGGGCGGCCCTCAGTACCGTGTCCCCGTCGTTGTGGGCAAAGCTCTGGACCGTGAGGCACATCTTTGGGTCTGGTCAGGACTCTGCTGCTTGTGTGAGGTGGTTTTGTGTGCGTTAGTTGCACCCTCTGCTTGTGGGGTCTCCCTGCTTTGAGCTTACTGCCGTCTTTAGCGAACTTCTGCAGGGTGATCCGACTGCGTGGTCCCCGCGGTCTCTTGCGTTGTAGCAGGTTTGTCTGGGAGTTCGGTAGCTTGGGGCGGTCCGCGGGTTCACACGGGCTGGTCTGGGTAGGTGCTGGGTTTGTCGTGTGCTGGTTTGGGGTCAATGCACTCGCTTGTCGCATTGCAAGTTGCGCCCAGAACCTGTTGAAGATCAGGTCCAGTTTTGTTTGCGTGATCGCTAGGTGGTCTACTGGCGTGGGATCCATTATACCCTCTGCCATCCGGCTTGCACCCTGTGGCTCTGCTCGACAGGTATAATGTGTGGTGGTGGTCTTAGCTTGGTGGGGACCGGGATAACCCCCGCCGGTCCATAGGGGGGGGGATCGGGGATTTTGCCTGTGCCTTGCGGTGCTTTGGGGCGGCGGGAGAGCGGCCGTCTCCCCCGCGTCCGCCTCGTGTGTAGGCCTCAGCGGCAGAGTGGTCGGGACTCGGGTGTATGACCTCGGGAGAGGCATCATCTCGTAGGTCTTGATGTCCTGAGTCGCTTGGGAACCGATAGAAGTCGGGTCGCTGGTTCAGAGTAGTGGGATTTGGCAGTATTTGCGTGAAGTTGCAGGAGCATCGGCAGCATGCGTCCGCTCCGCTCTGCTGTCAGGCCCCGCCCCCCCTGGGTGTTCTTTTTGACTCCAACTTCTCCTTCACCCCTCATGTCCAATCAATCGCTAAATCCTGTCGCTTCCATCTCAAAAAACATCTCTCCAGGGCTGCACCTCTTCTGTGGAACTCCCTTCCCTTCTCTGTAAGACTTTCACCCAGTCTCCACTCATTCGAAAAATCATTGAAAACTCATTCAAGAAAGCATATCAGTTAAACTGTAAGCAGGTTTTTATCCCCCACCCCCATGACTCCTCTCCTGCAACTGTCAAAAATTACCTACTAAGCCCTCAATTAATACTTTTCTAACAACCTACTTCGTACCCTTACTTCTACCCTTTGTGTCACTATACCCCACTCCCTCTAGAATGTAAGCTCATTGAGCAGGGCCCTCCACCTCTTTGTTCCTGTACGTCCAATTGTCTGGTTCAAATTACTTGTCTGTTAGTCCACCCATTGCACAGCGCTAAGGAATGTGATGGCGCTATATAAATAATATAATAATAATAATAATTTTCCAAATTTAAAAGATCAACGTTTCAGTTTGTCACCCAAACTTTCATCAGGAAAAAATAACCTCTTAAAAGACAATCAAATATACCCACCACCATTGTACACTTACCCAATAAGTGCAGAGATACTGTCTGGGAGAGACTTGGAGCCAGAATGCACAAATGGGTGACCTCAATTACATCACTTCCGGTCTGAGGGCGTTGCTATGACAACCGGATGCCCAGAATTAGCTAAAAGGGCCAGCTCATACAAAACAAAGCTGTGCTTAGCTACAACAATGTAAAGTAGACAAATACTGATACTGAACAGCCAGTCCCCCAGAGAGTATCAATACAGTGTAAAAACAACAGCTGAGTGGGCAGAGGGAGCAGAAACTTAAAGGATCACTATAGCGTCTGTAACGGAACTGGCACCCCGACCGGGTACCTTCCGTTGATGGATGCTCCTAGTGCTTCCCGAGGACTCCAAGCACTCCGCCAGACACCATAGCCACTGTAGACTCCCACGAACCGCCGCAGCTTGGTTGGGATCTCACCGTCTCCACCCACTCTGGACCCAAGACCAGGGTCCAGCTTCCAGTAGGCCAACTTCTCCGAATTCCAGAGAGCAGGAACAAGAACAAGCTTTTAGCAGAGCTTAGTGATCATACCCTGGGGAGTATAGTGATTATAGCAATCCCCAGAGTGAAGTTCTCCAATCCCCCAAACATGAGCCGAAACTTCATGGCTTATGGACTTTTATTGTACAGTGCTGGTCCTTTTAAAAACAGTGTATGGACACATGGAAACTTTTTGGACACTTTTTCTTACCCTTTGAATCCCTGGGAAAGTGTGTCTCTTCCCCCTCCCCAGCTCCATTGTTCTCCAGCAGGGCGTTGTCCCAGGGACACTGCCAGACCAGTGGGAACTGGTTTGGGCAGTAAAAGCCATGCTTGCAATTGATAATAAAGGGACCTCAACCTAACTTTTTAACCGCTGGACGGATTCATGTGATTTTTACATATGTTGCTCCCCAAGTTATGCTGATCACAGAAATATAAGTTTTCGTATGTGATGTAAAATCAGGGAGTTATAAAAATGTATAAAAAGTATAAGTTTTAGCTTGGACCCTGTATGTACGCTCTGGGCCAGCCTCTTCTCCTGGGGGGGCCCTGAAGCCGGCCACCTCCGGGCCCCCCGAGGCTGGCCCTGCTTACACCCGGCGGGCAGTCAGGCTGGCCGGTGCGCGAGGGAGCACTCTCCCCTGAGTGCTCCCTCTTCAGCTCCCTCGCGCACCGCACTGATACCGGAGCCGGAAGATGACGTCATCTTCCGGCGCCGGCATCCCTACGCGGCGCGCGAGGGAGCTGAAGAGGAAGCACTCAGGGGAGAGTGCTCCCTCGCGCACCGGCCAGCCTGACTTCCCGCCGGGTGACCGACCCCCAGGAGCCCAGCAGCACCACTGGACCCCAGGGAATCCCCTCAGCACTCCAAAAGGTAGGGAGGCTGGGGGGATTAAATTAAAAAAAAAAACATGTGTAAGTGTGTGTGAGTGTTAGTGTGTGTGAGTGTGTGAGTTAGTGTGAGTGTTAGTGTGTGTTAGTTAGTGTGAGTGTTAGTGTGTGTGAGTGAGTGTTAGTGAGTGAGTGTGAGTGAGTGTTAGTGTGTGTGAGTGAGTGAGTGTGTGTGTGAGTTAGTGTGTTAGTGTGTGAGTGTGTGTGAGTTAGTGTGAGTGTTAGTGTGTGTGTGTGAGTGTTAGTGTGTGTGAGTGTTAGTGAGTGTTAGTGTGTGTGAGTTAGTGTGAGTGTTAGTGTGTGTAATTGAGTGTGTGTGAGTTAGTGTGAGTGTTAGTGTGTGTGAGTGTTAGTGTGTGAGTGAGTGTGTGTGTGAGTGAGTGTTAGTGTGTGTGAGTGAGTGTGTGAGTGTTAGTGTGTGTGAGTGAGTGAGTGTGTGTGTGAGTTAGTGTGTTAGTGTGTGAGTGTGTGTGAGTGTTAGTGTGTGTGAGTTAGTGTGAGTGTTAGTGTGTGTGTGTGAGTGTTAGTGTGTGTGAGTGTTAGTGAGTGTTAGTGTGTGTGAGTTAGTGTGAGTGTTAGTGTGTGTAATTGAGTGTGTGTGAGTGTTAGTGTGTGTGTGTGAGTGTTAGTGTGTGTGAGTGAGTGTGTGTGTGTGTGAGTGTTAGTGTGTGTGAGTGAGTGTTAGTGTGTGTGAGTGAGTGTGTGTGTGTGAGTGTTAGTGTGTGTGAGTGAGTGTTAGTGTGTGTGTGAGTGTGTGTGTTAGTGTGTGAGTGAGTGTTAGTGTGTGTGTGAGTGTGTGTGTTAGTGTGTGAGTGAGTGTTAGTGTGTGTGTGAGTGTGTGTGTGAGTGAGTGTTAGTGTGTGTGTGTGAGTGAGTGAGTGTGTATGTGTGTGTTTGTCTGCTAGTGAGTGTCAGTGAGTGTGTTACTGTGTGTGTCTGTTACTGAGTGTGTTTGTGTGTGTGTGTTAGTGAGTCTGTTTGATGTCTGTTAGTGAGTGTGTGTTTGTCAGTGAGAGTGTATGTTTTGTAAGTGAGTGTGTATGTATGCCTGCCGCTGAGTGTGTCTCTGTCAGTAAATGTGTGTGTCTGTTAGCTAGTGTGTATGCATTTGTTCGTGAGAGTGTGTGTGTGTGTCTTCAGCACTTACCTTTCTCCAGCGCCGGACTCCCATGGCGCTGGGGATCCCTCCGCCTCTCAGCTCCGAATGCGCATGCACGGCAAGAGCCGCGCACGCATTCAAACCGCCCATAGGAAAGCATTACTCAATGCTTTCCTATGGATGTTCAGTGTCTTAAAATGGCGGAAGTGCCTCTAGCGGCTGTCAGTGAGACAGCCACTAGATGCTGGATTAACCCTCAGTGAAACATAACAGTTTCTCTGAAACTGCTATGCTTTCAGCTGCAGGGTTAAAACTAGAGGGACCTGACACCCAGACCACTTCATTGAGCTGATGTGATCTGGGTGTCTGTAGTGGTCCTTTAAGTGTGTGTGCATCTGCATGCACTGGCGTACATACCGCGATCGCAGCCCTGCAACCCCTGCGACCAGGTGCCCGCCGCCATGTGTTGCTGCCCCGACCCTCGCAGAGTAAGCGCGAGGGGGGGG
Organism: Pelobates fuscus; assembly: GCF_036172605.1. NCBI lineage: Eukaryota > Metazoa > Chordata > Amphibia > Anura > Pelobatidae > Pelobates > Pelobates fuscus. The sequence continues at coordinate 180,666,511 of NC_086318.1, read as the reverse complement.
GCCCACGGATCAATTTTCGCACCGGGGCCCCATGGGTCATGTGTACGCCACTGCCCCCAGGGTGGCACCAAACTAGCCCGACATATGGTTCTAGGCAACACAGTCTATGCGGTTAAATTAACAAACCCAATGTGGAAGCAATGCCCCACAACCAAAGATTCTTGCTCAATGCTGGGCACCCAAATGCCATGAAAGGATACGAGGACTTAGACCCAAACGGCCATCCTATATACACCGGCTAAAGATGGATGCCCGTCCGGAGCCACAGTGTCTAATAATGTTGTAACTCTAATACATGTCACTATAGTTACAAGATATGAGTTAGCATCCATGTGAAGGCTCATTCTGGAAAGGCGGAGAAGCCTACAACAGAGGTAAGCAGTCTCATACAGTATCCAGTTTCTCTAATGGAAAGTATAGTCATCTCTTGCATTGAACTATAATTGTGACTTTCAACTCATAACAAGATCAATAAAAAGATGGGCATAAGCATAAAATGAAAAGGATGTCTGACCCCCAGGACGGGACATCTCTCCACACTGTAAATGCCTCAATAATGGAACTGACCACTCCCACACAAGAGAGTAGGTCACATATATGGTACACCCATTACAGAAACACTGATAGTGAATACTTTTCGTTTAGGCCATTTGGATGGACAGTGTTCAAAGTTCTAATCCAGAACAGTTCTCTTTGAAGCAAGAGTTTACTGCGATCGCCACCCCTCCGTGGTAGTGGTATGTGGTCTATGGCCATCAATTTCAAAGAGGGCAACGTATGGCCCATATCCAGAAAGTGTTTTGCCACTGGTTGTTCGGTATTGTTGTCCCTGTAAGTCATACGGATACTGGATCTATGGTTTCTGATCCTCTCCCGCAGAGGTAGATCTGTCTTGCCTACATAGGACAGTCCACAACGAAATCTGAAGTAAACGTTAGGCTGTGTTGTATCTTATATTGTTTCCTGGTATGGGTGTGTGCAAATACCTTCCCAGGTACCATGTGTCCACAACTGACACACCCTAGGCAACGGTAGCATCCGAGATTTGTATGAGGCCTCCGAGGTTGGTAACAATGGATAGGATCCGTGTGTACCAGCAAATCTCTTACGTTTTTATTACGTTTGAAGCACATCATGGGAGGCTGTCTTATCTCTGTTGGTAACGACGTATCATTTGCAAGGACTCTCCAGTTGGTACTGATGATTCTCTTAAATGCCGGTGATGCTGTTGAATATGTGGTAGGAAATACCGTGCGTGGTGAACGTTCCTTGTCGTTGTCAGTTGCTGCACTGTCTTGACATTTCTGCAAAGCCTTCCGTAGTATATTTTCCTTGTACCCTCTTTGCACAAATTTCTCCTACATAGAGGCAATCTGGGTGTTTGCATTATCAGGATTAGAATTGTTTCTGAACACTCGTAGAAACTGTGAATACGGTAGTGACTCCCTCAGCGACCTAGGATGGAAACTGGTAGCATGGAGTAACGTTTTCCGATCTGTGGGCTTTGTGAACAGAGTATGATATAGATTTTATAAACTGTATTGGTAGGCGTGCTCCGGTTGCCATGGAGATGCAATCAACCACATGCCAGCAGGTAGACTGAGCCTCCATGGCCTGGTGGAGCAGGTCTCCCGTCGGCTCTTGTATGTGTGCAGGCAGCCAATAGCCGAAAGGCATCGGTGGTTTACCCGGTAACACAACGATGCTTGACAGTCCTTATTTGAGGGTTAAACATGCTACAGACAGGGGGAGGGATCCCTAAGTGCTCTGTGTATGCACCCGGGCTCTGGCAACACACCTATCAATTCGCTGAATTAGGAGAAACTGTAATGGTGAGTAATTAATGTTTTATTTTGTCCTATATAAAGCCTCTACCTGTATGATATGTTTTATGTCCTGATGAAAGTTCCGTTGAGCAACTGAAAAGTTGATGTTTCTGGAGTCTCAGGAGTGCCGGTATTTTTTAAATAAGGTATTTACAGTGTTACTTGGCACCGGGTTTATTTTTCTGACTGGAGGTTGGCGTGCAAAAGTTTGTGTGTGTATATATATATTTGTGCTGGGAATTTCTAATACGTAATGGAATGTAGAAGGAGAAGCAAAGTTGGTAGAGGTGTGCCGAAACCAACGTACGAGTAGGTCTGTAATAAAAGAGGGCCCACAAAGGTGAATTGTTAACATAGATGGGTGTACGTCTGTGGGGCAAACAGCTTGCACGACAAAGGTAAGTAGGGGCGTAGATAGATAGATAAATAGGATGATAACTACTCCCACAAATTCAGGCCAAATGGCCTTCCAACTTGTGCTCGGAATTTCTAATACGTAATGGAATGTAGAAGGAGAAGCAAAGTTGGTAGAGGTGTGCCGAAATCAATGTACTAGTAGGCCTGTAATAAAAGAGGGCAAAAGAGGATTCAAAGATAACACACTTTATTGCAAGTTTATACAGCTTGGGTACTGAAAGCTTGTAAGGAGCTTTTACTCTGATTGAGGTATATATGTAACTGAGCTGAGGATTACCTGTGGCCCCATCACTTAGTGATGTAGACTGGGGTGTCAGAGCTTGAAGCTGCTGATGCAGCACTTTTGTGAAAAAGAGAGACCAGCAAGGAAGCCATGATGTAGCTCACCTTAATGGAAGGTTTAGACGTGAAATAATGGATTAGGAGTGATAGTGTGTGGTTGACCTTGGATACGTAAAAGCGCAGTGACAGCATAGGAGGTATAAGTAAGATGCTTGACTTGTAGGTTTAGAGGAAGAGGCAAAAATTACCATAGTTTAACTGCAAAAAGTCTTGAATCAAGCAAACGCTACTTGTGACATGGTACAATATACAAAGCCCTGGCGTGAGTGCTATAGTAGTCATGAAACTGCGTGAAGCGTGCGTACCTGTACGAGGTGTAATTGTGTGCTTAGTCCAAGATTAGCTCATGGAATGGTGGTATCCTGGATGGTAGGTAGTGGGTCGTAGGGAGTGCCTGAAAGTAGACCTTAAATTGAGCATGAAAGAGCGTCAGCGGCTGTGTTGTGTACAACAGGAATGTAAAAGTAGACTAAAAAGAGCTAAGAGGTTGCTGCCAGCCAAGTCAGCCTGCGAATCAGCCACAAAATGGTTAGCGAGGATGGCCACCTTTGTTAATGATGTCGCAGACTGCGGAGTTGTCAGAGCAGCATTTAACGGCCTTGCCGGTCCAAAGATGACCCCATGTGAGGGTGGCTGCCACGATGGGGTAGATCTCCTAAAAAGTAGAAGTCTCTCTAAAGGCCGGAAAGGCATCCTTCAGTGTGGGCCAGGCATTCCTAACCAGTGGTTGCCTGGTGACAGAGGGACCCCGAGTGTCGTGAAAAGGAGGCTGTGGTGGTGTGAACACTGTTAGGTGTTTGTGAACCTGTTAAATCAACAAAAAAATTCATCCAGATAGTGGATGACTGATGGACACCTGAATATTTTTAGGAGCGGCCAGCAGAGGGTTTGTGCGAAGATGTTGAATACTTAGGGCTGGTCCTAGAGCCAAACGTAGGCCGGGGCCATAGTGAAGGGTGAATAGGTAGTAGATTAAAGGTGTTGGCTAAGTCTGTCTTGCTCAACCAAGCCTCACTACCTGCTGAAGTGATAGCTTGCATGGCATCGTCGATTTGCACAGTGCAGTGAGCACTCCTTAGTGGGAATGAGGGAGTTGATGCTGGGAATGGATGTAGAGTGCGGTGCGGAAGAGGTCAATGATCAGACGGATTATGGGGTATTGTGAATGGCTACCTCGATGGGATTGGTACGCCAAGATGAGAAATGTGAAGACGGGAAAGAGGCGATTGTGAAACCAGTGTATGATTGCTGTGGACAGAAGGTGGTCCACCGTAAGAGGGTCAATGGATGCAGATAATAGGTTAGGGCATACAAGTGTACCTGTGGGAATGGCGAAAAGGCCCGTGTGAAATCCCTGTGAGAAACCCAGCACCAGAATCTACCAGATGCCTAGCTGGGTGTAAATGCAGATAGTATGCCAGGATATCAATGTTAACCTTAGTTAGGCGTATCTTAGGTGACAGACGGTTTTTATATGTGGACTAGGTGTGGGCTCTGGAGCTGATGTACGATACCCTGCATGTAGTGAAATAGCATACCACAGCATTAAAGTGATAGTGCACCTGAGCCTTCTCCAGAAATGGTCAGCCCAGCTTGTCCCTCTGCCCGCCTCCCTGTCTAGTGAGTGGGGTGAAGGAGTGGTGAGAAGTGGAAGTGGCTGTCTCTATGCGAGAGGCAATGACAAACTGAAGAATGGAAAGCTTTGTTAAGTCGTGGGTCTCACTCTTAAGGACTACTGAAATGCCACTATGAATATAACCTTTGTACTGAAGGGTGTCTCTGGAAGTTAAGTAGTGATGTTAGTTTAACGTCCTTTCCATCAGGAATTTCCTTATCCCACTTTGTCTGTTGAGACGTATGGAGTAGTGATAGTGGGTGGTGGGGGACAGGGAGGGAAATGAGGGGTAAGTCAGACTGTATGACCGAGATCGCCAGGGGGCTTAACGAGACACCTGGTGTGGCTATAGCCGATTCCAATTACCAGCCTGTTGATCGTTTGGAGGCTGGCCAGGACAGCGACCGGGGTCTCCTGATTGGAATCTGAGGAGTAAGCTGGCGGCCCTTGTGAACTAGAGCCGGGCCTGGGGATGTTGGCTTGAGCCGTCGTGAGCCTACTGGCAGTCGCTGGAGAGGGGATACCCCTGTGTCTGAGCTCTGCTGACATTTTAGGAATGGTCCAGAATCCCAGGTAACTGAGGGTAGAAAAGGTGAGGGATTCCTTCGGAGACCCAGGCCTGACTGGCGTGCTGGGTATTTCGTCCAACAACAGACTGATTATTGGGATGGATTCTTGTGACATTCTGAAAAAGAAATAATTATTTGGATAAGTAATGTGTCTTAGAGGTGTGGATGAGACCTTCGGAGAACTGGCCTGCTAGCTAGTGCCGAGGCGAAGAATTTACCTAGAACCAAGTGACAGGTGAGGCCCTGCTAATGCCAAGTGGTGGAGAGAGGCTCTACGTATGATTTGGGCCGAGGAAATTTTGTGGCCACTTGAACGTGGTGGCAGGGTGTCGGCCTCTCGGTGACCGTAAGAGATTAAAAACGTGTGGCCGTGACTTGGGAAGTCCTAAAGAAGGGCAAACGAGGTAGCTATGATTTGGTCGTGGGGCTTAACCTCTGTGTATGAGGTGGGGGAGTAGACCTCGCGGGACTGTAGTATTACTTAGGATAGCTAAGGCCAGTTCACTAGCCTGATGGGGCTTGTCTCCTTGAATGGTGTAATGGAACGTATATATATACTTAACCTTGAGTATTGTCCTATTTCTTTGGTCAATGCACAGGAGGATTTCGATATATTCTTGCTTCTGCAGGGAACGGGTCCGGTGAAGATATCCCAAGGGTAATAAAGATGCTAGAGGGCCTGCGGCGTGCCACTGGTTTGCCAAGTGTAAAAATGTCAAACGTATGGGTATAGTGTAATCGTGAAACTGTAACGTAAGAACCCATGTACAATGAGGGACCTGAACGTTGGTCCGTAAGTAGAGACAAGCCCCCTGGGATCCCCTGATTGGAGGATTTACATGATACGAAGGCAAAGTGAGGCCTTAAGGAGAAATGTAATTGCAGTGAGTAAGATTTAACAATACCTGAGACTGAAATACAGGGAACCAGGTAGTCTTATTGGTGGTTGATGCAGTGTAACTTGGTGAAACTGCGGTAATGACACAGGTCTGTATGAAGAAATGTAGAAACAACAAACAAGAAATGTAACGTTAAATAAGTAGTAGCAAGGTGGTGTAGGTTTGTGTGATTGATGTTTTCATCGCAGTTAGGAATCTCAGACCTGGCCCGTTTGAAGTTTAGAACCCACTTGGGTGGTGGGGAGGCTGAATGATGCTGTGGAGGCTGAATGAGGCTGAATGAGGCCTTGAGGGAAAAAGAACTGGTAAACCTTACCTGATACAGTAATACAGTAATACAGTATACTGGGATACCACTTCTTGTTTGGAGGAAAGTATTAAAACCTAAAAACATATGCAGTCTACGTGTAAGAAACCAGTATATAAGGAATTTTAAGGAACGGAGGTTTTAAAATCGTGCTAATGGTCTTTGCTTACTTTAAAAAAAAAAAAAAAAAAAAAACAGCTGCTGCTTTTTTATTTTGGTAGTTGATTTAGTCCTGTCTCCACATAGAATGACCCTACAGCACATGTGGCGAAGATAATTCAAACCGTAGTAGAGGGGGCTCTCCAAGAGGAAATAATCACAAATTCCCAATCAGTCTTTCTGATTAACAAGTTCCCCAGAACACCTGTCTTTTATACATTACCAAAGGTCCATAAAGATGTACGCTATCCCCCTGGTCGCCATGTTTGGCGGGGACAAATTCAATTTCTCAGCCTTTAGCTATTTTTGGAGACCAGTTTCTCCAACCCCTAGTGACCTCTGGCACGTCTTATATTAAAGACACTAAAGATTTTCTACAAAAAAAATTGTTATCTACCGGTTGACCCTACAGAGTTACTGGTGACACTAGATGTGTCCAGTCTTTATACCTCTATATCCCACGACGAAGGTCTGAGGATAATACGTGACAAACTCTCCTCTGTCCTTGTAGACATGAACTTGTGTAATTTTGCAATTAAACAGTGTTTGTGACTAAGTGGCTACTCAGTGTGCACTTCCTGTCAGTCCGTCCGGTTACAGGAAACAGAAACTCCTGTTCCGCGCAGAGTTTCTGTTTCCTGTACCCGGCCGGACTGACAGGAAGTGCACACTGAGTGTGCACCTTCCTATCACTCTGGCCGGGCCCTGCGGACCGGAGAGGAGCTCGGCCACGCTACAGGGGAGAAGCAGAGCTGCAGCCGCCTGTCTTAAAATAATTTAGGGTGGCCTGGGATTTACCTCCCTGCCCCCTGGCCCAGCCCGCCCCTGGATCCTAGGGACCTGATGCCTGTTATGCAGTGTTGAAAGCTTAGCGGTTCTGATGGAGGTGGTGTGCAATGTGTGAGCTTATATTGTTGATACATGCAAAGATGAGGATCTCATATATATATATATATATATATATCATTCGCTTAACGGTTATGGTGAAAGTGTGTGTACTGTGCGTGTCTATTATGAAGAGAAAGAGGAAGGAGGAAGGAAAAAAAATAAAAAAAATCCCTGGGTGCACTGGCAGCGAGGCCTGCGTTAAAACAGTAAAAAAAAAAAAAAATAAAAGAGCACTAACATCTATCTTTGTGTGGGTATGTCTAAGTAGATTCCAGGTCGGGGGTTAGCCTGCATACAGGTGCCATTAATTTAAGAGAGTGTAACGCCGACATTAACCCCTTGTGTGACATGTCATGATTCCCTTTTATTCCAGAAGTTTGGTCCTTAAGGGGTTAAACATATACATGTGTGTTATGTCTAGTAAATTAAGCGAGGCTGTGACTTGGCGATAAGGGGTGGTGTGTGTCAATGGGGATTCTGCCCGAGTTTGATAGCCCTGAGAGGTATGTGTGTCACCTACTCTGTTACGTGGTTAGTTAGGTTACCTTTGCGTTAAGGGACAAGAAAAGTGGTTAGTAAACTGCAGTAGAATGAGCCACCATCGTTGGGGTTAAAGTGTAGGAAATGTCCGGGGCTATGACAATACACGCAGGTACGCAGCAAGTTTGACGATCTGGCACCCGGCCCAGTTCAGGTGGTAACAGCAACGTATGGGTCGGGTGTGAGTCCTTGTGATACGAACAGGACAGTTCTTGTCGGGTCCCACCTGTGCTGTGGGGATGCCGGGCTCTTCTGGCCCGTTTGGCAGAGGGAGTCCATAGGTAGGCCCAGTGAGTGCAGGAGCGGTGCTGCGTTGCATATTTCCCGTATCTGGTGTGAGACCGGTCCCTGCTGGATGGTTAGAGTGTGGGACGGTCTAAAGCGGTACCTGAGGCCCTGTTGTTGAGAAGGGTGGTAAGTGGTTGGAGGGAACGTCTCCATGCCAGAGTGCCGTTGGAGAGGACGGCATAGAAGCTCAGCACCCTGTTTTCGAATTGTAGGGGTGTCCTGCCCTGCAGGGCGTCCAGTACTGCGGTTTTGTCAATTCTGTTTCGGAATGCAACTATGACGTCCTGGGTAGCCCCGGTAGGTGCATTCAGTGATTTGGGGATCCTGAAGAGATAGTCGGGGTGTATGTGGTCTGATGGTTTAATGACCTTCGGTAGCTCTACTTCAGTTATATCCTCCGGGAGTCCCCTGACTTTCAGGTTGTCACGCAGTCTGGCGTCTTTGTGCTCGGCCATGCGGTGTTCGTGTGAGCATTGTTGTAGCTGTAGCTCCTGCACGGTACGTTTAAGTTCCTCTATGTCCCGGGTATTTGTTTCTGTTCAGCTCTCCATTGTATTTAGGCGGGTTGTCATCCCTCAGTGCAGTGATGTCGTTATGGTGGTCCGCGAGTATTTGCTTGAGAACCAACACTGTCACTGGTGTGGAGTCTGGGTCAACGTTGGTCGGTTGTGAGGGCCGTCCTGACATGGTGGCCGGTAAGTAATCCTCTCCTGAGAGGTCGTCTGAGAAATCCGAGCATCTTCCGCGGAGCGCCGCCATGTTGGGTCCGCTTGCTCCTCGGGCCTGTATCTACATGTCTCCTATGGCGAGTCCCGGGTTGTTGTTTTTTCCAGGTTTGGCTTTTTCGTTTTGCGTCCCATTTTGTTAGGGGGTGAGCTGGGGGTCCCTGCCGTGGTTTAGGTGTCGTTTGTGTGGGTATTTTAACGCTTGTGTCTCGGAGCTCCGGAGTATTGCGGACGCTTGGTTTGGCTGTCAAGCTCCGCCCCTTGTAGTTTTATTTGTAACTTTATTTTATTTTTTTCCAATTCTTTATTTTTGCGTGCATATAGCTAACATCGTTGTAAACTTAGCTACAACAGCTCATGTTCACAGTTTTAACAGACATTTACAACAACTATGGCTTTTATATCTATGCACATTTTTATAAAATATAGTTAACTAAAAAAAAAACTAAAAAACTTTGTAGTGGTAACAGTAGTACCGTTTGGGGGTGAAGAGAGTGTGGCACTGCTATCTATGTGTCTGCCCTTGAGGGCTGCCCCCCTTGCCTCTGTTCAGTGTGGTCGTTTTCAATGTGGTCCGCTGTGTGTCGGCTAGGGGGGGGGGGGGGGGGTGTGAGGGTATCGTGGGTTAATGTGGTTAAGTGGCGTCTCTGCGTTGTATGCATCTGCCTTTCCATGTGAGAACGTGTGGTATGTTTGCGGCATTTGGCGCATGTATGCATTCTAGTTGGGTCGGCCACTAGGTATTACGATTTATTTGAGGGAAACATACTGAGAAAGTCTTGTTAGGAAAAACAATGCATTATTATGTAAGCATGTTTAAAGAGGGTTGGTTAGTCTGCTGAGCGTGAGTCTCTGACTTTATGAAACGTTCCGTCTGCGTAGGTGGTGGAATGAGAAAGAGAGGAGAGTCCCTTTATGTTAGCTGGTCAGTGATTCCTCAAGTGGGCGATCCGCCTGGGGAGGTTCTGAAGGAGTTCCGTGGGGTAAAGTCCCGGATGTTGTCTGGGTTCAGTTGGGCTATGCCCTGTCTGGATGCAGGTACCGCTTGCAGGATGCCTGTTGATTGCAGGTGAGTTTCAAGCTCCTGTTTATCTTGCGCCTTATATGTAATCCCGTTGTGAGTGAATGATATGGCTCGAGGGGTGCCCCATCTGTGTGGGATTTCTCTAAACCGGAGATGGTGTTGCAGGGTTTTTCGCCAGGCTATTGTGTTCCTGGTCAAATCTGGGAATACTGTTAGCAATGCCCCCTCAAACAGTATGGGGGGGGTTCCCCGCAGTGCGGTCATGAGCGAGTTCATGTCGGCTAGTGTTTGAAACCTCAGTATGAGGTCCGCTGTCGGTGCTCGGGGTGATTTCGGCAGCCTGAACATGCCATCAATTTTCATGGTTTTCACCCGCTTCAGTGGGAGCAGGACTTCGAGGAGGCGCCTGATGTAATGGGGTAAGTTGTCAAAACCTACCGACTCTGGTATGCCCCTCAGCTTTAAGTTGTAGCATCTTCTTTGGTCCACTATGGTATCCAGCCTGTCATTGGTAGCGGTTTGCCATTTGACCAGGTCTGTAACTTTCTGTTCAATTGCATGAAGCCTTGTGTCATGGGTGCTTGAGCTGGCCTCTGAGTGATTTGTGTCGTGGCCCCTTCAATGGCTTTTCTATAGTAGGCCATGTCTGCCGCCAAATCTTTGCAGAGTTCCGCCAGCATTACCTTGAGTTAGTCGGCTGTGACTCGGTCCCCAGGCGTTGGGGGTGCCTGTAGGATGCTCCTTCCAGGATGTCAGTGGCGAAATCCTCCGAGGAGTAGGAGAGGTCGTCGTGCTGCGCCATTTTGGGTCATGCGGCCTGTTGCGAAAGCCGGAGCATTTCGCCAATGTCCCTCCCGTGGGGGCTTTTTTCGGCTTTTGCCTTTTTAGATTTTCTGCCCATGTTCTTTCAGCCCGTGCCTGGATTGTTTGTGGGGTTGTTTGGGCCCGGTTTCCACCCTATAATCTCTGTTTTTATAAAGGTCAGAGACGGAGCTCCGAGAAATGCGTCCTCAGTTGCTCTGTTAGCTCCGCCCCCATAACATTATATTTTTTTTAAAGCAAATTTAGTTTATTATTTACTAAATAAATTGTACTTTTTATTCTAGTATAATACTTCTCTACAGACTGCTTTTTATCGTCCAGATATAAAAAGGAGTACACCACTCATAAAAAAAATAAAATTATAAATATAAATAAATCTCCCGTAACCCCACCAACACTATATAAGACAACATATATATTTTTCTCCTCTGACTCAAATATGTCCAGAGACTTTATTTTACAGAAATGACAGGTCATGCTTTTTCCCCAAATACTGTGGTCAAAATAAAAGGCATCTATCATTGATGCAGAATACCCTAATGTCTTGTATGACAAGAACACATGTGAAGGCAGAATTAGATTTGGATTTTTTTTTTTTTTTAAGTATGTTCTGCTATAATCTTTATAGCACATTTTAAAAACAGACTTATGCATACATTAATATCAACGACTGTCACGCCATCTTCCTTTGTTGGGCATTAGGTCGCGTTCTCGATTTTTCTTCTGTTTAAATTCCCGGTAACGATCCGCCATTTGAAAAAGCTCATCTGGAACCTCCTAAGAATAGATTTGAAACTAGAATTTAATCTCTAGGTTTTGCACGGGCGGTACTATGCAACCATTATCTTTAAATTGTCAATTACTGTGTATATATTCAATATATGTGACTATAACAGATCAGGCCACACCTTAAAAGCCAAACGATGCAAATTGTGTGAACTTGCACTGTGTTGCATACATTAAAATTAAGGGAATAACCGAACAGATAAATTATTAAGCACCCAGTTAACAAGCTAATTAATGCGAACAAATGCCATGGTTTCAGTCCACTAGTCCTACCCCTCAAAAAATAAATTATAACAAAATTGGCAAAGTACATTAAATAGAATGGTCAGGAAAACCAATATGAATCATCCAAGGGTCATTAGAGAACTCTTCACTGGGTGGGGGGGCAGGGAGAGAGAAATATTTTAAAGAAAAATTAAATTATATATATTTTCTCTATCAATCTTAAGAGAGTCCATTTACAATGAAGATGTATGTAAAGGAGGTATTGAGATGAAAACATTCCTCCGAAGTACATTGTGTTCTGTTATTTATTTAGATCTCAGTGCTGCTGCCCCGCCTCCCTGTCTGCAATCAATCTTGATGATTTCGGACATTCCAAAACTTTCCCATAGGGAAGTATTGAAGGTTATTGTGCATGTGCAGCAAATTGCCATTAGTCATCATCTCTTTATAAAGATACATGCAACCAATACATCCCTATGAGGAGCGTTCAGAGCCTGCATACATACATAGCGGTAAAGATGCTGAACTTGTGAGTGTAAATACTGACTTTTCCAGGCAAACGCAAATGTTCACACAGCTGGGGACAGGTTATATGATGACGCAGTAGTGGTACTGGTGTCTATATTGTTCTTTTAAAAACCTGAGACATTGACTTACAATTTGCTAACACAAACGAACAATGAATTAATAGGGGACTCATTTACATGTCTACCTGCCTACTGTATTACTGTGAATTAGTTAAACAAAGTTTGTGTCTAAATATAACACACAAGTATAGAAAAAAAAAAAGCAAGGAATGATTTGCTAAGAGATGAAGATCGTGTCACCATGTCATTGTATGAAACATTTTAAACTGATAAATAGGCTCTAAAGGAATAGCACAGTAGGTGTTGCTCTTCAGCTCAGCAAATGTCCTCCAATTCACTTTCAACTGAAGCAGAATGTTTTAAAAATGTATCATGAGAGATATAGATATAGCTATAATTAAACACCAACAAAACCTTACCTGGTTTGCACGTTCCAAGATATTTATTAACTCCTCCGAAACTCTCCAGTCATTTCTAGTAACCAAAGTAACGGACTCTCCAAAACGTCTGTAAGAAATCATATTATATTTAATATATATTAAGTACAAATAAAATAATCTATAATATAAAGTGCACATAAAACGTGCAAATAAAATAGCAATATTTATTTTAAAACTACTTAATAGAATAAAAGAAAACCGTAACATTTAGGGAGTGGCATAATTGTTAAGTAAGTAGGACTACTACAGGAGTGCCTCCAGTTTCATTTGGGAATTCAGATAAAGATAAACAGGGATGCGCCGACATTTTTCACCGAAAATGGGCCTATCCCGTTTCGGCGGAAAACTGCTCAAATTCACAGAAATTAAAAAAAACACAAACATTTTTTTAGTGCATATTGTAACAGACATGCTTGCATTAACAATTCAGATGATTACAGATCACAATAATAGATAGTTATGATAACAAGAAACGTCAAGAAAACTGCACTTGGGACAGGGGAGGAGAAGACTATGGGACGGTGGGGGAGGAGAAGGGGGGTAGAGAACAAAACACTGTGGGACTGGGGATGAGGGGGGGGGGGGCGAACACTAAAAAAAGAGGGAGGGGAGAGGAACATTAAGTTGGGGAGGGGCCACTAAAAGAGAACTGAGAAGGGAAGTTTTTCATTTTAGATTAAATCCATTAACCCCTTAACGACGAGTGACGGACCTTGTCCGTCAAGCGGCAAAATTAACCCCAGATTGCCGCGACCGCGGGGTTAATGGTGCTCCGGTCTGCCTCTGTATTGGAGGCAGACCGGGAGCACCGGATTGGGCTGTCCCAGCACATGTGCCCGCTGTGACAGCATGTCAGAGCGAGCACATGTGCTCAGTATACTCACCTTCCGCCTCCCCGGACTTCCAGGTTCACTGTGAAGTGCAGGGAGATGGTTCAGTGCTGATCCTGCCCCCTGTAAAAAAAAAAAAATTAAAAATTAAAATCCCACCCCCCTTTACCCAGTTTAATAAAAAAAATGAACCCCCTTCCCTGCCAATTGATCACAGACTACAGTGATCAATTGGCAGGGATTGCATTTTAAATTTATTACATTTATTTTAATTAATTTAAATATTTTAAAATTATAAAAATTTAGCTAGCTGGGGAGGGTGGAAGTTAGTGGGGAATTGGGGGATTTAGTGTTAGGCTAACTAGGGGGTTAACGTTAAAAAAAGTTTTAAAATAAGCTTTAAAAAGTTAAAAAATGAAGTTTAAAAAAAAGTTTTAATAACGTTTAAGTAAAAAAATAAAAAAAACACCCCCCTTTACCCAGTCCAAATAAAAATTAACCCCTCCCTGCCAGTCGATCACTGCCTACAGTGATCAAAATACAGATCACAGTATTATACTGTGATCTAATTTTTTTTTAACCACTGACGATTAACTTTTATTTATTTTTTTAACCCTCAGGGGTTAAATTTATTTAATTAACTAATTTAAATATTGTATAATTAAATATTTTGCTATCTGGGGTGGGAGTTATGGGAAAATTGGGAATATACTGTTAGTGCTGCTTACTGCTAGTTAGGGATTAACGGTAAAAAAAAAAGAATAGAAAAAAAAAAAAGTTTTAAGAAAGTTTAGGAAACTTTAAAAAAAATGAATAAGCAAAACAAAAAAGTTTAAAAATTTGTTTTAAAAAGTGAAAAGTTTTAAAAAGTAAAAAGAATACATTTAAAAACGCTCACTACCACTACACCCGGAACAAACTAGAGAAAAAATGATCCCACGCTAAGTTTCAAAATATGCTTTTTGAATTACCCCAGGGTGTATTCTTTAATAAATAGTATGTGTTTGTGGGGAAGTTTCAATAATCAACCATCTAAACTACTCCAAATTGGAACATGGACACAGCGTAAAACTTCAAAGTTAGAAAAAAACTGAATGGCTGCGTCTCAAATGTGCCCCTTCAACATCCACATATACCTGGCAAAGGTACATACGGGGGTATTGCTGTACTCAGACCACTTAGCTGAGCAACATATGAACTATTATACAGTCATAGCACACATAAGGTTTGCAAAATCACTTTTGCCTCGTTTCCACTGAGCGGATCGGTTCGGTACGGTACGGTTCGCTATTTTGGGTGTTTCCATTATGAAAGTGGTCCATATAAGCGAACCGTACCGATTCATTCAGGGTCCTGCTTCAGATGTAGGGCCATAGGAAATGGAACGGTTCCGTTAGGGCGGAGCTACTATACAATCCATTGATTGGTGGACAGGAAAAGCATTTTTTCTAAACCCTGCATGGCCCTGAAAGGTCTGACTTGCAGTGGAAACGCTCACCAGAATGGGCTGGTCCATTCTAAACCTTCCAAACTGTACCGACCCAAACCGATCCTCTCAGTGGAAACGAGGCATTTGTGTGTCAAAAAGGCAGAAAAAACGCTTATTACCACTACACTTAGTACAAGCTAGCGGAAAAATGATCCCACGCTAAGGTTCAAAATATGCCTTTTGAAATACCCTGGGGTGCCTACTTTAAGAAATGGTAGGCCTTTGTGGGGTAGTTTGAATTTAAAACCTGCAAAGATGCTTGGAAATTGCACATAGGCCCAGCATCAAAATTCAAAGTTCGGTAAAAACGGATATGGCTTGGTCTCCTATATGGCACTGTAGCTTCACGAAATAGTGCCAAAGACATTCATTGGGAGTGTCCTTTTACTCAGAAGACTTAGCTGAGCATAATTTGGGGGGGGGGGGGGGGAAACTTAGTGGCACATTTGAAATATACAAAATGCCCAGCAAAAATGCAATCCGTATGTAAACAAATGCCCAAAATTATTTTTTACCACATACTTTGGCATATATTGGTGAAAGAATGGGGGAATGCTAATGCACAATATGCACCTTATGAGATACCCTGGAGTGTCTACTTTTACAAATGGTAGGCCTTTGTGGTTTTTTTTTTTTGAACAGTCAAACTACTATAATACCCCAAATGGAAGCAGAGGCTCATTAAATCCGTCTCTCAAAATTCTACTGTGAATACTGAAAAGGACAGGTCTCCTATATTGCACTGTAGCTTCACGAAATAGTGCCAAAGACATACAATGGGGGTGTCATTTTACTCAGCAGATGTAACTGAACACAAAATAAAACTTTGTACAGGAATAGCACACACCAACTACAAAACACACATGAGGAGTTCTGTTATAAGTTTGTGTGCCAAAACCCCCCCAAAAAACACAATTTTACTCCAATATTTAGCAGAGGTTGGCGGTGAAATGGCTACGTAGAAAGTGTCAAAACAACCTTAGGTAAATAGCCTGTGATGTCTACTTTATATAAATATATACTTTTGTGTGGCAATTTTGTTTTCTTTTATGGCTATTAAGCTTACAAGACAAACATACCAAATTCTAAAAATCGCTCCACATTAAACATTTTTTACTCCTTGTGCTTTGTGACCTGTAACTACCAAAAAAAACTGAAAATCCCAGACACATTATATATTCTGTAAATCAGAACTACTAAATTAAATTATTTTTAATTACTTTCCTTAACCTGCACTAATTGTGCACACATTATTATTGCAAAAACTGTAAAAAAAAAACCAACAACATTTTTCTGTATTTTTTTATAATAAATAAGCATATACACACACACACACATACATACATTATATATATATATTACATCGGTGCAATAAATTAGTAAAATGTTAATTACATTTGAACGCAAACAGCAAAAAATGCTGTTGTCATTAAGTGAAAAAAACAAGCTTCTGAAGCTCTGTCCTTAAAAGGACCACTCGAGTGCCAGGAAAACACTTTTTCCTGGCACTAGAGTGCCCTGAGGGTGCCCCCACCCGCAGGGTCTCCCTCCCGCCCGGCTCTGGAAAGGGGAAAAGGGGTAAAACGTACCTTTTTCCAGCGCTGGGCGGGGAGCTCTCCTCCTCCTCTCCGTTCCGCCCCGTCGGCTGAATGCGCACGCGCGGCAAGAGCTGCGCGCATTCAGCCTGTCGCATAGGAAAGCATTATCAATGCTTTCCTATGGACGCTTGCGTGCTCTCACTGTGATTTTCACAGTGAGAATCACGCAAGCGCCTCTAGCGGCTGTCAATGAGACAGTCACTAGAGGATTTGGGGGAAGGCTTAACCCATTAATAAACATAGCAGTTTAGCTAGCTGGACCTGGCACCCAGACCACTTCATTAAGCTGAAGTGGTCTGGGTGCCTAGAGTGGTCCTTTAAGGGGTTAAAAAGTCTAATATTAATACAATTTTAGGGGGGGGGGGGGGGGGGGGGGGGGATGGAAACCAAAAACGTTTTTTAAAACCATTTGGGGAAAAAAAGTCATTTTCGGTTTTTGGCCAAGGGTATCCTGAATTTTCAGTTTCGGCCCACAATTTCCATTTAGGTGCATCTCTAATAAATAGTGTCCTGTCCAGCAATTGTTTTTTGTTTCCATTAAATATTGCGCTTCTTTAAGCATTCTAATGAAAAATACATTTAAACATTACTTTCCAGGACACCCAAAATATTCAGATTCTGAAGGGTGTGTTTTTTTGCAAACTGTTTGTTATTGAAAGGTTTAATGGAAAATTATCACGTCTGGCAAGAGTAGTAAGTGGAGTACTTTAAAAGGTTTTATACTCTTGAGTGTCTATTACTTTAATAGGTTTACTCATAGTTTTGTAAGGGATTCTAGACAACACAAAATTATGGTCAGGTACCAGTCTACAATAAAAGTTCAATAAATTAGGAAACTGAACAATATGGTATATAGGATATTCAATATAGATAAGTGCAAAGTTATGCATTTTGATCCAAAAACAAAAATCCAAATTATACTTAAATGGGTCTGGCTTCTAAAATCATTACACAAGGACCAGGGAATTTAGAGAAAATAGTCCAGAAATATATTTTCAGATATGCAAACAGTAATTCAAAGTCTACAAATATAATTCACAGTAGCACAATAACATTCAGGGAATAGAATATATGCATAGGGAGTTACAAAAGTGCACCTGCACAGGACAAACACCTTGCTTTTACATTACAAATGCTATGAAGACTATAAGAAAGCAAATGTTGGAGGGGGCAGAGCGAATCGGCACTAGTGAGGAGACCAAGGAATTAAACCATTGGAGAAAAGCTTAATATTTACCATAATCAACATAAAATGATTTTCAAATAAAAAGACTATCAAATCATACTTGAAAATAAAACCAAAATTCTTTTGATTCTACTCACCCAGCTCTTCCTGTGCGTCCAACTCTATGCACATATTCTTCAATATTACGAGGAAAATCGTAATTGAAAACAATTGTAATATCGTGGACGTCTAGTCCACGTGAAGCTAAATCAGTGGCTATTAATATTCGTATTTTTCCTGAGAAGAGATAAAATTGCATGTCATACAATCATACCCTTTACACAAAGCAGGAAAAAAATAAATCTTAATAAAAGTTACATAAATGACACCCACACAAAAACAGCTAACACTCTCAAATTAAGTCTGGCATATTTTGTACACTTCTCATCAATAGTACAAAATATAACATATTTTTGCAACCATGTCATGGGCATAACACACAAAACGTTATTAAAACCAAAAACCACGCAAACCTTTTTTAAATTTAAAAATAAATACTTGAGAATTGTGAGAAAATGGCCTTGTAACACTGCTACTTTTTTCACTTGTATTTACAAAATTGAGTGAAATTGCACTTGTGGTCCAGACAGTTATTTGGGAAGAAAAATCGAATGACTTGTGTATCAAACCTCCAAATAATGGTCATCAAGGTACAAAAGACATGAAAAAGAATCCTGCAAAAGCATGATACTGAATTTGTACAGTAATACTCTATCCATCGTGCCTGATGGAAATATATGCATATGAAGAACACACTAGATCTGAGTTACCTTTTTAATGGTTTTGTAAGGTGCAGGATGTTTGCAATAACCATGTTCGAGTTATACATAAAGAATAACTCAATATATAATGAGAATTATGTAAATACTATAGCATTATACCTAAAATTATCTAGTTTACCTTCTCTAAAATCGTCCAGAGCTTGCTCCCTATCGCACTGCTCTCTGCCCCCATGGAGAGCTTCACATTCAATTCCTTGAATACACAAATCACTCGAAAGGTCATCTGCCCTGTGATGGAAAAATGAGAAAAAGGAAAAAAATAAAAAACAAAAGAACTAAACTTTAGGCATGACTATACATTCAGCACTGCATGGCCCACGCCTAGTAATAGCAGCTTACATGCAATAAAAGGTTGAATTCGTTTTCCTTTACACTGTATGTACTAATAGATTCCCATTTAAACAGTTTCAGTTACCTTATCAGTGAATCAATCATGAAGACTTTGATATTTACATGCACAAGAGACGTGTACTTGTGTTTTCTTTTTTTTTTATATATTCTTTATTTTTGCAGGCATAAGGTCAAACAGTTGCTTAGGTAACAGTATGCAGTCGTACAGTTCAAAATGCGCAAAGGTAAGACATATATTGTGCCCATTTTTTAACGGTATACAAGAATAGACGGTGGATGTAACCAGCATATATAACGTTGACATTTTAGCTCTATAAGGGTAAGTCGAGTGTGTAAGGTGTTGGAGGTGTCTAGAGGACTTGCCTATCTATGCATGCTGTATGAAGGGAGGAGGGGGGGGGGGGGAGGAGATGTTGCACTGTGGTTTGGTCCACTAATGAGTGGTGTGGTTAGAGTCATGCCCCAAAAACATTAGACAAGAGAGTCAAGGCAGTGACATAAGGCAGTGAGTTTAACATGCGCTAAACATTTTTAAGAAGTTATAAGAACTGGTTTATAAAAGGAGGCATACTAGGTTAGGTAATAAAACGCAAGGAGCATAACAGAATACCATGTTGTGTTAGTTATAAACAGGCTAGACTCGCTAGATTAGTGGTAGTCAATCAATAGTGTATCACCCAGGCATTAAACATGTACAAGAAGTTAGGAACTGTTGCGTCCGTAAAGAGTAGGGTGTCATGTTGTGGAAGTTGACAATATATGTAAGCGGGTTGGGTGGTTAGGAGGCCTACATGTTGGTCATTACAGATGGTATGGCAATCCTGCTCAGTTCAGGGGAGCAGACAGGCTATAGCGTTGAGATTTTTAGTATAAAACGTGAGGAGAGCAGGTTTTTAGACGTCATTGAATTATATATTAGGTTAACACCGAGCAGGTAAAGGTTTGAAGGTAGCCCACTAGGACCTTGGTAAAGACAGGAGTAGGTTAGTGCGCGTGAGCCAGTGCAATTAGTGTATCGTAAGTACTGTTGGGTTCACACTCCGTGTGTACTGATAGTGAGCTAGGAAGGACCCAAGTAGATCTGTGTATGTGGGAATTCGTGGCTAGTGTGGGGTGTCTGAGTGTACAGTTTGGCTACGGTTAGTGTGACTCGTGGGTGGCAAGAGGCATGGGGGCTGGTGAGTTTAGTAAGAGTCAAACTATAAAAGCGTCATGCTGTGTATTGCCAGTCAGTCATTCCGGTGAGTGACTGTTGGGTGCGTGAGGCCGTTTACGCTTTGTGCAATAACTGGGTGCTCAATATATCAATGTGCCACCGGTCACCAGCAGTCGAGACAGTAAATGGTACAGTAGATAGGTACAGGAGTGAGTAACAACAGTGCAAACAGTAGGGACTATATACTTCATACAGTGTCCCGGTATTGGGGCCGACAGGGTTGTTGTCCGCTTCAGGATCGTACAAGATTCCATAAAAGCTTGTTAGCTGAGGCATAGTAGAAAAAGTGGGTTGCGATAACCAGCCATGGAAATCCAACCCCTGGGTAGGAGACTTTAGCTGGTTGACTGGATTGTGTTATTGTCTCTTGATAGCCGTATTGGATCCCAGCAGAGAGTGGAACAATAAACCGGTCAATGGTTAGTGAAGTCCCAGAGGTTATAGGTTGCTCGGCAGAGGTGGGTGTCGTGGTCCGGTATAGTAAGGCGATGGCGACGTCGGAGTGGAGGTGAAGGCGTCTCAGTTCTGTTTAGGTGGTGACCGCGGCGTATGTGACTGGTGTGAGGTTTCGGGGTACGAATGGGGCACTGCCCGCCAAGTTCCAGCTGTGAGTCGGTGTGGTGGGGGCTCTGAGGCGCGCCTGGAGGATTGAGTCCCACGTTAGGCCCAAGGTCTGTAGTAGTTCTGCTGTGTCTTGTGGGTCGTGGATATGGTGGGTTGTCTCACCGCGCTGCACATGGAGTGAGTTGGGGGTCCGCCAACGATACGGAATATTGTGTTGCTGGAGTGTGGCGGTGAGGGGTCGGAGTGATCTACGCCACGCCAGGGTACCCCTTGACAGGTCGCCATAAAATGTCAGCTTTGCAATCTCAAATTGTAAGGGGGGTTTTCCCCGGAGGGCGGTGAGGAGCGTCGCTCTGTCCGCTCCATTTTTAAAGGTAAGTATAGTGTCCCTTGTGGCTGAGTCAGGGGCTTTGGCTGGTTTTGGGATCCTGAAGATATCTGTGGACACGATAGGTATAGTATTACCTGGGGGCAGTATGCTTGTCAGAAGGCGTTTGATCGTGTGCGGGACTTCTGTCTCCGGCAGATCTTCTGGAAGCCCTCTGACCTTAATATTGTGTCGTCTTCTCGCGTCCTCCTGGGCATCCAAGCAGCGTATTTTTGCGGTTCAATTCCCGCATTTCACTTTGCACTGTAGCGATAGTGCGCCGGTGTTCTTGAGAGGAGGCCTCCAGCACAGTAATGCAGCCTGTCAGGCATTGCAATTCACCTCTTAAGGCCGTGACGTCCGCAAGAATATTATTTTGCAGATCTGCCAGTAGGGCTTTTTTTTGGTCACGAGGTCGGCATCAGGGTCTTTCCTTGCATTGCTTTGGGTTTTCTTTGGTTTTGGGTCTGGTGTTGGGAGGTATTCCTCATCTGCTTCCTCGGAATATTCGTCCGAGAAGTCTGTGCAGCCTCCATGGAGCGCCGCCATATTGGCTTCACTCGGGCCGCATGCTCGCCTCCACATTTCCCCTATTGTGAGCCTCGGGGCTGATACCTCTGCCGCCTTCTTCTTATGTTTGCGTCCCATCTGGCTTGTGGGGTACCCGTGTGTAGTCAGCGTTTAACGGGGTAAGTTTGGCTTTGATTAGGCGTGATTTCCCCGATTTTAGCACGGAGCTCCTGAGTAGTGCGTCTGTTCGCCTCGGTCCGCCGGCCGGAAGTCTACTTATGTTTTCTTATAAGAGAGGGTTTAGTGGTCTAAAATTCTTTAGACTGTATCAATGCCATGCCTAGCAATTTTAATATACCGTATATACTCGAGTATAAGCCGACCCGAATATAAGCCGAGGCCCCTAATTTTACCCCAAAAAACTGGGAAAACTTATTGACTCGAGTATAAGACTAGGGTGGGTAATGCAGCAGCTACTGGTAAATTTCTAAATAAAATTGTATCCTAAAAAAATTATATTAATTGAATATTTATTTACAGTGTGTGTATATAATGAATGCAGCGTGCGTGTATATGAGTGCAGCGTGCGTGTATATGAGTGCAGCGTGCGTGTATATGAGTGCAGCGTGCGTGTATATGAGTGCAGTGTGTGTGTGATGCAGAGCCTTGGTGGGGGGTGGGCATTTTTATTATTATTTTTTAATTATAATTGTATTTTTTTTGTTATTTTTTTATTATTATTTTTTATTTATTTTTGAATGTTATTTTTAATATTTTATTTTATTATTATTAATTTTTTTTCGCCCCCCCTCCCTGCTTGATACATGGCAGGGAGGGGGGCTCTCACTCCCTGGTGGTCCAGTGGCATTGGCAGTTCAGTGGGGGGGGGGAGGGGAGCTGTCAGAGAGCACTTACCTCTGCTGCAGATACTGTCCGCACCCTTTTCCTCCGCGCCGGTCCGTGCAGCTCCTCTGTGAGCTCACACTGTAAGTCTCGCGAGAGCCGCACTATGACCCTGCGGCTCTCGCGAGATTTACACTGGGAGTTGACAGAGGTGCTGAACGGACCGGCGCGGAGGAGAAGGGAGCTGACTGGAGCTGCAGTAGAGGTAAGCGCTCGCTGCCAGCCCCCAGTCTGTATTTTGGCAATGTATATTGCCATAATACAGACATTGACTCGAGTATAAGCCGAGTTGGGGTTTTTCAGCACAAAAAATGTACTTAAAAACTCGGCTTATACGGTATGTCACACCATAGCTTTTGGCAGAAAATAAGTCAGTTCTGAACATGCTATTTTCTGGAGTAAAAAAGGTTCAATAGCACATAGTAAGCACAAGGTAGACTAATAAAATGAGCGGATAATATGAGAACATATGTGCTCATGAAGTAAAGTACAAAAAAAAAAGTAATGACTAGTAATACTTACATTAGTTTTTTCGCAACAAATATTATGATCTTATCTTCAGGCTTCAAACAATCTATAAAATGTCGTGTAAAAGCCTTTTTTTCTTCTTCTTGAATAATCAGCACTTTTTGTGTAACTGTATTTACAGCCTGAGGGAGTGGAAAAAATATATATATTAAAAAAAAATAGAAAAAAATAAATTTATGTAATACACACTTTCCAAGGTAAAGGGAAACATTAGGTTCAACATTTTCAGATCTTTATGAAAAACCTAAAAGCCACATAAGGTTAAATATACACATACTACATAGGGTTGTCAAGCTAGTTTCTCCAGCTGGTCTTTGGGTGCAAAAAGCGATGTTCTTTACACAGCTAAGAAGTAAGAATTTATAAAAAAAAAAAAAATATAGACTGCACTCAACTAAATACAACAACAGGGTGATAACCTGAGCTAGGGCCGGCACACCCCACATGCATAGTATGAAAAAAAAAAAAAAAAATGCTCAGGCATTCACTGTGTTGAAGTATAAGCAGGTTTTTAATGGAACATCAAGTGCACAGCAACATTTCGACCTCCACTCAGCTTGACAAAAACTGTGCAGATGGAAACATTGCTGTGCACAAGATATAAGAATTTGTCACAAAACCACAAGAGACAATGGCATGCTCTAGATCAGGTACACAAACACCAGACTCCCATCTGTTAGCAAACTACAACTTCAAAGAGCCTGGGATTTTGTCTTGTAAACCATTAATTGAAGCTTGAAACTTTGCTAAAATCGGGATGTCAAGCATTCTGATCATTTATCACAAATACAGAGCAGTAGCTACAAATGGAGTGCATTCAATTTTAAAACTTACTGCTAAATCAAGCGTCCCCACATATACCATCATAGGATCCTTTAAGTACGATTTGGCAAGACGACGTACACCATCAGGCCATGTAGCACTACAAGTGACAAAAAAAAAAAAAAAAAAATGTAACACAATATTATCGGACAGATCAAAGCGCACTAATGAGAACATGAGCATCTCTTATTCATTCAAAACAGTCATGGCTGTGGAGAGCTATATAGATATATATGGGTCTATGTACATACACTTTAGAGTTATCTTTAGATTACAGCTACTTACACCAAAACATGCCTTGTAACATAAATATAATTTTAAGTAGCATCCAAGTCCTTGTTTGTCCTGTATCAGTGATCATCAACTTCAGTACTTAAGGTTTGTAAACTAAATTTCCCTTAAAGGAAATCTCCAGTGCCAGGAAAACAATCAGTTTTCCTGGCACTGCAGGATTCCTCTCCCTCCCACCCCCCAATCCCCAGTTGCTGAAGGGGTGAAAACCCCTTCAGTGACTTACCTGAGGCAGCGACATGACCAATGTCGCTGCCTGCTCCTCCCCCGCCGCTCCACCTTCTGCCTACGTCGGCCGGTGGGCGAGACTGATCCCGCCCACCGTCCGAGGAGACCTAATGCGCAGCAATGCCGCGCATGCGCATTAGCGCACCCCAAAGGAAAGCATTGAAAACGATTTTTCAATGCTTTCCTATGGGGAATTGAGCGATGCTGGAGGTCCTCACACAGCGTGAGGACGTCCAGTGACGCTCTAGCACAGGAAACCTGTGCTATAGAGCAGGAAGTTCCCTCTAGTCTAATAGACAGCCACTAGGGGAGGACTTAACCCTGCAAGGTAATTATTGCAGTTTATAAAAAAAAAATGCAATAATTACACTTGCAAGGTTAAGGGTAGTGGGAGTTGGCACCCAGACCACTCCAGTGGGCAGAAGTGGTCTGGGTGCCTACAGTGTCCCTTTAACCCCTTCAGGACGGAGTCAATAGTACACGTTCTGATCAAAACAAAATGTAAACAAAAACTGGTATTTGCGCTATATGTCTGTTCAACCGTAATTCACCATTCATTATTAAGCGCACCCACACTTATTATATATCACTTTGTTCAGGAGAAACTGTTCTTTAATTTTTCATGAACTATTGATATTTGAAACAATTTATTATGAATAAAATTTAAAAAACTGAGAAATTAAGATTTTTAAAAATACATTTGTAGACATTTTAGCTGTAAATGTCATAATACCGTTATAGCTTTAACTGCAAAAAAAACAAAACACATATTTGGATTCAGCAAAGTCTCACAAGTACAACAGTACCCCCCACTAACAGTTTTTACAGTGTTTTGGAAAGTTAAAGGGTCAAATATAGCACATTCCATTTTTCAGTTTTTCAAATTGAAATTCGCCAGGTTGGTTATGTTGCCTTTGAGACCGTGTGGTAGTCCAGGAATGAGATTTACCCCCATGATGGCATACCATTTGCAAAAGTAGACAACCCAAGGTATTGCAAATGGGTTTGTCCAGTCATTTTTAGTAGCCACAAACACTGGCCAAAGTTAGCATTCATATTTGTTTTTGTGTGAAAAAAGCAAAAAAACTAATATTTGGCCAGTGTTTGTGACTAAGTGGCTACTAAAAATGACTGGACATACCCCATTTGCAATACCTTGGGTTGTCTACTTTTTCAAAAGGTATGCCATCATGGGGGTAATTCTAATTCCTGGGCTTCCATACGGTCTCAAATGCAACGTAACCAATCTGGCAAGTTTCAATGTGAAAAAAATTAAATGCAAGCCTTATATTTGACTCTGTAACTTTCCAAAACACCATAAAATCTGTACATAGGGTGTACTGTTATACTTGGGAGACTTCACTGAACACAAACATAAGTGTTTCAAAACAGTAAAACATATTACAACAATAATATCGTCAGTAAAAGTGCCGTTCGTGTGTGAAAAATGAAAAAAAAGTTCACTTTTACTAAATATATCATAGTTGTAATACAATTTATCATTTTGAAACACTAATATTTGTGTTCAGCGAAGTCTCCCGAGTAAAACAGTACCCCCTATGTACAGGAAAACGGATTGCAGGTCCCCTCTCCCACCCCCCCAATCCCTGGTTGCTGAAGGGGTAAAAACCCCTTCAGTAACTTACCTGAGGCAGTGACGATGTCCCTCGTCGCTGCTTCTTCCTCCGTGACGCTCCTTACTCTGATTGCGTCAGCCGGTGGGCGAGACTGATCCCGCCCACCGGCCGGGCAGACCTAATGCGCAGCAATGCCACGCATGCGCATTAGCTCTACCCATAGGAAAGCATTGGAAATGCATTTCAATGTTTTCATATGGGGAAATGAGCGAGGCTGTAGGTCCTCACACAGCGTGAGGATGTCCAGCGACACTCTAGCACAGGTTTCCTGTGCTAGAAACCAGGAAGTGCCCTCTAGTGGCTTTCTAGTAGACAGCCACTAGAGGTGGAGTTAACCCTGCAATGTAATTATTTCAGTTTATAAAAAAAAAAACTGCAATAATTACACTTGCAGGGTTAAGAGTAGAGGGACTTGGCACCCAGACCACTCCAATGGGCAGAAGTGGTCTGGGTGCCTGGAGTGTCGCTTTAACATGTTTAATCTTTTTTTTTTTTTTTTTTTTTTTTTTACAACTCCCACCAGCATGGGAGGGCTGTCAGGCAGTCCTGCTGAAGCGGAGCGCCGGGAAGGTAAGTATCCCAGCGGCTCCAGGGCTCAAAGCTGTTACGGCGTTTTATGCCGCCGCAACGGCTTTAAAGCCCATTTAATGCGGGACGGCATAGAACGCCGTAACGGCATTAAGAGGTTAATGTACAGTAAAAGCCTTTAGTTTTTCATAAAATATTTGCAGAACCAATGTTTACAACTATTGTTCAATGTCTGTGTATTCTAAAAAAATTAAATAAAATAAAAATAAGTCACATCAAAGAGCATGCTAAATGCTTTCAGTGAAAATTGCTGCTTCATGGTCAAATTTCCTGCTGCTGAAAACATTAAGCTCTTTTAAATTTTAAATTAAACTCAATTATATTCTTATTCTGCGCTACGGAATCTGTTGGCGCTATATAAATGGCAATAATAATAATAATAATAATAATTCTAGGAGAACAAACACAAAATTCGGTAGTCAAAATGTATCACTCAGGATGCAAGAAAAGAAAAGAAGAAAAAAATAAAACCCACACCACACTCAAAACAAGTTCATAAGGGACAGTATACGCAATTATATACAGAAAACACTTTCATATTTCATGCAGTTACCTTGTCATGATGGTCTGTCTATCAGGTCTTATGTCAATTAAGAGCTTCTTAATCTGTGGTTCAAAGCCCATATCTAGCATTCTATCTGCTTCATCTAAAACCTGTAAGGAATAATACATTATGTGAAAATATTCAAAAAAAAAAAAAAAAAAAAGAAAATCTGTCTAATCACTCACTGCAATAACTTTTGAACATGGACAAGCAAGGTAAACGGGCACTCCAGGCACCAACACATGCATGCATTTTTTTTAGTTTGGGTCTAAATAATTATCAGTATTTCTTGCATCTTCAGTTTTTTTATTATATGAATAAATACAAGCATTTGTAGCACTATTAACCATGCCCTATCTATACACATTCACCATTATAATTACACTGAAATTCCAAACGCAATCAAAAGATATACTAAGATAAAATATGCAAAGACCCCATATGGTGACAGAGCCACTTTAAAAAAATCTAGCAGCTGTTGGAATCTTTCTAATTAAGGGAAGCTCTGTAGTTTTACCTTGTGCAACATGGCAAAAAAGAAAGAAAAAGAAACCCCAACAAACAGCACCAAAATCCATTTAAATATTACATCATAGTCTTGCCTCAAATCCATACACTTACCATGTAGGTTATACTTCTTAAATTAACTATATCATTCATTTGAAGATCATGTAATCGTCCCGGAGTAGCTATAATAATATCAACTCCTTCGGTGACTACATTTATCTGGTTCTTACGATCTCCCCCGCCATAAACACATAAACTAAAAAAAAAAAGTGTAAATAAATGTTACACACAAAACTAAAATGTGACTTTCATACAAAAAAATAATTACATCATCTTCAGCTACTCATTGGTTTCCATTAAATACATTGAAACTATTACATACAGTAAACTACAACATTCCATGAGTTGACATTACAGTTAGAAAATGTACCACACAATTATTTAATGCCACATTAGAAAGGAATCACAGCGATGAAAATTATTTAAAAAAAAAAAAAAAAAAAACACAAACCCACACACACTGTGCAAAATTGCAAAGTCATGAAAGAAGGCAGAACTTAAGATTTACTTACCTTTAGCCCCTTGCAGTACTGGTCTCTCAGTCAAGCGAATGCTTCTCCATAAGAAATCACTGGGGTGCTACTGCACATGCCCAGCAATCAATGCACCAATCAGCATCTCTGCATAGAGATGCAGTAGCTCAAAGCATTTCTATGATGAGTATCAAGCATATACATGCAGAGCACTAAAGGGAGCCTTAGGAAAAGGCAGCATTTACACTTTAGGAACAGTCTCTCTGCACCAAAATCCACTGCATTAAGTTGCAGTAGCTCTGGTGTTTAGAGTGTTTCTGTAAGTGCTGTACATATCTTGAAAATCTAAGTGATCACTTTTGAAAGTCCATGCAGCACATGCAATCAAACGCATATTTGAAATGGCTGAGTAGTAGTTTTTAATTGGTTAAAGGAACAGGTTTTTGGTCAGTTTGCTTCTTTTTAATTAAATAAGAATTGTTTCAAAATACATACCTTTTAAAGCCTTTGTATTTATATTTTGAGCATTCTTCTTGAACTTGAAGAGCTAGTTCACGAGTCGGAGCAAGCACTAGCATGCCAGGCCCACCACGCTGATCTCTAGGACTAAAAACACAATGCAAGGACATCATTACGATTAGTAAGAAATGTTTGCAATATACTTATACTAAAATGAAATATTACCCAACAGCACAAAATGTTTCTCGGTATCGATTAATTTCTTAATATTTATTAGAAGGTGAATATACAAAAAGGCCACGATAAGAACTATTTTAGTATACTTGTATGTAACATGATATAACTTTAAAATTCTTTAAACTTACCACGGCTGAAGGTCCAGGTGAACAAAACCTGGAAGTAGGTATGCTAATGTTTTCCCTGTGCCCGTCTGGGCGATACCAATAAGGTCTGTTCCCTGCAGTATAATTGGCCAAGCCTGGGACTGCAGAAAGAAGGGGAAAAAGTCACAACATTCGGGGGGGTTCCATATATTAACAGAATAGAACAACAGATGAGTGAATATTCTTATAGAATACCTGAATCGGGGTAGGTTTTTTAAACCCGGCAACTTTTAACGCACTCATTACTTCAGGAAATGGACTGAATGCATCTTCAAAGTTCAAAACGGGATTTGGAATGGATCGCTGTCCATTTTCTTTTAAATCATTGCACATTATGTTATTATTTTCTTTTCTGTGTAGAGAACAAACCATGAAAACCTCAGCTACAATAATTATTTTTAGATGCTTGGCTCATACAGAA
Source organism: Pelobates fuscus (assembly GCF_036172605.1). NCBI lineage: Eukaryota > Metazoa > Chordata > Amphibia > Anura > Pelobatidae > Pelobates > Pelobates fuscus. Next base: position 180,637,276 of record NC_086318.1, on the reverse strand, counting down.
ATCTCAGAGCTGCGCATAGCCTTGCAAGAAAGATAACAAAATAGATTTCCTGTATGTATTACATAAAACCATAAATAAGCAAAAGCACATTAGAGTAAATAACCCTTGAAAGATATTTGCATTTATTCAGTTATAAGATTTCAAAGAGAGAAACACACAAAATGTAGGTATACTTCATAACCAGAAAATGCAAATTTTTAGCCCCAAAAATGTTGAACTTGCATGAATCTTATTCTCAAAATGGAAACTATACCTAGAGTGAACTGTATTCTAGCAAAAAAAAGGTTTGACTTCTTTACTTATAATTACTAATTGAAATCTAACCTAATTTACACATTTCAGATTACTTTCTCCAAATGTTCCCCTGCTTTACTCGGTAAAAACATGATTTAGATGACAGGGGAGAGATCTGACTGCCTTGTTTACATAATGCAAGTCCCTGGAAATATGCAAGCCAATGATATTTCTGCTTCTTTAAAAATCAAAAGTCACTTTTGATATAAAAAAGGTATATTGATGTTAATTATCCTTAAAAAAAAAAAAAAAAAAAAAGAAGAAGCAATAATATGGTTTTAAAAGTTCAGGAATGAATGTTTAAAAAATAAAAATGTAAAGTAGGGCAACCCACCAATAGTTGTTTTAACAACAAAAACCTTTAGAGGTTTGAAAACTAGTACGATTTACAAATATGAAGGAAAATAAATAAAATCATTGCTTGGAAGCATAAGTTGGTGAACTGAGCTCAAAGTAAACATACACACATACACATATAATGAAATGTATTTTATATACTTAGAGGACTATGAGACAGTAAACAAGGAGATGTGTTTTTCTAGTGATATATTAACATACAATAATTTCTTTTAAAATTACCTCCACTTTAGGACTTCATCTTCAGACATAGCTGAAATTTTCTTGGATTCCACATAGAAATTTTTTTCAATTTGCGGAGCATCTAAAAGAAGAGCAGAAGACTAAGTGATTTACATAAAAGAATAAAGAAAGCAGTTACCATTAACGGACTAGATTACAATTTGTAACTAAATGTATTTCTGACTATGTTACAATGTAGGAGGTTTACCTGCCCACTTTGTGGCTTCATATATCGCCGCTTGTTTATTTGCAGAAGCCCAGTCAATTTGAACAAACGGCTTTGCTGTCGCACGTGGAGGAGTGGTGTTCTCTGGGGAATCAGGGATTTTGCTGTACTCATAAACAGCTTCTATTACAAAGAAAGAAGGATGCATTATACAAATTACATTTACCATATTTGTCAAAATATCCATTCCAAGATACCACTTTTACTCACAAGCTTACAATTAGAGAATCAACATGAATACTTGTACTCAGAATAATTTGGATATTATCTTGATGCAGTTTGAGGATAACAGAAAATCTTGTATAAGGGACAGGGTAAGGCAATAAAAAAAAAAAAAAAAAATGATATGTAATGGCAGATAAAGAGACACTGAGATATTGACCATTTCTGCCCTCCTATGATAGCTTGAGGGGGAGAGGACACTATACAGCAAGACGCTGCCTAAAAGCAGAAATGGATTTAATTTTACAGCCAAAACATATTATGAGCCATGGGTGGGAGGCAGAGGAACTAGCAAATGTTTTTTGGTTTATGGGGGTTTCAAGACCAAACCGGTGCAGTAGTAAATGGGGCATTTCTACAGCCTTTCTGATCAATACAGCTGCTTCACAATGACAAATAAATGTACAGACACTTAAAACTCAATACACAAAATCCAAATCAACCCCCCCTCTAGTGAGTGTTTACTCACCTTTTCTTGAACTTTTGACAAGATCATTTATCAATTCCTTTGCTTTATCTTGCTGATCCCTTGTGCCAAATAATTTGACCTCAGAGTCATAGTTATCATTTACAATCTAAAAGAAGAATCATAATGAGGTATAATGTATTACAATCAGGGATATTAACCTTTATTTTGCAAATATAAAAAAGCAATATTTATACAATCACATATGAACATTTTAAATATTAATATATGATACAAATAAACACAAAGAATATAGCTTAGATACAATTAAATTATTTGTATTTATATAGAAGTGAATCTACATAATAGAGAGGGCTTGAAACAGGTCTGCAAAGAGGCACACCCGATTCCAGTCCTATTACCCTAATGGAAATTACTGAGTAAAGGTAATTGGCATATAGTGCCTAATATACATATGCATAGAAAATAAAAATAAAATAAAAAAACTTTCTTGTCCAATACTGGATAAAACATCTAAATAACCCAGGCACCAAAAAAGTGAAAAAATAATAATGAAAAGAAGATGATAGGAAGTATAAGAATCGGACCAACTGCTGGAGCTGATGTGTAAAAAGTGTACTAATTAGGAAATAGTACACCGGCATCAAACAAACAAGCTGATAACAGATGACAGAGGCAGCTCGGGCACAGTCCGCCGCACCACGCACCCATCGATCCACACAATACAAAATAAGGCACGTAGCGGGCGCTCCGAGTACACAGCCACTTAGGAGATACTACGTATAGTACTAACTAATACATACAGACAGACACACAAGACGTCACAAAGCGGACTGAGCCGCCGCAGACTGAAAGCCCGACACCCCCACAGGCATAGGACACAGGAATCCCCACCTACCAGGGTACACACAACTCCCGGAATAGACCCAGCCCCCCAACAGGCCGGGCCAAACACCCGGGACGACTGTCCATTAACCTATAGAACTACAGAAACCCTACAGGCGTCGGAAATAGACACAGAACACGTACCAAACCTAACCATACACACACACACTCCAACCGTACCCCACAACTAACCAGTCCATCCCTGTGGCCGCCTGACTCGGGGCCAGGCGGATTGCCAGGGAAGACCTAACCATACTCTCCTATAATGTACACAGTTTAAATGTCAGGGAGAAGCGCACAAGACTATTGCAAGACCTGAAACACTACAAGGCATCAATAGCGTTTCTCCAAGAAACGCACTTTCAAGAAGGAAGAGCGCCGGCACTAAAGGATGGCAATTTTAGAACTGGATACTTCAGCAACAACCCGGACAGACGCACGCTGGGAGTGGGCATCCTATTTTTCAGCAGAACCCCATACACAAAACAAGCCACCGTCAGATGCAAACAGGGCATATATATCTTCACCAAAGGCAGGATCCTCGAACAAACCTACACGTTCGCCAATGTCTACGCCCCGAACACGAAACAGTATCACTTCCTTCGGAACGCACTAAACACCCTGATGAAGTTCGCAGAAGGCACTCTGATCATAGGGAGAGATCTGAACCTGGCACTGCACCCAGATCAAGATTCTACATCTACACACGGAACAAGCCCGCATAACAGACAGGTAAACACACTCCGCTTATTACACCAACACCAACTGGCAGACTGTTGGCGTGCGCTGAACCCAACAGCACGAGACTATACCTTCTTCTCACAGACCCACTCAACATACACAAGGCTAGACTACTTCCTAATGACACATCACAACTTGGCCCTAGTCAAAGCAGTGGAAATCCTGACGATGACGTGGTCCGACCACTGCCCGATCCGCATGCGGATGAAATCACCACAATTCAAACCTAGGCAGATGTCCTGGAGACTGAACAAATCAATCCTATCGGATGTGACAGTGACGGACAAAATATGTCAAATAATATGGGACTACTTTCAAGATAATGAAACAGAGGACGTAACACCACTGACCTGCTGGGAGGCACACAAGACGGTAGTACGGGGCCAGATCATAGCAATTTGCGCAACCCGCAAAAAGGCGGCAGCACAGGAGATAACTGAGCCCAGTAGAGAAATCGCGACCCTGGAAGCCAGACATAAACGAACCCTAGAAACGATGATATACAGAGACTTAACAGTTAAGCGAAACCAACTCACCACGCATCTTAACACAACGATCCAACTCTCCTATCAACACTACAGACACATGATCCACGAACACGGAGATAAATGCGGAAGACTGCTAGCCAACCTCCTGAAGCAACGTAAAACACAACTTTATATACCGAAAATAAAAAAAACGCACAGCAACAAATCAGACACCTCCCTGACCAAATAGCAATGGAGTTCCATAAGTACTACCAAGACCTTTACCACCTCCGCAGGGATGCACAGGAAAACCAGAGACCACATAAAACAGCGGACATACGCAAATACTTGGACTCAGCAAACATACCAAGAATAACGGAAGCCGACCGAGAAGCACAAGAAGCGCCTATAACACCCGAAGAACTGGCACATGCCATCAAGAAAGCGAAAACGGGCAAGGCACCGGGACCAGACGGACTGCCCCTCCAATACTACAAGGTCTTCACACAAGAGACTATGCAAAAAATGGCCAAAGTCAAGTATAACAATGTATAGGAACAGAGAAGGGGGTAACCCTAAGTAGTTAATATGCAAACAGGGGGGAAAAAAGGGGAAGAAAGAAGAGTCTGTTCCTGGTGAAGCACAATTAAAAGTCCTTTATTGTAAATGGTGGGACATCGAAAAAAAAACTCTCAGCAGTGACTACCTGACAGAAAAAGGGTGTCAGTTAAGTGGGTCAAAAACCGAGACAAAAAACAAAAATAAGAGAAGACTATGTACATAAAGTAAATATTGACAGGGTTGGTAAGATGGCGCTGTAACGCTCAAGCTTATTTGTATATAGTGGCACCGTAACGCTCAAGCTTGATGCAGTGATAAGCCTTGATTTACTGAACCAATATTTTCCTATACTTAACAGCTCGTAGTGTCTGGTTGTAGGAAAAAACACCTCATATATAGTGAAACCTCATACAAGGCAACAGGCTTATCAGGTGATAGTAAACTCATACAGTATCTGAATCAATGGGTACTATGACCAGATAATGCCGCAATGAGCAAACAGGTTTTTCGGATGAAAATGAAATCATACAGTGTCTAAATAGAGAGGTAATATGACCAAGTAATGCCGTAATGACCAATGATATATTAGTAGGGAATGGTACTAATTTCAGCAGGAGGTGTCTATCGATAGCTAGACAATGTAGCCGGTTGTTACTGTGATTACCCTTGGTATGCTGGACCAATATAAATCTATTCACAACAGCTCGTAGTACGCCGTGATACAGAACGATAATAAGTATCCAATAAAGAACACATGTATCCAAATGTACAGGCAGAGCAAGTGATTTCCCTAATCTAATACAAAATGTCTATGTGCACTGAAGGTGCATAGAATTATAGAAAGTATCAGATGATCGCTGTCAGGATGTTAAACCACTTTTAACTTGAGGAATGTAATAGAATAAACAATCTGTATGAGACAGACGTCAGAAAGGTGCCTTCAAGGGCACCCGGTACAGGAAAGAGACGGAGGAGTATCGAGGAAAGAGAAATGTTGTTACCAAGTGAGCCAACCCTGTGTGAAAAAACCCCGATCGGAACTTAAATAGAGGTAAAAGTGTCATTATTTGTGCCGCTGGACGGCAAAATCCCGTACATATCACGGGAAAAACAATCGTTGTGTCTAATCGTCAGCATATTAACCTTAGTGACAGACCACAAACGGCAGATACAGGATAATATCCATGAGGGAGAATAAGTCCTGATTGGAGTTAGGCGAAACGCGCGTCGGGGCGCGACATTCCTCTCCTCTGTCTCTGGACTTCCACCCAGCTTTTGCTAAATATGACTATTTACTTTATACATTTCACGGCATCCAGCCGTTTACTAATAATATAGTCAATCAGTACTTATTCTCCCTCATGGATATTATCCTGTATCTGCCGTTTGTGGTTTGTCACTAAGGTTAATATGCCGACGATTAGACACGATTGTTTTTCCCGCGATATGTACGGGATTTTGCCGTCCAGTGGCACAAATAATGACACTTGTACCTCTATTTAAAGCAAATAGCAAGAGCACACAACTGCATACTCACAGCTCTAACCAAAACGAATGGGCACCACAGATTATAAGAGTATAAAGCGCAAAGTACCCAGCTATGAACCAAAAGGTTAAGTTAAACTGGCTACGTCAAATTCGCCTCTACGTAGGTAACCAAATGTGTATACTGTGTAAACCAACGCTTCAGCCACTGCGAGGGCGATGACTGGCTATATTACAAATCAGTTTGATACGCTAATCCAATGCTTCGGCCTCTGGTGGGCAATCACATGCTTAACTACAAATCAGTTTGATACATGCATTTATGTTATGAAACCAATAAAAATATTCAAAACAAGTAGGTATATGGCTTGTCAGAGAGTATCTGGGAAGTCCACAGCAGACCCCAGATGAAATAGAGTCATGATCGGGAAATATGAAATTGCTCTCCCCGATTATGATAGTCTCTGATAGCACCTAAATGTAAGTAACTGAGCACACAGTTGTATCCTGATAGATTCAGGGCATAAGTATCAAAAAGTAAAAAACAAAAATGGCGCGAATAAACCTATATAGTGTAGAGTATATAAAATTAAAGTAGATATTTAGTAGATAACCCCCAAAAAACAGGTTCTAGGCTTAATTGGCAGATAAGGGATAGCGTCCAGTATACTACTGCAGATCCCTAAATGAATCTCTGGGTCAAAGGATAGATTATTCAGTATTGTGCTGGAAGAGTCCCTGGGAAAAAGAGCCCGCTAGAATGGATAGAGCAACTGAATACTCATCATACTTGTATGGTCTGGTATCGCTCAGGTATGCTGTGCTAAGCTTAAGGAGTAGTTAACAACTGAACAACTGAGTGCTTATCATGCTTGTAGTATCCGTTATCGCTCAGGTATGCTGTGCTTCAACTGGAGGAGTAGTGAACTGCCAATCCAGAGCTAGAAAAACCCATATCTGAGAAAGACCCAGAACCCTAGGCTAAAAGCAGCTGCAAAACGGTCTAAATTTAAAAACCCACAGAAGTGTGGAGTCTACCTCAACCCATTTCGGCGCTAGGATGCGCCTTTGTCAAGTGAATCTACATAACATTTTAGATTTATGACACAAAACATTCATAAAAAAAATAAATGAATTAAAAAAAATTCAAGTTTTTATTGATACAATCAAACTTACTTTTATCCTTGCACCAGATAACTCTTCGAGTTCCTTTATTTTAGCTCCTCCACGTCCTTACAAGGGATCAAATATGTAAAAGGTTTTCAAAGAAAGGAAAATAGTTTCTATTACTTAAGGTGACACTGTAACTGATTTAATCTATGTTATGTGGATAAAGTATCATTGTTCTGGGATATATGGGTTGCAAAGTCACGTATGTTTGGAGTGCAACTTGCCCCCAGCACACAATTAATGGTACACTATGTGCACATTAAAATGGTCTGGGTGCATAGTCCCAGGTCCATTAACCTACCAGACAGCCACTAGAAAGTCTTCCAGGTCGTTATGCAACTTTTGATCCCCTAAATGATGCTGGATGTCATCACGCTATGCATGAGGACATCCAGCTTCATGTAAAAATCCACAGGCAAGAATTATACATGCTTTCCTATGGGGGAAATACTAATGCAAGCTCTGTAAGTGACTTAGGTAAGTGACAGAAGTGTGTGGGGGCATGACATAGAGGGGCACTACAGGGAGCTATAGTGGCAAGAAAACAACTTTAGAATCGGTGCTAGAATTGAGTAAGTGTTACAAGGGTTTGTATTTGGATTCCTGACACTATACAATCCCTTTACAGTGAAACACATAACAAAAAGAATGTTAGGTCATGCATAGAGGAAATAGAAGCAACCACTATGGCAAGTGTAGGCAATACACACGTGGACTACACCTCCCATAATGTTCTTACAGCCACAATGCTGGCCAAGTATCGAGAGATGTAGTCCATTAAAATGTATTTCTAATTCAAGGTGTAAATAACCAAACTGGATACATCCTCTACACTGGTTATGCTTCCAATTCAGAGATCCCAAGCAGTATATCGAATTCAAATGCTGCAGATAAGAATAAATGTGATTGATGTTGGAATCCTGCAGCATTTAAATCTCACATACTGCCGAACAGACAGTACAAGAGGTATATATTCAGGGACACATAGTGGATCTGTCAGTCCCATTAAGCCCTCTGTTCCCCAGGACTGCCAGACAAGGGGATCCTGGCTATGTACAGACTGACTGACTAGGCATAGGCAACCTTCGGCACTCCAGATGTTTTGGAATACACCTCCCATGATGCTTTGCCAGCATTATGGGTGTAAGAGCATTATGGGGGATGTAGTCCACAACATCTAGAGTGCCGAAGGTTGCCCATCCCTGGACTAGGGGATCCTGGCTATGTATTTACAGACCAGAGCCGCCATCAGGGGGTGACAACCATGACGGTTGTCACAGGCCCGGCGGCCCTGGGGAGCCTGGACGCCCGGCGCCACGTGGAGTGGCGAAACTGCCGCAGGTGCATCTGCACCGGGGCCCATCAGGTGGCCCGATGAGCCCTATACCTTCAGGGGCAGCACAACCGGGCCCCTTTAAAAAAAATTGCACCTGCATCGCAAGTGCTGCTGGGAGGAAGTGATTGCCGGTCACTACCTCCCAGCTTACTCCACGCAGGAAGGGTAGAGAAAGACTGAAGGCAGAGAGGAGGAGGCAGCCGAAGCCTATCATCCCCAGCCACCCTCCTGCAAAGCAAAGGTAAGTAAAAGGAGTGTGGCTGAAAAATTAGGTATGTATGTATGTATATATATATGTAATGTGTGTATGTCATTATGTATATATCAGTAGGTGTGTGTACGTTTGCCAGTATGTATGTCAGTATGTGTGTAATGTATGCAATTATGTATGTCAATCAGTATGTATGCATGCATGTCAGTATGTATGTAAGTGTATGTATTGTCTGTTTGTCAGTATGTATGTGTGTATCTGTATCTCCTTATGCATGCGTGTGTCTGTATGTATATTTTAGTATGTGTCTGTATATGTGTGTCTGTTTCAGTATGTGCATGTCTGTTCCAGTATTTGTGTCAGTTAGTATGTGTGTATCTTTCTGTGTGTGTCTTGTGTTTGTATTCCTGGGGGCTTGATTTGGAGGCGGGCAACCGGGGGCCCAGACCTTGAGCTGTGTTAGGGGCCTTAAAATTTCTGATGGCGGCCCTGGTACAGACTGTGGGATCCTGGCTATGGACAGACAGACTGACTGTGGGATCCTGGCTATGGACAGACAGACAGACAGACTGACTGGGGGATCCTGGCTATGGACAGACAGACAGACAGACAGACTGACTGGGGGATCCTGGCTATGGACAGACAGACAGACAGACAGACTGACTGGGGGATCCTGGCTATGGACAGACAGACAGACAGACAGACTGACTGGGGGATCCTGGCTATGGACAGACAGACAGACAGACTGACTGGGGGATCCTGGCTATGGACAGACAGACAGACAGACAGACAGACTGACTGGGGGATCCTGGCTATGGACAGACAGACAGACAGACTGACTGGGGGATCCTGGCTATGGACAGACAGACAGACAGACTGACTGGGGGATCCTGGCTATGGACAGACAGACAGACAGACAGACAGACTGACTGGGGGATCCTGGCTATGGACAGACAGACAGACAGACTGACTGGGGGATCCTGGCTATGGACAGACAGACAGACAGACTGACTGGGGGATCCTGGCTATGGACAGACAGACAGACAGACTGACTGGGGGATCCTGGCTATGGACAGACAGACAGACAGACTGACTGACTGGGGGATCCTGGCTATGGACAGACAGACAGACAGACTGACTGACTGGGGGATCCTGGCTATGGACAGACAGACTGACTGGGGGATCCTGGCTATGGACAGACAGACTGACTGGGGGATCCTGGCTATGGACAGACAGACTGACTGGGGGATCCTGGCTATGGACAGACAGACTGACTGGGGGATCCTGGCTATGGACAGACAGACTGACTGGGGGATCCTGGCTATGGACAGACAGACTGACTGGGGGATCCTGGCTATGGACAGACAGACTGACTGGGGGATCCTGGCTATGGACAGACAGACTGACTGGGGGATCCTGGCTATGGACAGACAGACTGACTGGGGGATCCTGGCTATGGACAGACAGACTGACTGGGGGATCCTGGCTATGGACAGACAGACTGACTGGGGGATCCTGGCTATGGACAGACAGACTGACTGGGGGATCCTGGCTATGGACAGACAGACTGACTGGGGGATATTGGCTATGCACAGACAGACTGACTGGGGGATCCTGGCTATGTACAGACTGACACTTACCTATGACCATGCCGACCAGCGAGCTGTCCAGGCGGAAACACACCGGCGTGCTGCCGCCCTGCTTCCAGGTCTCTCTGTTCCTGGGCGGATCGCCATTCCTCCTGGATCCTTCCTCTGCCCAGCGGCCTCGGCCCTGCCCTCCGCTCCAACCTCTTCCATTGCCGGCTCCCTGTCGGTAGGAGCGTGGCCTGCTAACGGGAGGTGGTACCCAAGGCTCACTCTCTTCCTCCCAGTCAGACATGGTGACGACGTTCACTGACTGGCACAGTACGGTCCCACTGCCAGTATCAGAGCGGGCGGGTCACGTGATGGCGGCGGGCTCTGATTGGTCGCTGTTTCCCGCCTATGCAGAGTATTCTTAGCATTGAGACTGCTCCCTGCAGGGGGTGTGAATAGTGCAGAGGGGAGAGCTCCTGACCCGGGAGCTACATATTACTATTATTATTACATATGATAATGACTTCATAATCTTGTTAAAACAGTGCAACCTTTCAATTAATCCCTTTAGAGGAAGGCAATTGTCAGTTAACATATTCAAATTACCATTGTTAGGTAACAGCCTATGCATGGATGTTGACAACAAATGTATTTCTCAGTATTATTGACATTTGTATTTAATGTTTGAATACCAACATATGGAACACATTGTGACCAACACAAAAAGCAGCAACTCTGGCACTTATCAAATTAAATTACATGTTGAATTTAATTCAGACTACAATTCCTCGACACTAAATTTGGTTGTCAAGGCAGCTATTGTCTGTTTCAAATAAATATCATTTCTATGATAGATGTATATACCCCTCCCCCACCTGAAGTAAAAATGGTAATGTTCTGTAGCCTTTTAGCCTTTTCCTCATTGGAGTGTGAAGTTTAGTTATGGCTAAAGCAATGGACCTCCAAAGGAAGTCATTCAAACAAGATTGTTAAAAAATTACCATTACCATGAGGGAGATTTATCAAAGTGCCAGGCTGTTTTAAGCCTTTTCTTTTTTGGCACAATTTGTAAAAAGTTTTTTTTTTTTTTTCCTCTATTATGTCATATAATTTTTTAATGTTACTTTTTTAGCAAAGTAATGGATTTATCAATCTTTCCAAAAGTGTTCTTTTTCAATAAATGTTTTCACCCGCTCTAAACTTTTCACTTTACTGAAATGGATATTTAGTGAAAAATGCAGCATTTAACCAGAGGAGAGCTTACAGTTTTGAGACTGTTTTTAGAACAACCAAAACTAAAAGACACTTTTCAGAACACATTAGTAAATCTACCCAACTGCGCATATAGTCTGTATCAAGTAAATTTACACTATTGTTAGTTAACATTTAACATAAGCTTTGTAATGTAACAACCTATGCATGGATGGTGACAACAAATCTATGTCGCAGTATAGGTTGCATTTGCACTATAGTGTTATTAGGTCCCCCCCACCCTCATGGGCCGGGCTCTAGGTGGGAGGAAGGGGTTAAACGCTTACCTTTCTCCAGCGCCGGGCTCCCTAGGTGCTGGGGACTCTCCTCCCTCTTCCGACGAATGCACATGCGTGGCAAGAGCGCCGCGCGCATTCTATCAGTCCATAGGAAAGCATTTCTCAATGCTTTCCTATGGACGCAAGCGTCTTCTCACTATGAAAATCACAGTGAGAAGCGTGGAAGCGCCTCTAGCGGCTGTCAGTAAGACAGCCACTAGAGGCTGGATTAACCCTAGTGTAAACATAGCAGTTTCTCTGAAACTGCTATGTTTACAGCTGCAGGGTTGATGGACCTGGCACCCAGACCACTTCATTGATCTGAAGTGGTCTGGGTGCCTATAGTGGTCCTTTAATTCAATCAAACTACACAAAGACTTCAAGATTCCTAGCAACTAAATGTAATTTGCTTGATAACTCCGCTATTGTCTGCTTCAAATAAGCCTATTTCTATGATAGCTGTAGCAAGTCAACTGTTGATCAGTAATAAGATTCTAAACAAAGTGCCCCACCTGAAAATAGATTAACCCCTTAATACCCAGAGGACACCCACGTTCAATATGTACCTAGGTACAGTAAATATATATATATATATATATATATATATATCCCTGTGAAGGGTACTCTGCAATACACTCAGTTTCCTTAATGATCGCTTCCTATAAGGCGAACTAGGCAGCTGCCTCGGGCGCCATATAGGAGGGGGCGCCCTGCGCCCCCATCGCCGGCCCTTTAAATGCTGCAGCCGCCTGAGCGCTCTATAGAGAGCGCTCATGCTGCTGCCGCACTGCCTCACCTCCCCTTCCCTGTAGCGTGGCCGAGCTCCTCTATGGTCTGCGACCCGGCCGGACTGACAGGAAGTACACACTGAGTGTGCACTTCCTGTCAGTCCGGCCGGGTCACGGACCGAAGAGGAGCTCGGCCACGCTACAGTGAAGGGGACTTGAGGAGAAGATTGGAGGGAAGGGGGGAGAAGATTACAGTGAGGGAGGGGTGAGAGAAGATTGGAGGGAGGGGGGGAGAAGATTACAGTGAGGGAGGGGGGAGAAGATTACAGTGAGGGAGGGGGGAGAAGATTACAGTGAGGGAGGGGGGAGAGAAGATTACAGGGATGGGGGGAGAAGATTGGAGGGAGGGTGGGAGAAGATTACAGTGAGGGAGGGGGGGAGAGAAGATTACAGGAAGAAGGGGGGGAGAGGAGATTACAGGGAGGGAGGGGGGAGAGGAGATTACAGGGAGGGAGGGGGAGAGAAGATTACAGTGAGGGAGGGGGGATAGTAGGTTACAGGGAGGGAGGGGGGAGAAGATTACAGGGAGGGAGGGGGGAGTGGAGAAGATTGGAGGGAGGGGAGAGAAGAAGAGAAGATTACAGGGAGGGAGGGAGAAGAAGAGAAGATTACAGGGGGGAGGGAAGAAGATAACAGGGAGGGGGAGAATAAGAGAAGATTACAGGGGGGGAGAAGAAGAGATTACAGGGATGGGGGACAAGAAGAGGAGAATACGGGGAGGGGGGAAGAAGTGGAGAATACGGGGGAGAAGAAGAGGAGAACACGGGGGAGAAGAAGAGGAGAACAGGGGGGAGAAGAAGAGAAGAACATGGGGGAGAAGAAGAGGAGAACGGGGGGGAGATGAGAACAAAGGGGGGTTGAGGAGAACGTGGGGGAGGGAGAGACCACTAGGGGAGGGGGGTGAGGAGAGACCACCGAGGGAGGGGGGAGAGGAGACACCACTAATGGAAAGGGGGGGCAGAGGAGAGCAGAGACCACTAAGGGGGAGAGGAGAGACCACTAATGGAAAGTCGGGGAGAAAAGGAGACCATTAAGGGAGGTGGATGGGAGAGGAGAGACCACTAAGGGGCAGGGGAGATCTCTAAGGGATGGAAGGGAGAGCTCTATAGGACAGGGGACAGGACAGGGAGCTCTTTCACACTACGCTCACACACACACACACACACACACACAAATCTTTATTTTGCCTAGGGCAGCAAAAATCCTTGCACCGGCCCTGTAAGTGGTACATCAGGTTGAGCTGAGTTGATTTATTGTGAGGGGCAGTCCTGAGAAGAGAAACCAATGTTGAGGTGCAGATCGGGTGATTCACGATCTGCAAGGAGGTAGAAAAAATATGGCCGTTGAGGATCTCGCGGCACCCGCGAGATCCAAAATGGCCGCCGTTCCCACTCGTTGCGGACTCGCTACTATGCGCGGAGAAGCGTCCCATACTCCCTCCACCCCGTCCCCACACAGTCCCAGCACAACGGATAAACGTACAGTAATAAGATCCGCGGCGCGGGCGCGGCACTTACAGCCGTAACGCCCGCGGACCGAGGAGAGGGGAAAAAATGCCTCAGTCAATGTTACAGGTATTAATGGGACCGTGAATGAGACAGTATAAGCCAGTAAACATACAAGGAAGGACAGGTATAGGAGAGCTTGGAACTTTTAAAGAAACACATTAGGTTAGAATAGGAAAAAAAACAATTACAAACAGTCTATAATATCAGGAGAGGCAAAATACTCTGGCCTGTGCAGGCTGGAGCAGCAAAGAAAGAGGAAATGATGTCACAGACAGAACCTTTTGTATTCCTATTGACTTTTTTTCTGATTGTTTGTTCTGTTTCTGTGCTGCTGGAGATTTTCAGTAAAGAGAGTTATGCAAATATGAAGCCTTCTGTCATGTGGTAAAATTTGCTAAATGTTTGCATTCTCTTTTCTTTAAAAACTGGTTTTCATACTGTTGCGCAGAACGTAAAAAGTACTGACCTTTAGTGACTTTTAAAAACACTGTATGGTTGAGCAGCAATTTTCACTCCTTGCACAATAGTTTTTATAAAGGTTTTTATTCTCTGCTTTTTTCCCCCAACACTCTAAATTTTGCACTTTTTTTAAATGAATAGTGAACAAATGTCAGAATTTAAGTAGAGAACAGTTGACACTTTTTAGACTATTTTTAGAACCAGGGCTCAATTAACATTGGGGTTGAGGTAGCTCCAGCTCCAGACCAGGCCCATGCAGAGGTAGGGGGCTAACTGCAATAGAGCGTTGTCAGGAACAGCAGCAGGCCATTCTGCTCCTCTCAGTACACATGGATACTGTCATCTTGGCAGCTGATGTTAGAGTGAAGTGGACTGACTGACCAAGTGCTGGTCAAAGTGGCATGTCAGAAGCTGCATGGGCATAATACTGCACTGAAGGTAGGACTGCATGAATCGCTGAATGTGTGTGTGTATATGTGTATTTGTCACTGTATGTTATGGATCACGGTGTGTGTGTCTGTGTGTGGTCACTGAGTGTGAGTGTGTGCATGAGAGAGTGTGTGTGAGTGTATGGGTGAATTGCAGAAGCAGGATTCTTTGCAAAAAAAGGAGAGCATTCACTGACAGAGTATCCGCTGACACTTTCACCCAATGAATGATTTCCTATTTTGCACAGAATTGACAGATGGCTTATACAGATTGATAATTGAGTAGTGTGAGCTTCAAGCCATGAAAAAAAAAGATTGTCAAGTTAAGGTGTGATGGTGCCATGGCACTCCTGGCACCATAACCACTACAGCGTGCTTCAATTTATGAATTTCCATAAAAAGGTTCACCAAACTTCTCAGTACCAGGTCCATGAAGCCCTTAATCAGGCCCTGTTTAGAACATAGCAAATGATTTGAATAGATTAGAGACCAAAAATAAAAGGCACTTTTCAGAGCACTTTTAAATAATCTTCCCCACTGTGCATATAGTCTGTCTCAAGTAAATTTACGCTATTGTCAGTTAATATTTAACATGACCTTTGTAATGTAATAGACTATGCATGGATGGTGACAACAAATATATATCCCAGTATAGGTTGCATTTGCATTGAATGCTTGAATACCAACATATGAAATACATGGCCAACACACTAAAACAGCAACTATGATACATACCAATTCACATGCTAAATTTAATTCAATCAAGCTACACAAAGACTTCAAGATACCTAGTCACTAAATGTAATTTGGTTGACAACTCAGCTATTGTCTGTTTCAAATAAGCCTATTTCTATGATAGCTGTGTTGTAGAATTATTAACCCCCTCTAACTTATATCCATTATTAGGCCCCTTATAAACTATATAATCCTTACTGGGCCCCTTTTAATACTATATTCTCATATTCAGCTCTCATGCCTCGTAGTTTAAACTTTACAAGATTCCTTTGTTCGTAGAAACAGCATGTCAGCAGAAAATGCTAGAATCTTCTGATTCAAAGAACACACTGTAGCAGATAGTATTGATAGAGTGTATAATTGCCAAAGAGGCCTTGAGAATACTGAGGATACTAACCTTGAAAGACTAAAGGTACCAGCTACTCTTTATGGATAGCTGCCAAAATGCCCCTCCCATCGAAAGAACTCCTCGTGCTAGCAAGATGGCGCTGAAATCTGGAGGAGAACTTTATGACGTCAGTTATGATGTAAGACGTAACACCCAACAGGGAGGGCATTTAACTAACCACTTCTTCTCTTAGCCAATTGACAATGTTTCCTCACCTTTTATCTTGATTTTACAATGATGTAATTTTATCTTTAAAAAGGACTTGCAAGCCTGCTTTGTTCAGATGCTAATAAATTTCCTGAAGTGCTTTTAACCTGAACTCCGTGTGTCAGTGTGAATTTACTTCTGCGTATACGCAATTTAAACATCTCTAATTTGGACAGGAACAGATAGTCATTCAAACTTCTTTGTTTGCTTAAAAGATTCCCTTATCAGCTGTAGCAAGTCAACTGTTGATCAGTAACGAAACTCTAAACAAAGTGCCCCACCTGAAAATAGATTGAATGAAGCAAACCCAGGATTAGTTCAAAGGATTTTAGTGTTATATCCTATCCGGCATTACAGTACCTGGACAATTACAATTATTTAATCATATTTTGAATTAGTGTAAGTGCAAAAAAATAATATGGATTCATCCAGGATCTTCTATTCCTCAGAAGGGAGCACACTCATGTCCCTCCCTTTCTGATACCATCTGATACCATCTCCCTTTCTGATTACCCACTATTTGGGTGTTAGCACCCGTAGGGGCTGACTAATGACACGGGAGGCAGGCTGACTCTGCAATATAAACATTGCCACTCATCCAGAATGCCATGTTTTAAGCTGCAGGGTTGAATACGGATGGACATGGAACCCAGACAACTTCATTGTGATTTTTTATTTTTTTTGCATCAAGAGACTGTAAGCAAGTAGACATGTATACAGGGAAATATTTGAGTCTATTTTCGGGTTTGTTTAATTTCAATAATTCCAAAATTTGTTTTGGAGAAAATCGGGTAATTATCAGTTCGAATGACCTGAAATTTGTCCGAAATTAGGAAGCCCATTATTCCAGATAGGGTGCTGTTTAGTAGACAGCTCCCCTAATTTGGTACCCTAATTGTTCTACTTAAAATACCAAATTCGATTGCTGTTTAGTACATGTCTCCACTAATTTGGTACTCTGACGTGGGACTCCCCCACTCAAGATACCAAAGTCCATTTTCGGGTTTGTTTAATTTCAATAATTCCGAAATTTGCTTTGGAGAAAGTCAGTATTTATCAGTTCTGATGACCTGAAATTCATCAGAAATTTGGGTTCTGTTTGGTGTCTCCAGGGCCAGTGCTATACTATATTGTGCCCTTGGCAAGACCTGCTACTTGTACCCCTCCCCCCAAAAAACAATTTTGTGGGTCTCTTTGTCCCCCCCCAACTCTTTTGTGTGTCTCTTTGTCCCACTAGCTGCTTTGTGTGCCTCTTTTTCCTCCCCATCCCTTTATGTATCGCTTTGTTCCACCAGCCCCTCTACGTATTTCTTTGTCCTCTCAGTCTCTCTGTTTTTTCTTTGTCCCCCATCAGCCCATTGCATGTCTCTTTGTCTCCTCTCAGCCCTTCTGTGTGTCTCTTTGTTCCCTCCAGCTCCTCAGTGTTTCTCTTTGTCCCCACCCCAGCACCTCTATGTGTCTTGTCATCCCAGTCACTCTTGTGTCTCCTTGTCCCCCAGTATGTTTCTTTGTCCCCCCCAACCCCTCTGTATTGCTCTTTGTCAGTCCTCCTCACATCCCTTTGTGGTGTCTTCCCCCTTATACAGTGCTAGCTTACCTCCTTTTAGCTTGGACAAACATGTATTCCTAAACCCATAAGTGTTTTAAAAAAACAAACAAAACATGTTAGTTCACTGGCCTCGTTTGTCCCTCCTAAAAAGGCAAAAAACCCACCTTTATTCCAGCATCTGCCTTCACTGACTCCACCCCCACCGCATCTCCATTGCTAAGATCATCATAACTGACGATCTCAGCCAATCTAATGCTTTCCCATAGGAATGCATTAGATTAGCTGAGATCATCAATGCCGATGAACTCAACAGAGGAGGTAGGGGTCAGAGCCAAACACTGCCATGACCAATCAGCATCTCCTTATAGAGATACATTGACTCAGTGCATCTCTGTGGGGAAAGTTCAGCATTTACAAGCAGAGTGTGGAGATACTGAAGGTCAGTGCTGCACACTGACACAGCACTGAGTGACTGCCACTGGAGGTGTCCCTAGGCAGCAATGTAAACATTGCCTTTCCTATGAAAAGGCAGTGTTTAGAGCAAAAAGCCTACAGGGACAGGCTATACTCACGAGAACAACTACACTAAGCTGTGTTTGTTCTGGTTACTATAGTACCCCTTTAAAGGAACACTATAGCTTTAGGAACAAATCTGTGTATTCCTAATGCTTTGGTGCAATGGTCACCATTTAGGTGACCAGGCTCTTGCTACCAGGGTTAAAAAGGAAATTTACTTCTCTTTTCTCCCTGGTGGTGCTGGGCTTTGCCTCTTCCCTCCCACCCCCCTGCCTCAATGATCTCAGTCAAAGACAATGCTTCCCCACTGGGAGGCTAGTGTGAATATGTGGCAAAACACGGTACTGCACAAATGGAAATAGTGGAGTTTTAAGCCACTATGTTGCTGAAAGTGTCTCTAGTGGCTGACTTATGACAGCCACTACAGCCAGGTTGACCCTGCAATGAAATCAATGCAATTTTTGGTAATAGTTTCAGCTTCAGGGTTGAAGGGGGGCAGGGAATGGCACCCAGACCTCTTCATTGAGATTTTTTTTTTTTATCAAAAACATTGCTATCAAGTAGACACGTGCATGGAGAAATAATTTGGTTAATTTTCAGGTTCTTTTAATTTTTTTCGTAATTCTGAAATTTGGTAATTAGCTAGTCAAATGACCTGAAATTCACGAGAAATTTCAGGAAATTCAAACATCCGTTATTCCATATAGGGTGCTGTTTAGTAGATAGCTCCCCTTATTTGGTACCCTGATGTGGGACAGCCCTAAATATGATGCCAAATTAGGATGCTGCTTAGTAGATGTTCCTCTAGGAGGGATAAGCCAAATGGCTAATGATTCAGGTAAACTAGAAAAATGGTCCGAGTTGTGGCAACTGACATTTAATGTGGATAAGTGCAAGATAATGCATCTTGGACATAAAAACCCAAGGGCAGAGTACAGAATATTTGATAGAGTCCTAACCTCAACATCTGAGGAAAGGGATTTAGGGGTGATTATTTCTGATGACTTAAAGGTAGGCAGACAATGTAATAGAGCAGCAGGAAATGCTAGCAGAATGCTTGGTTGTATAGGGAGAGGTATTAGCAGTAGAAAGAGGGAAGTGCTCATGCCATTGTACAGAACACTGGTGAGACCTCACTTGGAGTATTGTATGCAGTACTGGGGACCGTATCTTCAGAAGGATATTGATACCTTAGAGCAGTGATGGCGAACCTATGGCACGCGTGCCACAGGTGGCACGCCGGGCCCTCTCTGTGGGCACGCGGCCACAGGTTCGCCATCAATGCAGAGTAGGCACCTGCCTGCCCGAAATGGCAGGCGCCTACTCTGCTTCCGTGTCGGGAGGCAGGGGGAGGGATCTATGAAGCAGCTCCCCAGTCCTCCCGCGCGATGCTGTGTGGAGCGTTGCCGCGCGTTACCATGGCAATGCTCCACACAGCATCGCGCGGGAGGACAGGGGAGCTGCTTCACTGATCCCTCCCCCTGCAGTGCTTACCACCACCGTACCACCAGGGATGGCTGTGTCCCCGTCCCCCCCCCCTACATCATAAAAGGTAAGAAGGAGGGAGGGGGGGATACTGACACACAGCACCCCTACCCCCCCAGCAGTACCCCTACCCCCCCAGCAGTACCCTTACCACCCCCAGCAGTACCCCTACCACCCCCAGCAGTACCCCTACCCCCAGCAGTATCCCTACCCCCCACAGCAGTACCCCTACCCCCACAGCAGTACCCCTACCCCCAGCAGTACCCCTACCCCCCACACAGTACCCCTACCCCCACAGCACCCCTCCACCCACAGCAGTACCCCTACCCCCCACAGCAGTACCCCCACCCCCCACAGCAGTACCCCTACCCCCCACAGCAGTACCTCTACCACCCCACAGCACCCCTACCCCCCCACACACAGTACCCCTACCCCCCACAGCAGTAACCCTACCCCCCAGCAGTACCCCTACCCCCCACACACAGTACCCCTACCCCCCACACACAGTACCCCTACCCCCCACACACAGTACCCCTACCCCCCACAGTAGTACCCCTACCCCCCGCAGTACCCCTAACCCCAGCAGTACCCCTACCCCCCAGCAGTACCCCTACCCTCCCACAGCACCCCTACCCCCACACAGCACCCCTACCCCCACACAGCACCCCTACCCCCACACAGCACCCCTACCCCCCCACAGCTCCCCTACCCCCCACAGCACCCTAACCCCCACCCAGCACCCCTACCCCCACACCGCACAGCACCCCTCTCACACACACACACACACACATACAGCACCCCTCTCACACAAACAAACACACAGCACCCCCCCCCCCACACACACAGCATCCCCCCCCACACACAGAATCCCCCCCCACACACAGCACCCCAGACACACAGCACACCCCACACACTTACACAGCACCCCTCATACACTTACACAGCACCCCTTATACACTTACACAGCACCCCTCATACACACACACACAGCACCCCTCACATACAACACGCACCCCCCTCCACATGCACCCCCCCACACACGCACCCCCCACACACAGCACCCCCACACACACAGCACACACACACAGCACCTCACACCTCAATGCAGTATGTGTGTGTATTCAGCAGTCTGTGTGTGTGTGTGCGTGTATTCAGCAGTCTGTGTGTGTGCGTGTATTCAGCAGTCTGTGTGTGTGTATTCAGCGGACTGTGTGTGTGTACTCAGCGGACTGTGTGTGTGTACTCAGCGGACTGTGTGTGTGTACTCAGCAGACTGTGTGTGTGTACTCAGCAGTCTGTGTGTGTGTACTCAGCAGTCTGTGTGTGTGTACTCAGCAGTCTGTCTGTATGTGTATTCAGCAGACTGTGTGTGTGTGTATTCAGCAGACTGTGTGTGTGTATTCATCAGTCTCTGAATTCAGCAGTCTTGTGTGTGTGTGTATTCAGCAGACTGTGTGTATGTATTCAGCAGTCTGTGTGTGTATGTATTGCATTTGTTGGAGATACTAATAAATATTAGCTTAATTTTATCTATTTATATCATTATTTAAAATTTTTATAATTGAACTCTCTGTGTTCTTTTAAAAGAAAAGTTATTAGTTCGGACAACAGTACGAGTTGTTTTTTCTAAACTTAAACCTCAGTATTTGGGTTTAATTGCCGTGTTGGCACTTTAAGGAAAAAAAAGTTGTATGTATTGCGGTTTGGGCACTCGGGCTCAAAAAGGTTCGCCATCACTGCCTTAGAGAGAGTTCAGAGAAGGGCTACTAAACTGGTTCATGGATTGCAGGATAAAACTTACCAGGAAATATTAAAGGATCTTAACATGTATAGCTTGGAGGAAAGACGAGACAGGGGGGATATGATAGAAACATTTAAATACATAAAGGGAATCAACACATCAAGACTATATTTAAAAGAAGAAAAACTACCACAACAAGAGGACATAGTCTTAAATTAGAGGGACAAAGGTTTAAAAATAATATCCGGAAGTTTTACTTTACTGAGAGGGTAGTGGATGCATGGAATAGCCTTCCAGCTGAAGTGGTAGAGGTTAACACAGTAAAGGAGTTTAAGCATGCGTGGGATAGGCATACGGCTATCCTAACTATAAGATAAGGCCAGGGACTAATGAAAGTATTTAGAAAATTGGGCAGACTAGATGGGCCGAATGGTTCTTATCTGCCGTCACATTCTATGTTTCTATGTTTCTATGTTTCTCTAATTTGGTAAACTGATATGGGACTCCCCTACTTAAGACACCAAATTAGTGTGCTGTTTAGTAAATGCCTGCATAATTTAGTACCTTTTAGCTGGATTGGCTTTTTAATGATACCAAATAAGCACACCGCTTAATAGATGACCTCCTAATTTGATATCCTTGTGTGAAATTTCCCTATTTAGGATACCAAATTAGGGTGCTGCTTAGTAGATAAATCCCCTAATTTGGTACCATGATGTGGAATTTCCTGATTTAGGAAACCAAATTAGGGCGCTGTTTAGTGACTGGCTTCCTAATTTGGTACCTTTGTGTGGGATTGCCTATTTACTTATACCAAATTAGGCTGGTTATGATATTTGATTATGATATTTATAGAGCGCCGTCAACTTCCGCAGCGCTTTACAATGGGTGGACGTACAGACATGTAGTTGTAACCAGACAAGTTGGACACACAGGAACAGAGGGGTTGAGGGCCCTGCTCAATGAGCTTACATGCTAGAGGGAGAAGGTTAAATGACACAAAAGGTAAGAATATATAAGACTAGTGACAGTTGCAGAAGAGGAATCAGTTGGGAGCTATTAACAGTTTAGAAGATATCTCTCTAATTTGGTACCTTTATGGGTTGCCTATTCAAGGGTACCAAATTAGGATCCTATTTCACCCCTAAAGGATTGAGGCAATTGTAAAAGTTCTGACCGAAACAAAACCTAGCATTTGAGCTATATGTTTGTTCAATCATAATTTACCTCTTTCAGGGACACTATAGTCACCAAAGCAACTTTAGTTTAATGAACCTGTTTTAGCACACACATCATGCCACTGAAGATTCACTTCTCAATTCTCAATGCCATTTATGTGTTAAATCACTTTTTTTTCTGTTTATGCAGCCCTAGCCACATCTCCACATGCCGTGACTGACACAGCCTGCATGGAAACAAAATGGTTTAATTTTCAGTCATATGTAACATAATTGAAAGGATTTTATTTCCTGCTCTGTAAATTGAACTTTAATTGCATGCAAGACGCTAATACATGGTTAGGAAAACTAATAACAGAGCAGGAGATAAGACATTCTAAATTAAAAAGAATATGGCAATCACTTTGTTTCACTACAAAGCTGCTACGAGAGGCTGAGATCCTGTACAGATGGGGTCCACACCACCTATTGGCAGAGAAAAGTGGCAAGAAGTTCCCACTCTCGCACCTCCAAGATGCACCTGCCTTCCCAAGTCCCAAGGAGAGCCCTGGCGGGGTCAGCGGACCCTCCAGCTTGACACTGTCTGAACTAACTTTTGGTCTCCCTCATATCAAACTTGACAGATATAGATTTTATTATTTCCGGGGTTTTAAGTTTAAGCACCGTTATGTTTCACCCCCTCACATATACACCCTGTTCCAAATTATTATGCAAATTCTATTTAAGTGTCACAAATAGTGATGTCGCGAACAGAAAGTTTTCCGCAAAATGTTCGCGAACGGGCGAACCGGGCGAACCGCCATAGACTTCAATAGGCAGGCGAATTTTAAAACCCACAGGGACTCTTTCTGGCCACAATAGTGAGGGAAAAGTTGTTTCAAGGGGACTAACACCTGGACTGTGGAATGCCGGAGGGGGATCCATGGCAAAACTCCCATGGAAAATTACATAGTTGATGCAGAGTCTGGTTTTAATCCATAAAGGGCATAAATCACCTAACATTCCTAAATTGTTTGGAATAACGTGCTTTAAAACATCAGGTATGATGTTGTATCGATCAGGTAGTATAAGGGTTACGCCCGCTTCACAGTGACAGACCAAACTCCCCATTTAACACACCGCAAACAACCGCAAACAGTCCATTTGCACAACCGCAAACTCCCCATTTGCACAAGGTTGGATACCAAGCTAGCCATGTCCCGTTCCTTGTCCTCACTGATGTCATTGAAGGTCTCTTCCTCCACCCAGCCACATACAACACCAAGGGTCCCCGAAAGGTGACAACAAGCCCCCTGTATTTTTTTTAAATGTACACTACTGTTACACCAGATAATGTATAATAAACACAGGTTACTGGCTATAGGGGGGGATAATGTATAATAAACACAGGTTACTGGCTATGGGAGGATAATGTATAATAAACACAGGTTACTGGCTATGGGGGGGATAATGTATAATAAGCACAGGTTACTGGCTATGGGAGGATAATGTATAATAAACACAGGTTACTGGCTATGGGAGGGATAATGTATAATAAACACAGGTTACTGGCTATGGGGGGATAATGTATAATAAACACAGGTTACTGGCTATGGGGGGATAATGTATAATAAACACAGGTTACTGGCTATGGGGAGGATAATGTATAATAAACACAGGTTACTGGCTATGGGGTGATAATGTATAATAAACACAGGTTACTGGTTGTGGGGGGATAATGTATAATAAACACAGGTTACTGGTTGTGGGGGGATAATGTATAATAAGCACAGGTTACTGGCTGCGGGGGAGATAATGTATAATAAGCACAGGTTACTGGCTATGGGGGGATAATGTATAATAAACACAGGTTACTGGCTATGGGAGGATAATGTATAATAAACACAGGTTACTGGCTATGGGAGGATAATGTATAATAAACACAGGTTACTGGCTATGGGAGGATAATGTATAATAAACACAGGTTACTGGCTATGGGGAGGATAATGTATAATAAACACAGGTTACTGGCTATGGGGAGGATAATGTATAATAAACACAGGTTACTGGATATGGGGGGGGGATAATGTATAATAAACACAGGTTACTGGCTATGGGGGGATAATGTATAATAAACACAGGTTACTGGTTGTGGGGGGATAATGTATAATAAACTCAGGTTACTGGCTATGGGGGAGATAATGTATAATAAACACAGGTTACTGGCTATGGAGGATAATGTATAATAAACACAAACACACACAAAAAAAATAATACAAAAAAAAGAAAAGAATGCAGCTTCAGAATTAATCTAAATTGTATGCTGTCTAGGAGGTGGGAGGGTCTGGGAGGGAGGGTCTGCTGCTGATTGGCTGGAATGTGTCATGTACAGGGTAAAAGTTTACTCAATGATGACGAATAGGGGCAGACCGAACATCGCATATGTTCGCCATCCGTGACGAACGCGAACAAGCTATGTTCGCCAGGAACTATTCGCCAGCGAACCGTTCGGGACATCACTAGTCACAAATATTAAATATTTTGTTTTTCAGTTTAACTCATGGATGGCATTGTGTCTCAGGGCTCTTTTGATCACTGAAAACAATCTCGGACACCTGTGATAATTAGATTGCCAGGTGAGCCCAATTTAAGGAAAAACTTCTAAAGGAGCGTGTTCCACATTATTAAGCAGAGCACCATTTTCATGCAACATGGGGAAGAAAAAGGATCTCTCTGCTGCCGAAAAGAGTGAAATAGTTCAATGCCTTGGACGAGGTATGAAAACATTAGATATTTCACGAAAACTTAAGCGTGATCATCGCACTATTAAGAGATTTGTGGCTGATTCAGAGCACAGACGGGTTCGTGCAGATAAAGGCACATTGAGGAAGATTTCTGCCAGATCCATGCATCGGATCAAGAGAGCAGCTGCTAAAATACCATTACATAGCAGCAAACAGATATTTGAAGCTGCTGGTGCCTCTGGAGTCCCACGGACATCAAGGTGTAGAGTCCTCCCGAGTCTTGCAACTGTGCATAAACTTTCTATTTGGCCACCACTAACCAATGCTCACAAGCAGAAACTGCTGCATTGGGCAGAAAAATACATGAAGACTAATTTCCAAACAGTGCTGTTCACTGATGAGTGCCGTGCAACCCTGGATGGTCCAGATGGATGGAGTAGTGGATGGTTGGTGGACGGCCACCCTATTCCAACAAGGCTGCGACGTCAGCAAGGCGGTGGTGGAGTCATGTTTTGGGCCGGAATCATGGGAAGAGAGCTGGTCGGCCTCTTTAGGGTCCCCAAAGGTGTAAAGATGACCTCTGCAAAGTATGTGAAGTTTCTGACTGACCACTTTCTTCCCTGGTACAGAAGGAATAACTATGCTTTCCGTAAAAAAAATCAACTTCATGCATGACAATGTACCATCTCATGCTGCAAAGAATACCTCTGCATCAATGGCTGCTATGGGGATAAAAGGAGTGAAAGTCATGGTGTGGCCTCCATTCTCCCCTGACTTCAATCCTATTGAGAACCCTTGGAGCATCCTCAAGCAAAAGATCTATGAGGGTTGGAGGCAGTTTACATCCAAACAGCAGCTCTGGGGGGCTATTCTGACATCTTGCAAACAAACTCAAGCAGAAACTGTCCAAAAACTCACAAGTTCAATGGATGCAAGACTTGTGAAGCTGCTATCAAATAAGGGGTCCTATGTTAAAATGTAACGTGACCTGTTAAAATGTTTAAAAAGTTAAAATGTTGTTATAAGTTTGATTGAAATAGCTTTTGATTTCAGTAAATATGCTGCAAACACAACAAATGACAATTTTCTGTTCTTTACAACCTATAAAGTGTTTTGAAACTTACTGTGCGTAATAATTTGGAACAGTGCATTGCAAGTTTTTTATGTATAAATGCCAAAATTGCCACGTTTACACCAGTCTTTGCATAAGCTCCTGGCACACACAAAGCGCAACATTAGTCCTCATGATGCTTTCTGACAACACATAGCACTTGAATGCAGAGGATGTATTGTTTACAGTTTTTTTATTTCCCTCTTTAACCCCTTCACGACGGGTGACGGACGAGGTCCGTCATCCTGGGGATGCCCTTAACGACGGGTGACGGACCTCGTCCGTCACGCGGTAAAATTAACCCCAGATCGCCGCAATCGCGGCGATCGTGGGGTTAATGGTGCTCCGGTCTGCCTCTGCATTAGAGGCAGACCGGGAGCACCGGATCGGGCTGTCAGAGTACATGTGCCCGCTCTGACAGCATGTCAGAGCGGGCACATGTGCTCTGTATACTCACCTCCGCCTCCCTGCACTTCCGGGTTCACTGTGAAGTGCAGGGAGCCGGATCAGTGATGATCCTGCCCCCTGGTGTTAAAAAAAAAAAAGTTAAATTAAAATCCCACCCCCCTTTACCCATATTAATAAAAAATTAACCCCTTCCCTGCCAATTGATCACTGACTACAGTGATCAATTGGCAGGGATTACATTTTAATATGATCTGATTTTTTTTTTAACCCCTGAGGGTTAATTCTTTTTTTTTTTAACCCTCAGGGGTTAAATTTATTTTATTAATTAATTTAAATATTTTAAAATGATAAATTTAGCTAGCTGGGGAGGGTGGAAGTTAGTGGGGAATTGGGGGATTTAGTGTTAGGCTAACTAGGGGTTAACGTTAAAAAAAGTTTTAAAATAAGCTTTAAAAAGTTAAAAAATTAAGTAAAAAAAAAAGTTTTAATAACGTTTAAGTAAAAAATAAAAAAAAAATAAACCCTTTACCCAGTCCAAATAAAAATTAACCCCTTACCTGCCAGTCTATCACTGCCTACAGTGATCAAAATACAGATCACAGTATTATACTGTGATCTAATTTTTTTTTAACCCCTGACGATTAACTTTTATTTATTTTTTAACCCTCAGGGGTTAAATTAATTTAATTAACTAATTTAAATATTGTATAATTAAATATTTTGCTAGCTGGGGTGGGTGGGAGTTATGGGAAAATGGGGAATTTACTGTTAGTGCTGCTTACTGCTAGTTAGGGGTTAACGGTAAAAGAAAAAGCTTAGAAAAATGTTAAATCTGTAAAAAAAAAGTTTTACGAAAGTTTAGGAAACTTTAAAAAAATGAATAAGCAAAACAAAAGTTTAAAAAATAGTTTTAAAAAGTAAAAAAAGTTTTAAAAAGTTACAAAATTAATTTAATAACGCTCATTACCACTACACCTGGTACAAGCTAGCGGAAAAATGATCCCACGCTAAGGTTCAAAATATGCCTTTTGAAATACCCTGGGATGTCTTCTTTAAGAAATGGTATGGCTTTATGGGGTATTTGGATTATATAGCCTGGTAAAATACTCTAAAATGGGACATGGGCACAGCGTAAAAATTTAAAGTTTAAAAAAAAATGGAATGGCTGTGTCCCAAATGTGCCCCTCCGATGTCCACATATACCTGGCAAAGGTACATACGGGGGTATTTTTGTACTCAGCCGACATAGCTGAGCAACATATAAAGTATTATAGAGTGGTGGTACACATAAGGTTTGCAAAATATACTGTGCAAACTCACTTTGTGTGTCAAAAAGGCAGAAAAAACGCTTATTACCACTACACCTGGTACAAGCTAGCGGAAAAATTATCCCACGCTAAGGTTCAAAATATGCCTTTTGAAATACCCTGGGGTGTCTACTTTAAGAAATGGTAGGCCTTTGTGGGGTAGTTTGAATTTAAAACTTACGAAGATGCTTGGAAATTGCACATAGGCCCAGCGTCAAAATTCAAAGTTCTGTAAAAACTGATATGGCTTGGTCTCCAATATGCCACTGTAGCTTCACAAAATAGTGCCAAAGACATTCATTGGGGATGTCTTTTTACTCAGAAGACTTAGCTGAGCATAATTTGGGGGGTTTGAACTTAGTGGCACATATGAAATATACAAAATGCCCAGCAAAAATGCAATCCGTATGTAAAAAATGCACAAAATTATTTTTTACCACATACTTTGGCATGTAATGGTAAAAAAATGGGGGCATGTTAAGGCACAATATGCACCTTATGAGATACCCTGGAGTGTCTACTTTTACAAATGGTAGGCCTTTGTGGGGGTTTTTGAACAGTCAAACTGTTATAATACCCCAAATGGAAGCATAGGCTCATTAAATCCGTCTCTCAAAATTCTACTGTGAATACTGAAAAGGACAGGTCTCCTGTATGGCACTGTAGCTTCACGAAATAGTGCCATAGACATACAATGGGGGTGTCCTTTTACTCAGAAGACTTAGCTGAGCATAATTTGGGGGGTTTGAACTTAGTGGCACATATGAAATATACAAAATGCCCAGCAAAAATGCAATCCGTATGTAAAAAATGCACAAAATTATTTTTTACCACATACTTTGGCATGTAATGGTAAAAAAATGGGGGCATGTTAAGGCACAATATGCACCTTATGAGATACCCTGGAGTGTCTACTTTTACAAATGGTAGGCCTTTGTGGGGGTTTTTGAACAGTCAAACTGTTATAATACCCCAAATGGAAGCATAGGCTCATTAAATCCGTCTCTCAAAATTCTACTGTGAATACTGAAAAGGACAGGTCTCCTGTATGGCACTGTAGCTTCACGAAATAGTGCCATAGACATACAATGGGGGTGTCCTTTTACTCAGAAGACTTAGCTGAGCATAATTTGGGGGGTTTGAACTTAGTGGCACATATGAAATGTACAAAATGCCCAGCAAAAATGCAATCCGTATGTAAAAAATGCACAAAATTATTTTTTACCACATACTTTGGCATGTAATGGTAAAAAAATGGGGGCATGTTAAGGCACAATATGCACCTTATGAGATACCCTGGAGTGTCTACTTTTACAAATGGTAGGCCTTTGTTGGGGTTTTTGAACAGTCAAACTGTTATAATACCCCAAATGGAAGCATAGGCTCATTAAATCCGTCTCTCAAAATTCTACTGTGAATACTGAAAAGGACAGGTCTCCTATATGGCACTGTAGCTTCACAAAATAGTGCCAAAGACATACAATGGGGGTACCGTTGTACTCAGCAGAAGTAACTGAACACATAATAAAACTTTGTACAGGAATAGCACACACCAACTTTACAAAATACACATGAGAAGTTCTTTGTTATACGTTTGTGTGCGAAAACCCCCCAAAAACACAATTTTACTCCAATATTTAGCAGAGGTTGGCGGTAAAATGGCTACGTAGAAAGTGTCAAAACAACCTTAGGTAAATAGCCTGTGATGTCTACTTTATATAAATATATACTTTTGTGTGGCAATTTTGTTTTATTTTATGGCTATTAGGCTTACAAGACAAACATACCAAATTCTAAAATCGCTCCACATTAAAATTTTATTTTACTCCTTGTGCTTTGTGACCTGTAACTACCAAAAAAAACTTAAAATCCCAGACACATTATATATTCTGTAAATCAGAACAAATAAATGAATTTATTTTTAATTACTTTCCTTAACCTGCACTAATTATGCACACATTATGATTGCAAAAACTGTAAAAAAAAACAATATTTTTCATTTTTTTTGCATTTTTCTGTATTTTTTTTATAATAAGTAAGCATTTATATATATATATGTTATATCAAATTAAAGCCCTTTCTGTCCTTTAAAAAACAGTATATAATATGTGTCGGTGCAATAAATGAGAGAGATGCAAATTGCAGTTGAACGCAAACAGCAAGAAAATGCAAAAATTGCTTGTGTCATTAAGCGTAAGTCAAGCTTCTGAAGCTCTGTCCTTAAGGGGTTAAGTTTTCAGTTAACCCCTTCAGGACGGAGTCAATAGTGCACGTTCTGATCAAAACAAAACGTAAACAAAAACTGGAATTTGCGCTATATGTCTGTTCACCCGTAGTTCCCCTCTTTCATATTATATGCACCCACACTTATTATATATAATTTTGTTCAGGAGAAACAGGGCTTTAATTTATCATTAACTATTCATATATGGAACATAATTCATTATGAATAAAATTTAAAAAAAATGTGAGAAAATAAGATTTTTTTTTAAATCTGTATTTCCGTCTGACATTTTAGCTGTGAATGTCATAATACTGTTTTACTGCACAAAAATGCACATATTTGTAATCAGCGATGTCTCACGAGTACAACAGTATCCCCCATTAACAGGTTTTATGGTGTTTTGGAAAGTTACAGGGTCAAATATAGAACGTTCCATTTTCAAATAGAAATTTGCCAGATTGGTAATATTACCTTTGAGACGGTGTGGTAGCCCAGCAATGAGAATTACCCCCATAATGGCATACCATTTGAAAAAGTAGACAACCAAAGGTATTTAAAGTGGGGTATGTTTAGTCTTTTTTAGTAGGGGGGGTTTGGTGACTCGTGTTTCTGTCTGAGGCTTGTAAGGATTTTTGTGGTAATTTATTACTATTATTTTATTGTATCTGCCTTTACTTCTGTTACTTTGTTTATATTTATTTTTTCTTATATGTTTACATTCTGGTACTTTTTTGTACATAATAAAATGTAAATATTTTTTTGAGATTGTTATGGTGTGCATTCTATATCCTATATACATTTGAATATTTAAAGCACTTGAGGGAGTGCTTATATGGTTTGCACCTGGCTGTTTTTATATTGTTTTGTCTCTCCATGTGCTGTTGATTTGAGAAAAGTCTTTTTTAGTAGCCACGTAGTAACAAACACTGGCCAAAGTTAGCGTTCATATTTGTTTTTGTGTTAAAAAAGCAAAAAACAAATATTTGGCCAGTGTTTGTGACTAAGTGGCTACTAAGAAAGACTGGACATACCCCACTTGCAATACCTTGGGTTGTCTACTTTTTCAAATGGTATGCCATCATGGGGTAATTCTCATTCCTGGGCTACCATACGCTCTCAAATGCAACATAACCAATCTAAAGATAACAAACAGAAAATAGTGCGTAGGCGCTTCACTGAAATTGTGACAGTTCTGTATATGGTGAAAATATAGAATAAATGGTGTAGCCGGTACCCTAGTGCTTCCCTTATGCACCAGATTTACATAATACAATTAAAAGAAACATACCAGTATATACACCTCCCCAATGTGATCACAGCAGAAATTAGTAATATTACCAATATAGGACCAATATAGGACTGGACTGTAATGCAAACAGCGTAGAACTGGATTTGGGTATAAACTAAAATAGAGAAAAAATAAAAGACAACAACATAGTGCAAACTGTATAATGAAAAATGAGTAATAGATAAGTGTGTGACTCTCACTCACATTCTCCAGAGCCGTGCCAGGCTCTGTAAAACAGGCTCAGGGGTGCCAATACTGGCTAACGATCCAGGTGATCCAGATAGATGAGACTCCAAAAATTAAATGCAAAATATATTTATTGTATAAAAATATATAAAAGTATAAACACTAATGGGCACTATGGGGGTGGAACCCAAAACAGACAAATATATATTATATAACCAATCTGGCAAATTTCAATGTCAAAAAAATGAAATGCAAGCCTTATATGTGACTCTCTAACTTTCCAAAACACCATGAAACCTGTACATGGGGGGTACTGTTATTCTCGGGAGACTTCACTAAACACAAATATTAGTGTTTTAAAACAGTAAAACATATTACAACAATAATACAGTCCATAAAAGTGCCGTTCGTTTGTAAAAAAATGCAAAAAACTTCACTTTTACTTAAAATATCATCGTTGTAATACAATTTACCAATTTGAAACACTAATATTTGAGTTCAGCGAAGTCTTCCGAGTAAAACAGTACCCCCCATGTACAGGTTTTATGTTGTCTTGGAGAGTTACAGGGTCAAATATAGTGCTTGCGAATTAAATTCTCTGCACTTTCTCCCTGTGTTGTCAGGTATGTCAATCACATTTTAATTAATCAAATCACCTAATTATGTTAAAAGATTACTTAAATATACACGTAGAATTTTAATATATATGCATTTATAGGTATGTAAATTCTACGTGTATACTAATGTAATCTTTTATGTAATTATATGTATTTATCTATATATATATATATATATATATATATATATATATATATATATTCGCGGTTATTTGCATTTTATATATAGATAGATATATATAGAATATGTGTATATATCTATTATATATATAATATATGTATATTATATATATGTAACGTCATTCTAAGTGTATTTTAATACTAATATATGTACTTATATTAGTATTAAAATACACTATGTATGACGTTAAATATATATAATATACATATATGATATCTATGAAATATATATATATATATTATATATATATATATATATAAATATATTTATTTTATTTTTAAACATGTTTAATATTATTTTTTTACAGATCCCACCAGCAGGGGGACTGTCTGATATTTTAGACAGTCCCCCTGCTGGCAGATCCACAGCCAGCTATAGGGGGCCATGTGATCGCTCTTTGAGAGCGATCACATGGCCCCCGGGGGCCTGATTTGCCATGGGGGGGCTGCCTGGGCTGTGAGGCAGTCCTCCCGAAGCGGAGTGCCGGTAATGTAAGTATACCGGGCGCTCCAGGGCTCAAAGCCGTTACGGCGTTCTATGCCGTCGCAATGGCTTTAAAGCCCACTTAAAGCGTCACGGCATAGAACGTCGTAACGGCGTTAAGGGGTTAAAGGGACTCTTCAGTGCCAGGAAAACAAACCATTTTCCTGGCACTGCAGGTCCTCTCTCCCTCCCATCACCCATCCCAGGTTGCTGAAGGTGACTTACCTGTATCCAGCGCCGATGTCCCTCAGCGCTGGTTCAGGGTCCGCCCACGCTCCTCCCCCGCTGACGTCATCCGGCGAGGGAGACCTATTGCACATGCGTGGCCGGTGACAGGGGAGACCTAATGCGCATGCGCTTTCAATGCTTTGCTATGGAGGTACTCACACAGCGACGCTATAGCACAGAAAATCTGTGCTATAAACCTGGAAGTGCTCTCTAGTGGCTGTCTAGTAGAGTCAGACAGTCACACAAACACACACAGGCAGACAGTCACACAGAGGCAGACAGCTACACAAACACACACAGGCAGACAGGCAGACAGTCACACACTCACACACACACACACACACACATACACAGGCAGACAGTCAGACACACACACACAGGCAGAAAGTCAGACACACAGGTAGCCAGTCACACACACATACACACACAGGCAGACAGTCATACACACACAGGCAGACAGTCTCACACAGACAGACACACACACACACACACACACACACACACAGACAGACAGTCTCACACACACATAGTAACACACACACTAACAGACACATTAACAGACACACACTTACTAACAGATACGCATACACTCTCACTAACAGACATGCATACACACTCACTAACAGACATGCATACACACTAACAGACACACACACTAACACACCCTAACAAACACACATACACTAACACACTCATTAACAGACACACACATACTAACACATTCACTAACAGACACACACACTGTTTTATTTTATTCAATTCCCCCAGCCTCCCTACCTTTGGTGAGGTGGATTTTCGCTTTCCCTAGGATCCAGTGGGGCTACTGGGTGGGCGACCGGTCATTGCAGTCAGCGAGGGAGCAGGGATGTATTTACCACAAGGCAAACAAGGCATTTGCCTAGGGCGGCACTTTCGGGGGGGGGGGGGGGGGGCGCGAAAAACGCCACCCCAAGCTCCCAGACAAATGCATTGTTTGCCTCTGCTCTGGGGCTGTCCACCTTACTGTGAGTGAGTGTAGCTGTCAGTGTGTGTCTGTGACTGAGTGAAAGTGTGTGTCTTTCATTGAGAATGGATGTGACTGTGAGTGTGTGTCAGTGTGTGTATGTCATTTTATGTGTATCTGAGAGTGAGTGTCAGTCAGTCAACGTGTGTTGGTTAAACTGTGTGTGCCAATGACTGTGTATCTGTCAGTTAGTGTATATCAGTGCATGTATCAATGAGGGCATGTGTCTGTCAGTCAAAAAAGTGTCCATGACACAAATTGGGGGGGGGGGGGCAAATTTGATTTTGGGGTGCCCAAATTTAGTCGTGCCTAGGGCAGCGCAAATCCAAAATACACCACTGTTGCCGCCCACCTGGAAAGTGCCGCTGCTGCCAAGGGCGATTAGGGGGGGCTTTTTTTGCCGCCCCCAGAAAGTGCCACCCAAGGCAAATGCCTTGTCAGCCTCACTGTAAATACACCCCATGACACACACACACAGGCAGACAGTCACATAGACACACACAGACGGAAAGCCAAACACACACAGGCAGACAATCACACATAGTTACCTCTGTTCATTATGGAGGAGTGGAGGCAGTGCAGCTCCTGGAGTCTAGTTGTTGGGAAAACAGGGGCTCTTTCCTGCTTGCCCTGCAGCAGTAACCCGGCACTTTTAGCTCTGCCCCGCCATCAGTTTAACCCCGGTTCCGCTGCACGGTAAGCTCCGCCCCCGCCGCAATATATATATATTTTCATAATCCCAGCCGGCCTTGTGTGAGCTGTGTCGGCCGCATGGCACCCCCTGCTCCCATGGCACCCTGTGCAGCCGCACAGCTTGCACACCCCTAAGGCCGGCCCTGTCCCCACTGTACCACTGCACACTATTCAGCAGCTTCTTGGCATAGTTTGTAACAGCAGGTTAAAGGGACACTATAGTGACCAGAACAACTACAGC
Organism: Pelobates fuscus; assembly: GCF_036172605.1. Lineage (NCBI taxonomy): Eukaryota > Metazoa > Chordata > Amphibia > Anura > Pelobatidae > Pelobates > Pelobates fuscus. The sequence goes on along the minus strand of NC_086318.1, from coordinate 180,601,891 downwards.
TTATTGAATTTGTTCTGGTGAGTAGAATCATTACCTTCAGGCTTTTTGCTGTAAACTCTGTCTTTTCAGAGAAAATGCAGTGTTTACATTACATCCTAGTGATAACTTCACTGGCCTCTCCTTAGATGTCTGTTTGAGATCCTTACTGAGTCATGGCTGCCTAAAATGCGTCCAAACATTGAGTATCTCCTCCCTCTGCATGCAGACACTGAACTTTCCTAGTAGAGATTCATTGATTCAATTCATCTCTATGAGGAGATGCTGATTGACAGGGCTGTGTTTGTATTGTGCTGGCTCTGCCCCTGATCTGCCTCCTTGTCAGTCTCAGCCAACCCTATGGGGAAGCATTGTGATTGGATCAGGCCACCACTTCTGATGATGTCAGAGGTCAGAGGAAGTTCACAGGCAGAGGCAGCAGCTTCAGACTAAAATACAAGTAAGATTTTACCTATCTTTAGGGAGGCAAAGGAGGCCAAGGGGGCAAAGGGGGCAGGATAGTGTTTGTGTTCCTGACCCTACAGTGCTCCTTTAAGGACCATAAAAAGAAAAAGAAAATAACATAGTGCTCTCTGTTTATTAAAACAGTAAATAATATTTAGAGCCTTACTTACATTTAATAGTGCAGGCAAACTGCATCTCAGGATGCCAGGATTTCAATTAGTGATGATGGTAAAATAGCAAAAAATTAAAATAAAATAAATATATGACAACACCAAGTATATAAAAGCCAAAAGATTACTTCATTGCTATAAAACAAACAAGTAAAATAATTAATCCACAACACATTTATCCTTAAAAAGGCTTTATCAAGTGGAATCTCACAAGTTCCTGGCATTCTGGGTTAAATAGGGTGGCAAACCTTTGACTTGTAACCTTTGGTATTGCCATATATTTAATTTTTTTTCTATTTTACCATCATACCTAAACAGGGCAGTCTTTAACGCAGGGCAAACGGGCCAGGCCCTGTCACTGCTGGGGTGTCCAAGGCAGCTGCCCCGTTTGCCCTCTGCCTGGAACAATGTCTTTTGGATTCGCCGATCCCAAAATAAATTGTTGTGGGCAGCGGGCACGCACACTATGGTGGCCCATTGGGTGACCGGGCCCCTTGGTTTTGGGCAGCTGGCAGGCAGGAAGTGACAACCGCGCGTCACTTCCTCCCACAGAAACAGGAGCCACGCGGGAGAAGGGAGGAGCAGCTGTTCCGGAGGGGGCCAGGCCGGAAGAGAGTGAGAGCTTAACTCCCAGCCACCTCATTGGACCCCAGGGAAGCCACCCTCCAAGAAAAGGTAAGAAACTGGAATGTAGTTATCACATTTTGCATGAGTGTCTGAGTGTGTGTGTGTCAGTATGTATGTATGTATGTGTGTCAGCATGTCTGGCTCTCTGTGTGTGTCAATATGTCTGTCAGTGTGAATGTGTGTTTCAGTATGTTTGTGTGTATGTGTGCCAGTATGTCTGTTAGTGTGTCAGTATGTCTGTGTGTGTGAGTCTGTCAGTGTCTGTGTGGTTCAGTATGTATGTGTGTATGTGTGTTTCAGTATGCCTGGCTGTGTGTGTCTCTGTGTCAGTACGCCTGTCAGTATGTGTCTGTGTGTGTCAATATGTCTGTCAGTGTCTGTGTGTATGTGTGTTTCAGTATGACTGTCTGTGTGCATCTCTGTGTCAGTAAATCTGTCCGTATGTGTCTGTGTATCTGTATGTTATCTGTGTGTGTTTATGTGTCAGTGTGTATATATGTGTGTGTATCTGTATATAGTCAATGTGTGTATCTGTATGTGTCAGTGTTTGTACCTCTGTATCTGCATGTATGTCAGTGTTTGTATCTGTGTATCTGCATGTGTGTCAGGTTGTGTATCTGTGTGTGTGTCTATGTGTGTTAGTGTGTGTGTCAGTGTATCTATATGTAGTCTGTGTGTATCTGTATGTTCTTGTTGTGTGTATGTGTGTATCTATATGCTGTCAGTGTGTATCTGCATGTGTGTCAGGTAGTGTATTTGTGTGTCTGTTTGTGTGCATCTATATGTAGTCAGTGTATGTATATTTGTATATGCGTGTGTGTATCTGTATGCATTGCATGTTCTCATTGTATGTATGTGTGTATCTATATGCGGTCAGTGTGTATCTGTGTATCCGACTGTGTCAGTGTGTGTATCTGTGTGCCATTGTTGTATCTGTTTGTTTATCTGCATGTGTGTCAGTGATGGTATCTGTGTGTCTGTGTATCTGTATGTTTGTCGGTGTGTATCTGTATGTTCTCATTCTGTGTATCAGTGTATCTATATGTATTCAGTGTGTATCTTTGTATCGGCATGTGTGTGTATCTATATGCAGTCACTATGTTTGTCAGTGTGTGTATCTGTATGTGCTTATTGTGTGTATCAGTGTATCTATATGTAGTCAGTGTGTGTATCTTTGTATCGGGATGTGTGTCATTGTGTTTATCTATATGCGGTCAGTGTGTATCTGCATGTGTCAGTGTGTGTATCTGTGTGTCAGTGTGTGTATCTGTCTGTGTATCTGTATGTGTGTCAGTGTGTTTCTGTATGTTCTCATTGTAGTTATCTGTGTATATATATGTAGTAAGTGTGTATCTGCATGTGTCAGTTTGTGTATCTGTGTATCTATATATAGTCAGTGTGTGTTATTGTTTGTATCTATGTGTCTGTGTCTCTGCATGTGTGTTTCAGGTTGTGTATCTGTGCCAGTCTGTGTAACTGTATATCTGCATGTGTATCACAGTGTGTGTGTCAATGTATGTGACTTTTGACACTGTTGATCATCAACAGCTTCTTCTCATCCTCCGCAACATCGGTCTACAAGTTATTGCTCTCTCCTGGTGCTCATCCTACCTCTCCCAGCACTCTTTCAGTGTTTCTTTCTTCTCCCCAACTCCTCTCTGTTGGTGTCCCCCAAAGTTCAGCCCTTGGTCCCCTACTGTTATCCATCTATACTGCCTCCCTTGGTTAACTCATTAGCTCCTTTGGCTTCCAATATAATTTCTATGCGGATGACATACAAATCTATCTGTCCTCTCCTGATGTCTCCCCATCCCCCTTGACTAGTGTCTCTGACTGCCTCTCTGCTATTTCTAACTGGATGGCTGCCCACTTCCTTAAACTCAACTTGACCAAAACTGAAATTCTGGTCTTTCCTCCCTCAAGTGTTGCTACTCCTGTATCTGTCTCCCTCCAAGTCAACGGTGCTAACATCAGCTCCACCACGCAGACTCGCTGCCTAGGTGTTCTCTTTGACTCTGACCTCTCCTTCGTGCCTCATGTTCAATCTATTGCCACATCCTGCCGCTTTCATCTCAAAAACATTGCGGCTGTCTGACCCTACTTAACGCCAGATACGACTAAGGTGCTGGTCCATTCCACTGTCCTTTCTCACCTTGACTACTGTAATCCGATTCTCAGTGGTCTTACGTGCTACCGTTACAGTCCATAATGAATGCGGTGGTGAGGCTCATCTTCCTATCCGCCCGCACAGCCAACGCCTCACCCTTCTGTCAGTCCCTACATTGGCTTCCTGTAAGATATAGAGCTCAATTTAAAATTCTGTTTTTTGCTTTCAAATCTCTACATAATGCTGCTCCCACCTACCTATCCTCCCTAATAAACAAGTGTAACAAGTGTAGCAGATTACCCCCTGATTGTTTTATGCTGGATCTATAACTTTCTGAACAAGCCATTCGTTAAAACTTTCGCCTAAATTGACTGTTATGGACGCTATAGGAAAAAACGTTCAAAAACACAAATTTTGTACCGAACGCCCGACCACCCAGTACAGGAGTGTGTCCCTCATTTACCTCCCAGCTTCAAAGAACACCTCCATAACCGTGAACACTCCATCTCCTTAATTACTATACATGGTGGTCAGCGTTCGTTTGCCGAACACATGGCGGCGGGCATTTTGTTTAGTCGAACGCACTCAGCGTTGTTTTGTTGTCGACCGTGTGGAACTCTTTTCGGCTATACCTTTCCACGAACACCCCTGAAACTTCCATCCTCCGTGTGTTCGGCTAAATTCATACGAACAAAGTGCTCTTTCACCAGATTAAACACACGAAGAAAGCCGCATCCAAAGGGACTAAGCACGAATCAATCCGTTCGGGCAAATTGGAACATACTCGAATGAAAACATAGACCGACCGCACAGCCTGAATCTATGGAACTGTTTTGGGCATGCAAACAGGCGTGCGGTTGGTCCAAAGAGACTTTTTACTATCTCTGGAACCCCTGAACGGATTTACATGAATTTTGGATATGTTTGTCCCCAAGTTATACTGTTTATAAAAATATAAGTTATGCGTGTACAATGTAAAATCAAGGAGGTATGAAAATATATAAAAAGTGTAATTTTTCAGCTTGGAGATAATTGAGTAGATACAGTAAGTAACTCAATTATCTCCTAAGCAGAGGAGAGGAATGTTCTGTAATTGCTGGGTGTGTTTCTATTGTACCATTGTGTCTGATTGGCTGCTGTACTTGCATTGTTGGTGCCCCACGAGGTCCAGTGGGTGGTGACAATACTGTAAAATCCTGCATAAAAGCAGCAATAAATTCTCAGTGGAGTTAGTTCTTCTTCACCCTTCAAAACGTAGCTCTGTCTCGTTATTGAAAGGGAACTTGCTCAGCTAAATCACTAGCTCTTTTCAGAGCTTTGCCTCTCTACTGCTCCAAGGATCCAGCGGATGGAACTTCGCCTCTCCACTACAGCCCAGCACCTTGCCCGGAGAAAGGATGTCTCCAACGTCAAATACCCCTCTCCACACTGGGTAGCCGTTACAACAAGTATGTCCCGTCTAGGCCCTTACGCTCTGCTGCAGACTTACCGTATACACTCGAGTATAAGACGGGTTTTTCGGCACATTTTTTGTGTTGAAAAACCCCCACTCGTCTTATACTCGAGTTAATGTCTGTATTATGGCAACTTACATTGCCATAATACAGACAGGACCACTGGGCTCATTACAAGCCCGGCGGTCCTGTTGGGGGCTGGCAGAGAGCTGTTACTTACCTTCACAGCAGCTCCTGTCAGCTCCCTTCTCTCTCCTCCGGTCAGCTCCCTCTGCAAGTCTTGTGGCAACGCTCTGCGCGGCCGCAAGACTTACAGTGGGAGCTGACTGGAGGAGAGAGAAGGGAGCTGACAGGAGCTGCTGTGAAGGTAAGTAACAGCTCGCTGCCAGCCCCCCTCCTACAGCCATCCACTGGACCACCAGGGAATGAGAGCCCCCCTCCCTGGCCAGCTAACAAGCAGGGAGGGGGACGAATAGAAATAAATAAAAAATAAAATAATAAAATAAAATATTTTTTTTTTTTTTCTTTTTTTATTTCAGACAGTACCTGCCGATGATTTTCTGCTGCCGTTCATATAGTTCGGACTATGGTACTAAGTCATCATTAATATTTCACATTATCAAAAACAAAAAACATAAAAACAATACAATACAAACATATAGATGGTGACAAAGGTCCTCAGTAATGTTCCCATAGTAATAATTAGAGTAACTAGCTGATTATCTTAACATTTATTCTTATTTTCTTTTCTTTTCTTTTTCCTTTCTTTTCATTTTTTTTCCCCCTTTTTCCCTTCCCTTTTCTTTTTCTCCTATTTTCTTTATCAAATTAGAATGCGCACAACTTATTTAGCCATATATCTATATCCATCTTTTTTTTTTTTTTTAGATTTATATTTAAGCCGCTTTCCATTTTTAGCTGAAAGATTAACTGATTTTTTATGGTTTCCCATTTTGGTATACTATTAGTTCTCCATCTTCTAGCTATAGAGATCTTTGCCGCTATTAGCGCATGAATAAGAAAGTATTGAAAATCCATATTATATTGGCTAAGATTTAAGTGTAGTATAAATAATTCTGGAGACAAGGGTATTTTAGTATCGATTATTTCTTGGATTTTGCCTATAAACATTTTCCAAAATTCTATTATCAGGGGACAGCTCCACCAGATATGTAACATGTCTCCCGTCGCACTATCACACCGCCAGCAAGTAGCTGATATGTTATGATCCATTTTATTCATGCGACTTGGGACCAGGTACAGTCTATTTATAATCTTAAAATGTAACTCAACTAAATTTAAGCATTTAATATGTTTAGCCACAGACACCCAAGCTTTTTTCCAGTCGCTTTTTTCCAATTTTTTCTTTATTTTCAAATCTTTCTCCCATTTCTCAATGGCCGGAAAAATAAGATCTTCTTCCTCGAGTCTTAGTATCGAATTACACTTTTTTAATAGATTTTTCGTGTCATTCGCTTTCAGCAGATGACATAACTTACATTTAACTTCTGAATGTTCTTTATCTAGTACTTTGCTTAAGTAACTGTTAATCCTTATGGAGTTATATTTTTCTTTTTCTGGAAGAGCGAATTCTGTACTTAATTGTTCAAATGATTTAAGATTTGATCCAATCATTAGGTCTTCTATATTTTGAATACCTGCTTTGGCCCAATTTTTTAAATTTAGATCTTCTATATTGTTTTCCAAAATTAGAATTGGTAAAGTGTTAATGATACGATTGTTAAGACCCATATTTTTTCTTATTTTGTTCCATGCTTCTCCAATATTTTGTAACACTATACTTTCAGAACATGGTTGGCAGTTATCTTTCTTTTTTTGCGTCAACCAAAAAAGGGTAGACAGATCTTTATTATATGACATTTTTTTTTCTATTGCATACCATCTCTCATGTTTAGACTCTGTATGTTGTGAAATAATGCAATGAGAGAGAGTACTCGCTTGATAGTATTGTTGTATCAGCGCAAGTCCTACTCCTCCATTTGCTTGTTTAATCGCCAAGAATTTTCTTGCCAGCCTAGGTTTCTTTGATTGCCATATAAATTTAGAGAAGGATTGTTGAATAAGTGATAGCCAGCTGTCGGGTACCTTCAAAGGAAGCATTCTGAATAGGTATAACCACTTTGGTAGAACATAGGATTTAACTATATTTATACGGCCCCACCAGGAGAATTCCAGATTTCTCCAATCTTTTAATAGCTTGTTCATTTTTAGAAGTAATGGGAGGAAATTAATCTCAACAATTTTGCTTGGATCTGTACAGATGTTAATTCCCAAATAATTAAATGATTTTTCAATCCAAGTAAAGTCAAACCTCTTTTTTATCTCTTTTTTTTCTTCCATATTTACATTACTCGCCAAAATAGTTGATTTGTCTGTATTTAATCTGTAGCCAGAAACCTGTGAAAACTTTTCTATAGTTGTCATGAGCTGTGTTATTGATTGTAACGGATTTTCTAAAGTTATGATCACATCATCTGCGTAAAGGTTTATTTTTATGTTTTCTTTCTTATGGTCAAAACCCGAGATGTTTTCTTCTTGTCTAATGGCAGATGCCAAAGGTTCTAATGAGATTATATAGAGTAAGGGGGATAGCGGACACCCCTGTCGTGTTCCATTAGATAATGGAAACCACTCTGAGCTAAAGCCATTCCCCTTTATTCTTGCTGTTGGGCCAGTGTATAGGGCAAAAATGTTCTCAAGAAGTCTTCCCTCCAATCCAAATCGCTGTAGTGTTTGTCTCATGAACTCCCAGTTGACCCTGTCGAATGCTTTCTCAGCATCTAAGGACAGGGTCAACATGGGAGTTCCAGTGGTCCAAGCGGAATCCAATATGTCAATCAATCTTCTGATGTTATGGGTTGAAGACCTCTCCGGGACAAACCCGACTTGGTCTCTGTTTATTATTTCTGATATAATTTTTTTTAAACGTTCTGCTATCATAGCAGAGTATATTTTAATGTCGGTATTCAACAATGAGATTGGACGATAATTCTTTATCTTCTCTGCATCCTTTTCTTGTTTAAGGATAGGCACTATATTTGCTTGTAACAGTTCTGCCGGTATGCTATTAGGTGTAACAAAGGAATTGAAAACTTCAATTAGGTCCGTTTTAATATTATTTCCTAACAATTTGTAAAAAAGGTTATCAAATCCATCTGGACCAGAGGATTTATTCTTTTTTAATTTGTTGATACAGAAAATCAGTTCTTCTTCTTGAAAAGTTTTATTAAGCTCCTGCAGTTGTATTTGTGAAATTTTTGGACTCTTTATGTTCTCGAGAAATGCACTAATGTTCGCCGTTTCGGTAGGATCTTTAATATTGTATAGATCTTGATAGTAATTTTTGAAGGCTTCTGCTATTTTTTCAGGTCTCAAGATAGTCTCTCCATTATCAATAATTTTGGTGATGATTCTTTTCGATTTTTCTTTTTTTATTCTGTTCGTCATTAGTTTTTCTGCTCTATTTCCGGTGTAGTACCATTTCTGTTTTAAGTAATGCAACGCATTATTAGCCTTTGTCATAAGGTGTTCATTAATTAATTTTTCAGTGTCTATAATTTCATTAGTAATACTCCGAGATGGTTTATTTTTATTTTGTTCAAGTAAATTGTCTAGTTTTATGTACAATTCAGCTAAATTTGCCTTTTTTTTATTTAATTTATTCTCTTTTGCTGCTAAGCTTATAAAAAGGCCCCTTATTACTAATTTATAAGCACACCAAGTCATTGCTGGAGAGACATCTTTGTTTCTGTTTTCTTTGAAAAAATAATCTGTTGTATCTTTGATTTGTTTAAGATTGTCTTCATTTTTAAGTAACCAGTCTTTCATTTTCCAGTCAGCTCTTGTTCTTTGATGTTGTTCTTTTATATCTAGGATGACCGGATTATGATCTGACCATGTAGTGGCTATTATAAAAACCTTTTTAATTTGGCTCGCTAAGTTTCTGTCCCCCAAAAAGAGATCAATTCTAGAATATGAGCAGAAAGCTTTTGAGAAACAGGAAAAATCCTTTTCCTTCGTATGAAATATCCTCCAATAATCTAAAAGTTGGGCTTGTTTAATTAATTCTGAAAATTTTTTAGCAGTCATCTTCAAGTTTCCATAGTTACTGGTTTTTGTTTTAGAACTTCGGTCTATCTCAATATCGGGTATGCAGTTAAAATCTCCCATAACCATAACTCGGCCCATTTTCACGCGTTCAGTTTTATTAAGCACTTTTTTAATAAATGCAATTTGTGATTGATTTGGTGCGTATATGTTCACTAACGTATATTTTTGATTATTAATTTCTGCTACTAATATAATGTATCTGCCTTCCAAATCAATTTCTTGGTATATAATTTTTAATGATATATTCCTAGAAAATAAGAAGGCTACTCCTCTTTTCTTTTTTTGACTCATAGAGGCACTAATTATAGTAGGAAAAAATTTAGATTTAAGATTGTTTTTATCTTGCGTTCTCCAGTGGGTTTCCTGTAGGGCTGCAATCTGGATTTGTTCTTTTTTGAGAAACTCAAGGATTGTATATCTTTTAAATTGTGAGTTTATCCCCTGTGCATTAATCGTCGCTAGCCTCATTTTATTTTATGTATCCTATTTCTTTTCCTTCGAGGACTGATAAGTTCACCATCTGTACTAACAAACATATAAAACACAACATAAAACGTACAATGTCTGCCTTTTACTAGGCAAAAAACTATGTATCTATTCCCTCCCTTGTGTTCCTCCCTACCTAGGCCTCCCATAGCCTTCGGGGGGAAGCCCTGCCAAAAACACAGGGAGAGAAAACAACAATCCAAAAACGACACCGACTCTCTAATCAGTGACGTCGAAAATGTCCCCATACTCTATGCTCGCAGAAAAGAAAAAGTGTCGAGATCTGCGAGCTAGAGTTTCTCCTTGGCCGGACGGGTGTAGTGGATAAAAATAATACCAGAAGGAAAAAAAAAAAAAAAATAATTATTCCCATTTCATACTTTTTTTTTCTTATTTTTTTGTTTCTTGTTTTGCCAAAATAGCTCTTTCGTTAAATTTTAGTGTAAGTTTAAAATTTTAATATATCTTTGTTTCTCAAATATTACATTTATTTGCATTTATTTTATATCAAAATATTTCTATAAAGTTACTTCTGATATTTATTCCCATTTCATTAGTTTTTTTTTTTTCTTTCTTTCTCCCTTTATTTGATCTAAATAGCCTTTTAATTAAACCCAAAAAATTGTTTTTAGTGTATTTAGTGTATTTTATATTTTAATATACCTTTAAGTCCAAGGTATTACCTTTATTTTGTGTCATAATCTTTCTATCAAATTACCTCTAATATATCGTGTATTTACTTATTATTATTGTGGTTAGTATAAACACTCCTGTTCTTTTATCTATTTTAGTTTTTTCCCTTTTTTTTTTCTCCCCTTTTTTCTCCCTCTTTTCCCTTCTCTTTTCTTCCCTTTATCACTTCTTTCCCCCATTTTTCTTAGTTTTCAGGAGAGATTTAGCTTAATAGTGTGGGACCACCCTTTACATTTCTATGGCCTCTAGTGTAGCTTTAATCCTAATTTATTTGTTTTATGTTGTGTTATATATGTGCGAGAAAAAAAAAAAAAAAAAATACCTTGTGCAATGACTTATTTTAAATTCCCTTCTAGTAGCCATTGTTCTAATTTCTGCGGTTTATCAAAGGTCAGTCTTTGGTTATTATGTGTTAGGTTTATGCGTGTCGGAAATCCCCAGGCATATTTAATTGCATTTTTTCTAAGGACCTCTGTCTGATTGGTAAAAAATTTCCTTTGAAGTCTGGTCTGGTATGAGAGATCTTGAAAAATCTTAATTTGATGGAAGATTGACCCCTTCAGGTCTTTTGTTGTCATTGCCTTCATAATTTGCGTCTTAAAACGGAATGATTGTAGGCAAATAATTGTGTCTCTCGGGGCTTGTTCTGGTACGTTACCAGGTTTATAAATTCTATGACATCTTTCAATGCCGCTTGTACCGTTATCTGAATTAACCCCCAGAAACAAAAAAAACTCTACACAATAGTCTTCTAGATTTGCATTTACAACAGTCTCCGGGATCCCCCTAATTCGGAGGTTTTGTCTTCTAGATCTATCTTCTAAATCCGTAATCTTCTTTTTCAGGGTCTCTAGAGTTTCATCCAATTTATTTATATTATCCGTATTGTTTTTTTGTTGTATATTTATTTGGTCCGTCTTCTCTTCTAACAATACCACTCTTCTTCCTATATTTAGAATCTCATTTTTTATTTCTCTAGACTGCAGGTTTATTTCTTCTTTTATTTTCTCAAATTGGATCTCCAGGCATTTGGATAAATAACCGGCAGTGATAGATACATTTTCTTCCCATGAGCTATCTGACAAAGTTTTGTCTATCTCAGTCTCTTTGGGGTCCAATATAGGTATTGATTCTTCTTGTATAGATTTAGTACTACTCCCCTTGTTTAATTGGGGAGAGAAAAAACCTGAGGTCCTCCTTTCTATAGCTGGTTCTTGTTTTTTAGCAGTTCTTTTTAAATTCTGTTTACCTTCTGAGTTTTTTTTTGAGGCCATTTACTCCTCCTCTCTTTCCCTTCTCTTTCACTTTCTCTTTCTATTAGCGTTCTATTTCTTTCTCTGTTTTTTTTTTTTTTTATATATTTTTTTTTATATTTTTTTTTTTTTTTGTTTTATGTTCCTATATTTTTTTCTCAGTAAGGTTTCCTTTAAATCTTAATAGTTCTTAGTAAATGATTAAAGGAAGATAAGGATATCAATTACTGCGATAGTAGTGCAATAATAGTAAATAGTAATACGTAGTAGGGTATAAAACCTGAATATGGACCTTAATGTACACTTAGTGACTGAGTGACTGGGTGATATATAAGCTCTGTTAGCTAATACGTGGATATAGCATACATGTAGCATATATATATAGCAAACCAGCCGGTATACTTATCCACTTCTCCGTTTAAGTGTCCTGGGGGGTCACTCCCATCACTCCCATCACTCTTTTCCAGCAGTCACTGGGCGGACGGAATTAGTTTTCCACTTAGAAAAATAAGCGTTTGGGACCTGTCTTCTCTCTCGACCGCTCAGCAACCGCTCAGCAACACCGCATCGCCCAGTACCGCCAACCGCAGCGGAAAGCAAATCAGGCGTCTTCCCTCACAACGCCCCGCTCTGCTCAGTGTCTCCCATCTTCCGGCCAAGGAAAAAAACCCGCGAGACGCGGCGTGCCTCCGTGCGCCGTCCCACGTCCTACGTCATCCCCCCTCTCGAGGCTGTCTGATAATAAAATAAAATATTAATAATAATAAAAAAAAATATTACTAATAAAACAAAAAAATTAATATTAAAAAAATTATAATTACAAAATAATAATAAAAATGCCCACCCCCCACCAAGGCTCTGCATCAGACACACAAACACACTGCATTCATACACACACACTGCATTCATACACACACACACTGCATTCATACACACACACACTGCACTAATACACACACACTGCATTCATACACACACACACTGCACTAATACACACACACACCACATTCATACAAACACACTGCATTATACACACACACACACACACTGCATTCATTATATACACACTGTAAATAAATATTCAATTAATATAATTTTTGGGGGATATAATTTTATTTAGAAATTTACCAGTAGCTGCTGCATTTACCACCCTAGTCTTATACTCGAGTCAATACGTTTTCCCAGTTTTTTTGGGGTAAAGTTAGGGGTCTCGACTTATATTCGGGTCGACTTATACTCGAGTATATACGGTATGTCTATCTTCTGTCCGTACTCTCCCACCTCTGATGCTCTCCTTCAAGACTTCTCGAGGGCTGCACCGTTCCTGTGGAACTCACATCACTCCTCCGTTAGATGGTCACCCAGTCTCCACTCCTTCAAAAAATCATTAAAAACCCACTTCTTCATAAAAGCGTATCAACTAAACTGTAAATAGCTTCCGACTGATTCCTCTCTTGCAACTGTCATTAGTCTAATACTATCCTTACCTTTTGTGACACTTTACCCCACTCGCTCTAGCATGTAAGCTAATTGAGCAGGGCCCTCAACTCCTCTGTTCCTGTGTGTCCAATTGTCTGGCTACAATTACATGTTTGTTCGTCCACCCATTGTAAAGCACTGCAGAATTTGTTGGCGCTATATAAATAAACACATAATAATAATAATAATAATGTGCATACATCTCAGTATTCAAACACACTCCTGCATTGAAACATTAATACTACAAACAAACACACCAAATGCATTCAAATACGAACACACCCCTACATTCACACAAACATACTCCATACAAAACATGCGTACATTCAAACACTGCTCATTGCTAAATACAACTCTGCAAGCATGGAACAATGATAGATCCCCAGCTGTCAAAGCATTGTTGGAATTGTATGACAGATGGGGATCTACCGTATGCATAGGTGTGCACAGCCTGTTGCATTAGGGTGTGCACCCTAAAGCACAAACACATGCCGCGTCTATATGTATGTATGTATATATATATATATATATATATATATATATATACACACATATATACACACATACATACACTGCTGTGTGTGTGCTGTTAGTGTGCTGTGTGAGGGTGCTGTGTGTGTAAGGGTGCTGTGTGTGTGTGTAAGGGTGCTGTGTGTGAGGGTGCTGTTAGTGTGATGTGTGTGTGTGAGGGTGATGTGTGTGTGATGGTGCTGGTAGTGTGCTATGTGGGTGAGGGTGTTGTTAGTGTGCTGTGTGTGACGATGCTGTTTGTGTGTTAGGGTGCTGTTTGTGTGCTGTGTGTGAAGGTGCTGGTAGTGTGCTGTTTGTGAGGGTATTTTTTTGTGTGTGTGTGTTTGTTAGGGTCCTGTTAGTGTGTTGTGTGAGGGTGCTGTTTGTGTGATGTGTGTGTGTGAGGGTGCTGTGTGTGGGTGTTGTGTGTTTGTGAGGGTGCTGTTAGTGTGCTGTGTGTGAGGGTGCTGTTTGTGTGTGAGTGTGCTGTTTGTGTGCTCTGTGTGTGTGTGTGTGTGCGAGGGTGCTTTTAGTGTGCTGTGCGTGAGGGTGCTGTGTGTTTGCAAGGGTGCTGTGTGTGTATTTGTGAGGGTGCTGTTGGTGTACTGTGTGTGATGGTACTGTGGGTCGGTGAGGTAGATCTTTGATCTCCCCACCGGCCAATGGAGGCTTAAAGCAGAGCCGGCGCTCGCCTGAGATCTCCCCTGCCGGTCCCAATCCTATGACCAAATGGCAACCCTTGCGATAGCGTGGCCCAAAATAAGCATTGCACAAGTACTCTTTCTAGTTTAGTTCCCCCACTACATTATGGTGGAGGGCGTGACTGCATGCCAGGGAGTGGGGTGGGGTCAGGGGGCCCAAGTAAATGCTTGCCCAGGGTCCAATCAATATTAAAGATGTCCCTGTCCCTAATTCAAATCCTGGTATAGACAGATACCTCTTCAAAGCTGCTATCAGCTGAAATATCAAAATTAAGAAAAAGGTTGCTTTTAATTGCTTCACAAGAGATATTTGCATTACTGTTCATGAAGATACACATAATTCCAAGGTAGCTAGGGAAATATATATTTTCTGTTTTTACGCTGATAACTAAACCTTATAAATGTCTACCAAGTGATTAATCATTTACCCATTAAGACAGATACTTTGCCCAAAGAAATCTAGTTTTTCCATTTGGTGTAGATGATGTATTGGATTCTATTTTTCATTATTTTACTTTATTTGTTTGCAAGAATAAAATATATTAAATTAATAATAAACATCAAGTATCATGAAATCATGTACAACATGTTTAAATTAATTCAATGTAACTTCTGTACTTGAAAATTGTTTTTTTAACTAAAAAAATACTTTACTTATTTAGATTTGTACCTGTTTATGTAATATATAGTCAATAATCCATTTACACATTTGTTTAAAATTAATTTCATAGCTGAGGTTGCCAAAACAAACCCTGATAAAATAAACCCACGATTCTTTGGGTAGGTGAACCTTGGTCCAGTTACCACATATGGTACCAAGGAACTAATGCCCAAGTGCATATATGCTTCTACAGTTTCGAGAAGGTGTCTGAGTGAGCATGGACATGCCTCATACATCTTGGGAAGATGGCTGCACTAGAAGGGTATTTTATCCTTACTTCAGTAGCACTCTTCACCCCAATAAATGCTTTAGCAGAATTTATTTCGGAAAGGCAATATTTATTGTAGTTTAAAGACAATTTATGTGTAGTGGTCGCCTATGGAATAGGCTACTTTTAGAGGAATTTTGCAGTTATTAATTTGTACTTCCATGTATGTGTGATGAAGTCACTGTCATGCAAGAAGAACGGTCCAGGTTGTAAGTTCGGGGTCCAATTTGTTTTATTCCATCAGACTCCCTTGTCAAGTAGATGTGTAATCTGGATTGGTATTTGCAGAATGTACAATCCCCCCCAAGAATCACATTTGCTTTGAGTGTCTATGCCTCTTCTGACTCTAAATTCTCTTACTCTGCATCATTATATGCCTGACTACTTGTATAAACTTTATTAGATTATATAAACTTGCAGGACACACTCCTTAAATGCTAAAATGCAGTTCTAAAGTACTACCAGAAGAGTGTGCCAGAGCATAGTGAATAAACTTATTTCACTCAGGTGCTTGTATGTAAACTTACAGTTGTGCTTAAAAGTTTGCATACCCTTGGAGAATTGGTAATATATGTACCATTTTTAAAGGAAACATGAGTGTGCAGGCAAAACACATTTCTTTTATTTCTTATGGGATTCATATTCATCTGTACGTTATAACAGAATCATAAAACAAAATATGTCAACAAAGAAAAAAATGAAATGATCCCTGTTCAAACATCTGCATATCCTTAGCGCTTAATGCTGTGTATTTCCCCCTTTAGCATCAATGACAGTGTGCAGTCTTTTGTAATAGTTGTCTATGAGGCCCCTTAATATTGCAGAAGTTGTTATGGTACTTTTTCAGTAAACCAAAATGTTTAAATGTCTATCTGTTCCTGTCCAAATTAAAGAGAATTGAATTGCGTATATACGCTGAAGTAATTCAGTCTGACACACGGAGTTCAGGTTAAAATAACTTCGAGGAAATTTATTGGCAAGTGAAGAAAAGCGGGCGCGCAGGCCCTTTTAAGAGGCATTCTCGTCATCATTGATTATCAAGATATCAGTGAATAAACATCATTAATTGGATTAGTTGTTAAGTGTCTGGATTAGTATCCACCTATCAATATAATTAATTGGCTCAAAAACTAAGTGGTTAGCTTCGTGTCCACCCACCAAGAGGTGGTATTGTTTTGGACACGGGAGGGGACAAGGGGGTCTTAAACGTCATTTTACACGGTGGGTGATGTCAGGTCTCGTGGTTAGGTGCAAGGTCTCTTATGAATAGAACATTTCATTACTACTGTGTTCTCATGGCCTTTAAATTATACTATGTTGCGAGTTAGGGGAAATTCAACAGTTCCTGGGTTAGTCATATCCTTATGGAGAATACAGTCTTTGTCTATTGTGTTAGATGTGCTGAGAAATTCTGTCATGTAATGTAGTTTTCAAATGGAGAAGTCAGGTTATGAGGACAAAATGGAGGATTTGTCACAGCATCAGGTTAAAATGGAGTTAGTGCAATGATTCAATACACGTTCAATAAAGATTTTTTAATAATTCTACATCAGTCCCCCCTATGAAATGTTAGATTCTAAGAGATAAAACTTTATTTGTTAATACCAGAAGACGTGTTAGCCCAAAGGCACAGAAACCCCGTGGCCGCTAGCTAGGTGTTAATGCAAAGTGCAAGTCTGTCCCTAATTCTGACCCTAATAGGCTAACTCATCCGTCAGTATGGCTCTCGAACACTTCACACCCATGGGTGGCCCATGGCGGCTTGCCCACCACTTCTCCACACGGGGCCTTTACCATTCACTGACAGATGCTGTCCCTAAGATGGTCCCTTCCTAGAACTCTCGCACTTTATCATCAAAAGGGATAGATTGCAGCGGCAAACAGGGTGAGTTGAAATCCTGGAAATCTTGGTCATCAACTTCAAGATGTGTGAAAGTGGGTGCCGCTTGGTCAACAGTCTTCGTGAGGGCTTTCCTCAGACAAGGGAAGACACAACAAAAGAGAAGAGCAAAGATAAAAATAAAAATTAGTATTGCCATACCAATATGCATTAAAGCCTTTTGCCAACCCGTCATCCAACCAAACCATCTGTCCCAGGGATCTTTTATCCCAGAATTCCCTTTCAACTCTTCTGAGAGGTCATTTAATTTTGCTATGGCTAATGTAACTTTACCATTAGGGCCTGTGTTTTCTGGGATGTAAGTACAACATGTCATGGTGTCGGGCAAAATTTTACATACCCCTCCTTTTTCGGCTAGGATCATGTCTAGGGCCATTCTATTCTGGAAGGCCATTTGGGATGTGGCCTGCAACTGTTCGGCTAATCCCTGGAGGGCATCTCTGGTGTAATTAACAAAACGCTGTTGGTTGTAATAAATGTAATTTATCCAGTTTAAGTTCTTGTTTGCGGTAACTATGGTAAAAATTGATTCAAACCCTGCAGCAACTTCATCTCTTGCTTTAAACTCATTGGGAACCCCCCTAGGCACCCTAATGGCATCAATGTAAATGTGAGGGTCAAAACTTCCTTTTACTGGGGCTTCACGCTTAACCTTAGTGTGGCTGGACTCATGGGTGTTGAGGTGTGTGTCAGAGATAATATGTATAGGCATAATGGCCTTGGTCAAAGTACACTCCCCCCACCACTCCGTGTCCATTCTGGATCTTAGCTGTAAGTCCCCACACAACCAGTAAATGTCTCCCAGTGACCTAGTGTGATGCTGCAGTAAACGTACAGGAACAGTTCTGTATGTAGCACAATAACCTTTGGGGAAGTTACCCACAAATTTACCAATCCCATCGTGCATGGCATAGCAAGTATAATTACCTTTATATACGGTAATACCATTAGGGGGTCTGACACCTTTGGCTAGAAGAGGATACTCTGCTGTCCATCCTTGACATATGGACCTGTTAACATTGTATTGGTAGGCAAAAAGACTTAAAACACAATTTTCTACATCTACTGGCAGGGTCAAAGGTACAGTACCCAGATGGGGCCGGGCACCACCACACACATAGCATGCGGTTCTGTTATGTTTGTTGGCATTGTATTTCATCCATTCTAACCATAGGTTAACATCATTAAAACCTGTTTCAGCGGCCATGGTATCTTCGAAGGTGGGGTTAGCAATGGCCATCATGTCCTTAAAGGACTGGATGTGTGGTTTTAATGGGTTTGTGACCATGTGAGTAGCTCCTCGCCACTCAGGGGAATTACACATATCTCTAAGGTAGAAATGCCCTAATTTAGTATAGGAACCCTTTTTCCAATACATTCCCAATACATATCGGTCTGCATCTGTTGGGCTTGGATGCTCAATATTAAGAATTAATTTCATTGGTGTGCCTCCTCCAGGCTTTCTCAGAGTCATTCTTTGAAGGAGGGACCTACCATGATCATCTACTTTAGATAAGGCACTTTTTGGCTTGTAACCCCAGGAAGGCCCGGCATTCCATCCCGCCGCCCCCCAATGGCCACAATTGTGCCCCCATTGTTTGTCCACTACACAAACATATGGGTCTTTTGCATGAGGGATATCTCTATAGATATTCTGGATTTGTGTTGTAGAGAATGGGCATTCTACGATGTCACAATAATCAAAGGTATAGGTAGCCACACGGGTACATGATGAATTATACCAGAAGGTGTACCCACTAGCATCTTTAGTGATGGCTACCTGCTGAGCCTTAATTAAACTAATTAAGGGGACAATGTACCAGAGGTACATGGTTGTGCGGTATCTGCTTCCTCTGGGGCAGGAGACTTCTTGCAGTGGGAAGCGTGGATCCAATGTGGCCTGCCGGCCACTTTGACGGAGGTTGCGGTGATCAGGAGAACTTGGAATGGCCCGTCAAATCTTGGTTCCAGGGTACTTTTCCGCACAAACTTCTTGACCATAACCCAATCTCCGGGAAGCAGGTTGTGGGTACCTGTGTCCAAATCGGGATCTGGAATTGAAGAGAAAACTTGGGCATGTATTTTGTTCAAGGCACTTGCAAGTTCAGTTACATAGTCTACTAAAACATCTGATTGAAGCTGTAACTGCTGCGGATAGTAACAACCTAGTCTGGGTGCTGTCCCAAATAGAATTTCATATGGGGATAACGAATGCTTCCCTCTAGTGTGCCTAACGCTGAATAAAGCTATTGGCAGGCTTTCTGGCTAGGGCATCTTTGTTTCTTGTGACATTTTTAACATTCTGGCTTTTAGAGTGCCATTCATGCGCTCTACTTTACCACTACTTTGTGGGTGGTAAGGGGTGTGAAAGGCTAGAGTCACCCCCAGGGCAGTCCAGATTTCTTTAGTCACTGTTGCTGTAAAGGCTGGGCCCTGATCACTTTCAATGACTTCTGGAAGTCCAAATCTACATACAATGTCTGTAAGTAGGCGTTTTGCGGTTGTTTTTGCAGTGATATTGGTCACAGGGTAGGCTTCTGGCCAGCCTGAGAACATGTCCACTATTACTAGTGCATATTCATGAGGCCCACTCTTGGGCATTTGGATGTGATCAATTTGAATTCTCTGGAATGGGTACATGGGTTTTGCTAGGTGCTTTGCAGGCACCCTGATTGGTCTTCCTGGATTGCATTTTGCACAAATGACACAGGCCTTGCAGAAGCTGTTGATCAGGGTTGTGATTCCAGGTGCTTCATAATACTTTTGAATGAGGGCGGCCATTAGGTCTTTTGACAGATGTGCAGGTCCGTGTGCCCATTGGACAACTGCTGGATATAAATTTCTTGGAAGGCAAAATTTAGAATTGTTGTAGTAAATTCCGTCCTTTAGGACAGCTCCTTTCTTCTTCCATTTCTGGATTTCTTCAGGGGTAATTGCAGCTTGCTGTTCTCGCAAAATTCTCAGATCAGTAGGAAGAGTTTGTAAGGTAAAGATAGGAACTTCTTCTTCTTGTCCGGACACTTCTTCATCCACTTCCTGCAAATCTCTGGCTGCTTGCTTAGCAGCCTGATCAGCCAAATGGTTGCCCTTTGCTTCATCTGTATCCAACTTCCCATGTGCCTTAACTTTCAAAACGGCCACTTCTTCAGGGAGTAGGAGGGCATCCATTAGTTCCTTGATTGCAGAGCTGTGTTTGACTGGTGTACCGGCAGTGGTAAGAAATCCCCTGGTCTTCCAAATGAAGCCGAAGTCATGTGCCACACCCAGAGCATATCTCGAATCTGTATAGATGTTGGCACGCTTTCCTTCTGCAATTTTGCATGCTGAAGTCAGGACTTTTAATTCAGCTTCTTGCGCAGACATTGCTGGCGGTAAAGATGATGACTTGAGAACTTCCTCTGTTGTGGTTACGGCATATCCTGTGTGGTATTTTCCTTCTTCATCAGCATACCTTGAGCCGTCCACAAACAGGGTGAAGTCCGGATTTGGTAATGGATTCTCATGCACAGTTGGTAAGTGCACTGTTTCCATTTTCATCTGTTCAAAACAGTCATGAGGAGTTTCTGGGTCATAGTCATTCACTATGACCAGGTCTTCAAATTCTTTTTCCAGGAAATGGCGTGGCCATGCTTCAAGAAGATCAGTTGTTGTGTATTTGGCAATGCCATTTTCCTGTAGCTGTGATTCATCCATGGTGGCCCATAATTTTGCCATAGGCCCAAGATCATTCCATGATCTTGTTTTCAACTTGGTGACAGGGATATGTGGAATAGCAGTATCCCAATGGCGGTACAGGTAATTAAGTTCTGAGGGCAGTTGGATCAGGACCATGCTATTGCCTTCAGAGTCACAATAGAAATCCTGAGCAGTGAGCTTCACTTCAATCCAGTGGTAAAGCTCATCTTCATAGCAAGGTTCAGGGGTAATGTTTGGCTTGTTCCACATGGTACAGAAGGCATAATCCGGGCCTTCACAGAGAGGTGTCTTGCCTTCGTAAAATGTTAAATGTGGATGCATTATTTTCTTGATACATCCACAGAGAAGGCAAACCGTGACAAACCCATAGTAGATACCCCCCTCAGGGAGTGGAAGAAGAGTGGATGGGTTAAGAACTTGACATCTTTGTATAGAAATGTTGTCAGGCAGAAGAAGATGACATTGTAGACGCAAGTGTCTAGCAGGAGACACGTGCTTGAGCTGTACTTGGTTGATAATGGCAGAGATATCATGAGGAGCCAAAACAACCAGAGGGTGGCCGAGGACCAGATCAGAAGTTCTTTCAATGAGTTCTCTTGCAGCAAAAACAGCCCTAAGGCAGGAAGGGGCACCTCTGGCCACAAGGTCCAGCTGGCACGAGAAGTATCCAATAGGCCTCTGGCGGCCTCTTAAGTCATTAGTTTGGGTAAGAACTCCTGTAGCATGGCCTTGTCTTTCAGAGACAAATAATTTGAAAGGTTTGGTATAGTCTGGTAGGCCCAAGGCAGGAGCAGAAGCAATGGCACGTTTAAGAGATTTGAAATTGTCCAGAGCTTCATTGGTCAGGCTGAATGGGTCTGACTTGAGTGCATCATAGAGAGGTTGCATAAGCAGAGAGGCTTCTGGGATCCATGCTCTGCAATAGGAAATGAGGCCTAAGAAGGCATGAAGAGATTTTGAAGTCCTTGGGGGAGGAATGTCCAGAACTGCTCTGACTCGGTCCCGAGTGAGATGTCTGGTACCTTGAGATAGACAATGTCCAAGGAAAATTACTGAGGGTTGGCAGAATTGCAGCTTGAGAAGTGAAGCCTTGCATCCTTGTTCTGCCAAATAACAAAGTAGACTAATTGAACACTTTTCAGTAGTGGGTATATCATCTCCACAGAGCAGTAAATCATCCACATACTGGAGCAAAACAACTTCTGGGTGTTCAGCTTGCCATGGGTCAAGGATGGTACACATGGCCTTTGCAAATTGACTTGGAGAATTTTGTGCTCCCTGGGGCATGACAGTCCATGTATACTGTTGCATTTCATGGGTGAAAGCAAACAAGTATTGACAGGATGGATCCAGTGGAACACTGAAAAAGGCATTAGCCAGGTCAATGACTGTGAAGTACTTTGCAGATGGTGGGACTCCAGAGAGCAGAGTATGGGGGTTTGGCACAAGAGGGGTGTCCAGGACAGTAGCTTCATTGACAGCACGGAGATCCTGAACCATTCTGTACTTCTCTGGCTCACCTTTTGGAGTTTTCTTCTTCACAGGAAACAATGGAGTATTACATTCTGATTTGCATTTCACTAGAGCACCCTTCTCCAAGAGTGCTTTGATTTGGATAGAAATGGCTGCAGCCTGTGCTGGTTTGAGAGGATATTGTGGTTTTCTTGGTAATTTAGCTCCTGGGATCAGCTTTACCACCACAGGTGGAACATTTAGGTGACCTATGTCCTCTGGACCTGAGGACCATAACTTAGCAGGCACTTCTGTTTTCAACATATCTGGGAAATTGGACCTTGGTTCTGCTGCTTCCCTACGGGAATCCTCTAATTGCAGCATCAGGGGTAGGGAGCACAAGGCTGAGGTGTCTGCAACAGATAGAGGTGTAGACATTTCTACCTGTCCATCTGGAGTGAAGGTTATAGATGCCTGCAGGCGTGAGAGGACATCAGCGCCTAACAGGTTAATTGGGCATGTGGATGATACAACAAAACGAGCAAGTAAGCTTGTGCCAACTCGCAGAGGGGTTGTTAGAGGACTGTGTCTCGGTTGGCCATCCACTCCAACACAGGAGACATCAATACTTGACAAGAAAGATGGATCTGGCAGGTCTTGTTCTCTGAGAACACTTCGGGCTGCACCTGTGTCAATAAGAAATGTGGTAGGTTGGCCTTCAATGGGTAAAGTCACTGTGGCAAGTGCCCCCCCCCCCTTTATCCCCTGTAGACACTGCCATGACAGGGGTTAATGACACAGGTTTGCCAATTTCCTAATCATCTGGTTCCTCAACAATTGGAACCGTTTTCTCGGCCTTAGGGGCCGGGGCAGGCTTGGAAAACTTTTTGGGCTCCCCTGGTTCCCTTCTAGGTTCTGGACAGTCACTTCTGAAGTGTCCCTTAGCCCCACAATTAAAACAAGTTACATCCTCTAGCTTGACACCCTTGGTGCCAGGGGTGTTGGGGGTGGCGCGGGCCACCATGAGGGGAGCTGGATTGGGTCTTCTGGGGGTCTGAGCAGATTCCAAACCTCTAGCAACTAGGAGTAAAGTATCCAGAGGAACAACCTTATATTCAGGGCGTGCAGCAATGATTCCCTTGCGTATGGAGTCTTTAACACCTTGGACAAACGCACCTGATAGCATTTGTGAATGAATTTTGTCAGTGAGATCAAATCCCAAATCTGTAAACATTTGATACAGTCTTGCATGAAACCTTTCCACTGATTCTCCTTTGTCTTGCACAACATCAGTAAGGCCAGCAGCTTGATCTGCAAGTTTGTCCTTAGCCCAATCTTTCAATTGATTGCAAAAAGTTACTCCGGAGGGGTAATCAACATCACTTGTAAGCAGATCTGTACTGAGATGGCGGGCCATGCTGGGCCAATATGCATCCCCTGCTTTAATAGCACAAATACTCAGTAGGTCACGCCAGGCGGCGGAATAAGTCTTTTGAATCTGAACTAGCATAGGCTGCTTTTCTGGGTCGGGGAGAGATTTCATTAAAGCACTAGCTTGTGTGGGGTTAAAGGCAACATATTTAGGAGGGGCCCGTTCTCCCCGACCCTTATGGCCAAAGGGATCTTCTATAGAGCGGTGGTCCGAGACTCTTGCAGCCTCCAATGAATCCTGAGACAGCCTGTCATCCCTGTCATCCTCGTCCTCATCTAACTCTATGATCTGGGCCCTCCTGCGTGAGGGGATTACCTGAGGTGACAGAGCCGGGGGATGAGAGGGAGTCCCGGAGGCGGGAGTTGCCATTGGGTCATAATCTTGGGATCGGTAATCACCGTGAAGCACCGGCATCAGGGGTGCTGAATGACTGGGGGCCGCCATATTGGAGGCGGGGAAGGAAGTTGCATTGGGGTTAAGGGAAGAAGTGGCGGCCATATTGGATGTGGGCACATCCGGGGCAGACTGTACCGGACTGGGCATGACCGGAACCTTGGGAGTGGCTTGGGGAAAGGGGTATGGCCAATTTGGATAGGGCATGGACATGGGGTATGGGAAGGGGTATGGCCAAGCCATCTGGGCGGGGGCTGGGGCGGAACCTGGAGTGGGCAGGAGAGCTGGGTAGGGATTAGCAAAGGGGGTGGGAACCTGGGCCGTGGTCAGGGCCGGTGCAAGGATTTTTGACTACACAGGCGAAGATGAATTTTGCCGCCCCCCCCCCCCACCCCCTTGTATGTCTCTTACAACCCCCATGTGTATCTCCTTCCCCCCCCCAGCCCCTTTGTGTGTCTTTCTTTCCCACAGCCCTTTTCTGTGGGTCTCTCCCCTCAGCCTGTTTTTTTGTGTGTCCCTCTTCCCCTCAGGCTCCTTTGTGTAACTTTTCCCTCCCAAGCCATATAGACATAGATATATAGCTACACACACATACAGGCACATAGTCACAGAAATATGCAGGCACACAATCAAACAAACACAGCCATACAGGCACACAGTCATACAATCAACACATACAGGTACACAGACATTCAGTCATACAGACACACACACAGAGACATGCAGACACTGGCATATAGATGAATAAAGACACATTTATACAAACACAGACATACAGAGACATGAAGATGCAGGCATACAGAGACATACAGAACAAGGCATACAGATACATACAGGCATGCAGAGACATACTTACACAGGCATGCAGGGACATATATACACAGACAGTCACACAAAGATATACAGAACAAGGCATACAGAGACATATGGATACAGTCATACAGAGACATACAGACACAGGCATACAGTGAAATTCAGAAACACACGGACACAGTCATATAGAGACATACAGACACAGACATACATACACTTTCATACACAGACAGACATAGTCATACAGAGACATGCAGACAGGTATACAGAGCAGGGGCAGATCCAGATATGGGCAGCAATTGGGGGAGAGGGGCTGTAGTGGGGGTAAGGACTGTAGTAAGGGAATAGGGGCTGTACTGGAGTTATGGGGTGTAAAAGGGAGTGGAAGGGATGTGAAGTAAGGGAGTTAGAGGCTGTAGAAGGGAGTATAGGGGCTGTGGTGGGAGCAAAGGAGCAATGTGGTTGGAAACGGGCAGTATGGTGGGAAACAGGGGCAGTAGAGGGGGACACAGGGGCAGTATGGTGTGGGCACAGGCTGTAACGAGGGACACTGAGGCAATAAAGTGGTGTCACAGGGACAGTATGGTAGGGGGTAAATGGGAAGTAGAGGGGGGACAGGGGCTGTTGAGGCGGGTAGAGGAAGTAGAGGGGGGAGACAGGGGCAGTAGAGGCATGTGAAAGGGGGGCAGAGGCAGGGGCTGTAGAGGGAAATAGAGGAGGCACACGGGATAAAGAGGGGGGCACAAAAGCAATAGAGGGGGGCATGGGCAGTATAGTGGGGACAGGTGCTGTAGAGGGGGGTGCATGGGCTGTATGGTGGGGCAGAGGCTTTAGAGGGAAAGAGGGGCTGTAGAGGGAAATAGAGGAGCTGTAGAGGGGCAGTATGGTGGGGCAGGGGTTATGGAGGGAAATAGAGGTGCTGTAGAGTGGCACAGGGGGCAGTAGAGGAGGACAGGGTCAGTATGGTGGGGGCAGGGGCTATAGAGGTGCTGTAGAGGGCCACATGGGGCAGTATGGTGGGGCAGGGGCTATAGAGGGACGTAGAGGGGACATGGGCAGTATGGTGGGGCAGGGTCTATAGAGGGAAATAGAAGTGCTGGAGAGGGGCACATGGGGCAGTAGAGTGGGGGCAGAGGCTATAGAGGGGCTGTTAAGGGGCAGGGGTAGTATGGTGGGGCAGGGGCTATAGAGGGGCTGTTAAGGGGCAGGGGTAGTATGGTGGGGCAGGGGCTATAGAGGGGCTGTTAAGGGGCAGGGGTAGTATGGTGGGGCAGAGGCTGTAGAGGGGGCAGGGGTAGTATGGTGGGGCAGGGGCTATAGAGGGACATAGAGGGGTGGGGGCTATAGATGGGCTGTAAAGGGGGCTGTAGAGGGGCGGGGGCAGGGGCAGTATGGTGGGGCAGGGGCTATAGAGGGGCATAGAGGGGTGGGGGCTATAGAGGGGCTGTAAAGGGGGCAGTATGGTGGGGCAGGGGCTAAAGAAGGAAATAGAAGTGCTGTAGAGGGGCACATGGGGCAGTAGAGGGGGCAGGGGCACTATGGTGGGGCAGGGGCTATTGAGGGGCTGTAAAGGGGACAGGGGTAGTATGGTGGGGAAGTTTGGAGAGGCAGGGGCTGTAGAGGGGGCAGGGGCAGTATGGTGGGGGCAGGGGCTATAGAGGTGGCAGGGGTAGTATGGTGGGGGCAGGGGCTATAGAGGTGGCAGGGGAGTATGGTGGGGCAGGGGGAGTATGGTGGGGGCAGGGGGAGTATGGTGGGGGCAGGGGGAGTATGGTGGGGGCAGGGGCAGTATGGTGGGGGCAGGGGCAGTATGGTGGGGCAGGGCAGTATGGTGGGGCAGGGGCAGTATGGTGGGGCAGGGGCAGTATGGTGGGGCAGGGGCAGTATGGTGGGGGCAGGGGCAGTATGGTGGGGGCAGGGGCAGTATGGTGGGGGCAGGGGCAGTATGGGGGGGCAGGGGCAGTATGGGGGGGCAGTGGCAGTATGGGGGTAGGGAGAGTATGGTGGGGGTAGGGAGAGTATGGTGGGGGCAGGGAGAGTATGGTGGGGGCAGGGAGAGTATGTTGGGGGCAGGGATAGTATGGTGGGGGCAGGGAGAGTATGGTGGGGGCAGGGAGAGTATGGTGGGGCAGGGGGAGTATGGTGGGGGCAGGGGGAGTATGGTGGGGGCAGGGGGAGTATGGTGGGGGCAGGGGGAGTATAGTGGGGGCAGGGGGACTATAGTGGGGGCAGGGGGACTATAGTGGGGGTAGGGGGACTATAGTGGGGGCAGGGGTAGTGTAGTGGGGCAGGGGCTGTAAAGGGGGCAGTATGGTGGGGGCAGGGGCTATAGAGGGAAATAGAAGTGCTGTAGAGGGGCAAATGGGGAAGTAGAGGGGGCAGGGGCACTATGGTGGGGAAGGGGCTATAGATGGGGCTGTAAAGGGGGCAGGGGTAGTATGGTGGGGCAGGGGCCATAGAGGTGGCAGGAGTAGTATGGTGGGGGTGGGGGCAGGGGCTATAGTGGGGGCAGGGGCCGTATAGTGGGGGCAGGGGGAGTATGGTGGGGGCAGGGGGAGTATGGTGGGGGCAGGGGCTGTATGGTGGGGGCAGGGGGAGTATGGTGGGGCAGGGGGAGTATGGTGGGGGCAGGGGGAGTATGGTGGGGGCAGGGGGAGTATGGTGGGGGCAGGGGGAGTATGGTGGGGGCAGGGGGAGTATGGTGGGGGCAGGGGCTGTATGGTGGGGGCAGGGGCTGTATGGTGGGGGCAGGGGCTGTATGGTGGGGGCAGGGGCTGTATGGTGGGGGCAGGGGGAGTATGGTGGGGGCAGGGGGAGTATGGTGGGGGCAGGGGGAGTATGGTGGGGGAAGGGGGAGTATGGTGGGGGCAGGGGCCGTATGGTGGGGGCAGGGGCCGTATGGTGGGGGCAGGGGCCGTATGGTGGGGGCAGGGGCCGTATGGTGGGGGCAGGGGCCGTATAGTGGGGGCAGGGGCCGTATAGTGGGGGCAGGGGGAGTATGGTGGGGGCAGGGGGAGTATGGTGGGGGCAGAGGCTATAGAGGGGCTGTTAAGGGGCAGGGGTAGTATGGTGGGGGCAGGGGGAGTATGGTGGGGGCAGGGGCTGTAGAAAGGGGCTGAAAAAAAAAACGTTTTGATTTAAAAAAAAAGAAAAAAAATGCTTGAAGTTCTTCCCCAACCCTTCCCCTCCCAGAAGCTTACCTTGGTCCAGGGAGGGAGAACCTTACAACTGGTGGTCGGCTGGGAGGCTGGAGCTGCAGTCAGGACCGCTGGGGAGTCTGGGAGCAGTAGAAGTCCCGCCCCCTTCTGACATCATCAGAGGAGGACGGCTGACTTCACTGCCAGGCTCCTGCTGTGTGCTGGCTGCAGGGAGAGAGGTGAGATTACAAATCCGAGTCTCCAGCCAGAGGCAGGAGATTCGGATTTTTGCGCCCCCCCTCCTCTGGCGCCCTAAGGCGGCCGCCTGTGCCGCCTTATGGACGCGCCGGCCCTGGCCGTGGTAGGGACGGGCAAGGGAGAGGATGGAGAAGAATCAGTAGAGGCGGGTGAAGAAGGAGGGGCCGGAGTGGGATCAGCAAGATTGACAGTGGCAGGGGAGGAGGGGTTAGCTAACTGGGCAGATGCAGATGGGAGGGTAGGATTATCAACAGAGAGAAAGTGTGGAGAAGGAATGGCAGATGAGATGTTAGCATTAGACACAGAAGGTGGCTTAGGAATGGATGAGGATGATGGGAGTGTTAGGGAAGGAGAAGGGGAAAAGAAAGATCCATCAGAATTCAGGACCGGGCAAACGGGGGAGGTGACGGGATGGGTGCTGGGAGGATTGGGAGCGGGATACATAGTCAGCTGGCAATCACCCATTGCTGACTGAACCTTGGGGATAGACATCCCCTGGGCGCCATTTTGGGGCGCTGGCTGAGGAAAAGCCCCAGCAACACAGTTATTATGATACACAAACAATTTCACACCCTTGTGAATTATTTCTTCCTCAACCCAACTTTCTTGCTGAATCGCCTTCGCTACTCTGTACCATGCTTCAGCTGTCTTTAACAAATCATTATTTGCAAGCTTGCCTTTCTTCTCCATCAATAATCTACGCCAACTTTCTGGTTGCAATCTACCACATGTAGGCACAGCAATTTTACATACTTTTGCAATCTTTGCAACACCTTGTCATGGCAAAATTCCTCCAGTTCATGCAGTCCTTTGGTCGTCTTGCATGAACTGCGCGTTTGAGATCTCCCCAGAGTGGCTCGATGATATTAAGGTCAGGAGACTGTGATGGCTACTCCAGAACCTTCACCTTTTTCTGCTGTAAACACAGGAGGGGTCAACTTTGCCTTGTGCTTAGGGTCATTGTCATGCTGGAAAGTCCAAGAGCATCCCATGAGCAGCCTTCATGCAGAAGAATGCAAATTGTATGCCAGTATTTTCTGATAACATGCTACATTCATCTTGCCATCAATTTTTAAAATATTCCCCATAACTTTTGAGCTCCCCCCAAAACAACAGTGAGCCAACAACATGCTTTACAGTGGGGATGGTATTCTCTTCACTATAGGCCTTGTTGACCCATCTCCAAACATAGCGCTTATGGTTGTGACCATAAAGCTTTATTTTGGTCTTGTCACTTTACAGTGTGCCAGAAGCTGTGTCAAGGGCATATTGTAACCGGGCTCTTTTTTTATGACATTGGTGCAGTAAAGGCTTCTTTCTGGTAACTTGACTATGCAGCTAATTTTTGTTCAGGTATCGTATTGTGCTCTTTGAAACAACCACACCATCTTTTTCCAGAGCAGCTTGTGTTTCTCCTGAGGTTACCTGTGGATTTTTCTTTTGTATCTCGAACAATTCTTCTAGTAGTTGTGACTGAAATCTTTCTTGGTCTACCTGACCTTGGCTTTATATCAAAAGATCACTGAATTTTCCATTTCTTAATAAGTCATTGAACTTTTCGTGAGGACTATAGCCGTCCATAGCAATGCCATCAGGGGGAGTGCCTGTAATGAAAGGTACTCCCCCTGCTGCCTGAAAAATTAAAAAAAAGTTAAAGTTACAGTTTAAAATAAAATATATACTTAGATCATATATATGTTTATTATATATATGATCTAAGTATATATATATATATATATATATATATATATATATATACACATACACTATCTAAGTGTATTTTAATATTAATATATAGTGATATATATATTAATATCAAAATACACGTAGAATATTGATTAAATATATATAGTTATCATTATATATATATTATAAAATAAATGTGTAAATACTTAAAAAATATATATATGTGTAAATTCGTTCAAACTGTATTTTAAAATTAATATATATATATATATATATATATATATATTTATATCAAAATACATGTAGAACAAAATAATATATATATATATCTATATACATAAGTATATACGTATATATCACTATATATATCTATATATAAATGAAAAGAATTGAAACTAATTATATACATATATATGTATATTTATATATATATATATATGTATATATATATAATAATTCTATGTATATATTTATGTAATCATTTTACATAATTAGGTAATTTTATTAATTACAATTTGCGGGACCTGCCTGACAACCCAGGCCAAAAGTCCAGGGAATTTAATTTGCTAGCACTATATTTAACACTGTAACTTTCCAAGACACCATAAAACCTGTACATTGGGGGTACTGTTTGACTCGGAAGACTTCGTTGAACACAAATATTAGTGTTTCAAACGGGCACATGATAGTAGGGTGGAGCGATGACGTGAAGACGCACGCCGGTCACGTCCCGCGGGTGGTGAAGAGAAAAGCCACGAAATACCAGGAGCTGGGAGACCATGGCGGCAGACAAACAAATAGTGATCTGATAGCACGGGAGGATTTTGTAGCTGGCTGGGAAGGCAAGAAATTCAATCTGTACTAATGCTGGAGCATGCAGAAGTGGAGGAAAAACCGAGCATAAACTAAAACTAATACTCTACGTAGGAATAGCAAACTAAAAGCGACAGCACAAAGGATTGTAAACACAGCAGAACGCAAGTACAAAAACCTAGTATTTTGCACTGTGTATATACCTATCATTTATATGTAACTGCCTGTCGATAAGTTTATGCTGATATAAAGAGGGATGAAAGATTTTATTGGAGAGGATGTAAAGGTCCGGTGTATACAAATATACAATCCACATATGCTCTTAGTGTTTGAAAACCTGTTGGTATTTGGAGTAAACTGAGCAATCTCCTATTGCATGCAACCTCAAGGAGGGCTCAAGAGGAAAACTATTTAAATTTAAGCTGCCATATATCCCGATGCTATCTGGATAATATCTGGATTTTTTATACTCTCTAATGTTTACATGCTGATTAAGTATACAAACTGAGTATAGAGAGTAAATGCCTGGAAGTCAGAATAGACTGTATGGTCCCAAAAATCAAGCACAAGAGAAGAAGGATAGTTAATTATTTATATATTATTTAGTTTTCTTTTTTTTTTGTTCTCAGTCCATTCTTTACTACTGTACGAGTGAGCAATAATGGCAAATAAAAAAAGTGAACGCAAGCTGGGAAATAAAAGAGAGGAAAAGGCAGATCAAAGAATTGAAAAGAGACTTTCAAATTATTTTTCACCTAAAGATAAAGATAATATGGAGAGTAGTGATGTCCCAAACGGTTCCCTGGCGAATAGTTGCTGGCGAACATCGCGTGTTCGCGTCCGCCGTGGTCGGCGAACATATGCGATGTTTGGTCAGCCCCCTATTCGTCATCATTGAGTAAACTTTAACCCTGTACCTCACAGTCAGCAGACACATTCCAGCCAATCAGCAGCAGACCCTCCCTCCCAGACCCTCCCACCTTCTGGACAGCATCCATTTTAGATTAATTCGGAAGCTGCATACATTTATTTTTATTTTTATTTTATTATTTTTTTAATTTTATTTATTTATTTATTTTATTTATATTTTTAATTCTTTATTTTTGTAGTGCATGGAGGTATAAGAAATGAGCATGTGGTACCCCAACGGCATTCCTGATGCTTTTCAAGTAACAATTGTAACAATAGGGTATATGGTAATACCCTAGTCTGCGCGGAGCCCTCCATGGGTGAAGATTGATAAATTTTTTGAGCGTCGGGTTTTTTCTTTTTCGTCGGGAATTTTTTTGCGCTCGGGTTTTGTATTTTATTTTTAAGTTCGACGGGGATGATGGCTTTTTATTTGGCCTTTTTGGGGGCTGAAAAATGAAGATTTTAGAAAAAAGAAGACGTCGAATAGTAGAATTTTACTTTACAGGGTACTAATTTTATTCCCCCCTCACTATTTTTTAGGGTGAGGGGGGTAAGTAGGGGCTTTTTTATTTGGGTGGGGGGGTGGGTGACTAGGGTCTTGGGGACCCCTAGTCACCTTTGATGACTAGTAGGTCCCCCCCTTATTGTTTTTTAGGGCCCCCACCCACCGCGCAGGGGTGGGGGCCGGGGGGGAGGACAGTAGGTCCCCCCCTTATTGTAACTTAGGGCCCCCACCCACCGCAGAGGGGTGGGGGGCGGGGGGGGAGGACAGTAGGTCCCCCCCATTATTCTTTTATAGGGACCCCACCCGCAGCTCAGGAGCCATGTTACTCTGTATATAGAGGGAGCCATGTTTACACTGTATATAGAGGGGAGCCATGTTTACACTGTATATAGAGGGAGCCATGTTACTCTGTATATAGAGAGGAGCCATGTTTACACTGTATATAGAGGGGAGCCATGTTACTCTGTATATAGAGGGAGCCATGTTACTCTGTATATAGAGGGAGCCATGTTTACACGGTATATAGAGGGAAGCCATGTTACTCTGTATATTAAGAGGAGCCATGTTTACACTGTATATAGAGGGGAGCCATGTTACTCTGTATATAGAGAGGAGCCATGTTTACACTGTATATAGAGGGGAGCCATGTTACTCTGTATATAGAGAGGAGCCATGTTTACACTGTATATAGAGGGGAGCCATGTTACTCTGTATTTAGAGGGAGCCATGTTTACACGGTATATAGAGGGGAGCCATGTTACTCTGTATATAGAGAGGAGCCATGTTTACACTGTATATAGAGGGAGCCATGTTACTATCTGAGGTGGTTAACTATGATTGGCCCTGGCATGTTTGTTAGTCTGGCCTGCATGGTTGTCTGGCATGAATAAAAGTAGCATGTTTCAACTATATTAGTAGTTAGACTAGTTTGCACTAAAACATGGAAGACATCCTAGTATGAATCGTGATCAACCGCTCTCAGAGACTATGCATTGCGACATGTATATGCAGGGCCGCCACCAGAAAATGTGGGGCCCCTGACAAAGCACACCCCCCCCTCCCGCCCAGCCGGCCTACCCCCCGCCATGAATGCAGTGTGTGTTAGTGTAATTAATGCAGTGTGTGTGTCAGTGCAATGAATGCAGTGTGTGTGTGTCAGTGTAGTGTATGCAGTGTGTGTGTCAGTGTAGTGTATGCAGTGTGTGTGTGTCAGTGTAATGGATGCAGTGTATGTGTCAGTGTAGTGGATGCAGTGTGTGTGTGTCAGTGTAATGGATGCAGTGTGTGTGTCAGTGTAGTGGATGCAGTGTGTGTGTGTCAGTGTAATGGATGCAGTGTGTGTGTCAGTGTAGTGGATGCAGTGTGTGTGTGTGTCAGTGTAATGGATGCAGTGTGTGTGTGTGTCAGTGTAGTGGATGCAGTGTGTGTGTCAGTGTAGTGGATGCAGTGTGTGTGTCAGTGTAGTGGATGCAGTGTGTGTGTCAGTGTAGTGGATGCAGTGTGTGTGTGTCAGTGAAATGGATGCAGTGTGTGTGTCAGTGTAGTGGATGCAGTGTGTGTGTCAGTGTAATGGATGCAGTGCGTGTGTCAGTGTAGTGGATGCAGTGTGTGTGTGTCAGTGTAATGGATGCAGTGTGTGTGTGTCAGTCTAGTGTATGCAGTGTGTGTGTCAGTGTAATGAATGCAGTGGGTGTGTGTGTGTCAGTGTAGTGGATGCAGTGTGTGTGTCAGTGTAGTGGATGCAGTGTGTGTGTCAGTGCAGTGAATGCAGTGTGTGTCAGTGCAGTGAATGCAGTGTGTGTCAGTGCAGTGAATGCAGTGTGTGTGTCAGTGTAGTGGATGCAGTGTGTGTGTCAGTGTAATGGATGCAGTGTGTGTGTGTGTGTGTCAGTGTAGTGGATGCAGTGTGTGTGTCAGTGTAGTGGATGCAGTGTGTGTGTTTAGTAGTGTATGCATGTAAATGTAAAGTTATTCCCCCCTCCCTGTTTCTTACCTGGTTCAGGGAGAGGGGAAGATTCTTTGATCCCTGGTGGTCTGGTCCGGTGCCATTGTGGGCCCCCCCCCCCGGCTCCCTATACTTGCAGAGGGGGCCCAGCGGACTGTAGCTGTACTTTACAGCATTTCCTGCTCTCTAACTCCCGCGAGATGTGTTATGCGAGCCGCGCGGAGCGTTGCCATGGCAACGCTTTAACGTCCGCACATCTCGCGGGAGTTAGAGAGCAGGAAATGCTGTAAAGTACAGCTACAGTCCGCTGGGCCCCCTCTGCAAGTATAGGGAGCCGGGGGGGGGGCCGCGGCTGCACCTAAATATAGCGATCATCGCTGTATATAGGTGCAGAGAGTAATTGTGGGGCCCTGGACTGCCAAAGCAGTCCGGGCCCCCCAGGACCGCCGGGCCCTTGACAACCGTCACGGTTGTCACCCCCTGATGGCGGCCCTGATCAGGATGCCCAAACGTGGCACCACTGTTAGACTGGGAGCATCAGTTAATGCGTTCACTCAATCACAAGCTCCCCAATCAGAAAAGTGAATGAAAAAAAGTATGCGTCCTTTCCACTCACTTTCTCAATGAAGAGCTTCTGTCAGCTAATGCTCTCAGCCTATAAGCGGCACCTGATCCAAGGCTTCAGACCTTTAGAGGAAGTGTTTGGGGTTAAACGCTTAATGGTTTAACATCTTATGGTGAGATGGTGCCATGGACCTCATCACACCATAACAACTTCATTGTGATGGTGTTATGGTGGTCAGAGTATCCCTTTAATGCCACAACCACAACATGGGAAATTAAATTGTTTCTTTTCTTGTCAATTAAACTCCAATTTAACCCCTTAAGGACACATGACATGTGTGACATGTCATGATTCCCTTTTATTCCAGAAGTTTGGTCCTTAAGGGGTTAATTTTCAATTGGATTACATTTCCATAGACATTATGCAGTCAGCCATTCTCTCTGCAACTAGAACAGAGCTGTCAATAGGCAGATCCCCAGATGTAAATGTTGTAGAACTACAACTCCCATGATGCTTTGTCATTCTAAAGGCATGCAAAGCATCATGGGAGTTGTAATTGTACAACATCTGGGATCTACCTATTGTGATCTACCCTGATCTAGAACATCAAGTTCTATTGTGATGTCACTAACCAGAGAATAGAGAACCCTATTCTTGCTGGTTGTACTAGCATTTCACAAGCATTTTCATTGCAGTGGGATGATTTATTAAGAGAATGGGTAACGCTATTTCTATATTTGAATATCCTCTGGTTTCATGGCTGTGGGGTAATCAACCCCCACCCAGGAATTCTACTAAAAGAGAATTCAAAAAACAGCCAAAGATCCAGCCTTCTACGGACAGGTAAGTAAACATCTGCTACATGTATCATATTAGATAGAGCTATTAGAAGTTGGGGTTAGAGTTCAATAGAGATTAGAATAAAGGATGGTTTGTTAATGGGCATCATCTCTTTAAATAACACAGCTTTCCTGTAGATTTAACAGTGTCATCTTGAAATGAAAAGTAATAGAAGGGTTACATTTCTTAAAATGTGAATTTAAGTTTCATCTTTTAGTTATTTTTGATGAGATAAAAAAATGAACAAAAAAATAAATAAAATGAAAGGTTTTATTTAGCCTAGCCCATTTATAGGTATTGAAATAAAGCAAGCAGGCAAGTTATACAGGGGTGCAAAAAAAACAAAAAAACAAAGTAAAATATATAAGAATTATCAAAGCCGTTTCTAACTGCTCGATTCTCTACCATTTAGGAGTCAAATCACTATAATTATGCAGCTCTAATCAAACCTCCCTGAACTTGACCTAAAGAGTCTCCCATACACATTTCCTGTGAAGAGAGATCTAATGTTGAAACTTCTTTTATTGCACAGTCTGCTTAAATTAGAATTTAATCTCCCATATTCTGTTAATAGCCTGCAGGAACCTCATGTGTGCTATGAATGGTCAATTAACAGTGCAGTACATAAAATCTGCAAAGTAAACACACAGTGCTGTTACATCTGATTGAAATGGAAACAATTTTTTTTGTCAAGTTGGTTGTGTGAGTCACTGCCCGGGGAGGTTTGGCTAGAGTTGCATAAACAGAAACAAAACTGATTTAACTATTAAATGGCATAGAATGAGTTGCAGTGAATCATCTATACACCAACACTGCTTCATTAAGCTAAAGTTGTGTTGGTGCTTAGAGACGTTTTTTAATATTGTCAAAGAACAAAGACAAAATTACAAAATCTTGATCTTGGCGTTATGGTGGCCGGAGTATCCCTTTAATGCCACAACAACAAATTGAAAAATTAAGTGGTTTCTGTACCTATCATTTAAATTCTATTTAAATTTTGAATTGGATTTAATTCCCATAGACATTATGCAGTCCGTCATTGTTTCTGCATTTAGACAATCAGGTTCGATTGTGATGTCACAGACCAGAAGATAAAAAAAACCCTACTCCTGCTGGTCCTACTATCATTTCACAGGCATTTTCATTGCAGTGAGATTATTTACAAAGACCATGAGTAACGCTATTTCTATATTTGAACATCCCCTGGTTTCATGGCTGTGGGGTACTCAACCCCCACCCAGGAATTCTACTAAAAAAGAATTCAAAAAACAGTCAAAGATCCAGCCTTCTACAGACAGGTAAGGGAATAGCTGCTACAGCTATCGTATTAGATAGGGTTATTAAAAGATGGTGATCAGAGTAAGATAGAGATTAGAATAAAGGATGATTTGTTAATGGGCATCATCGCTATAAATAACACAGCTTTCCTTTACATTTAATAGTGTCATCTTGACATTAATGGGAGTAATATAAGGGTTAAAATCCTTAATATGTGAATTTAATTTTCATCTGTTAAGAAGAGTACCTAACAGATAAGCTAAAACAAACAAACCAATGAATGTGTGTGGCCTAGTTCATTTGTAGTGATACAATTTGAAATAAAATAAGCAGGCATGATAAACAGGGGTGTAAAAAAAAAAAAAAGTTAAATATATAGGAATTAATAAAGTTGTTTTGAGACCCTGATCAGATAGCACAATCCTGGGATGAAATGCAGAATGACATTAATTTGAGAAATCAAAGTTAGTTAGTTAACCACACAACTAATAATGCATAATATATAATGCCTTCTATTATCATCTCCTAAACACACTCGGTTATTCCAGAAATAGAATTTCAAATGTATGAAATATTAAAATTCATTAATCACTTTTTCATTCCTAAATAGGCTTAAAGCTGAGCCCCAGATATTACCCCAGATATCACCTAATCTGGATGTTTGTCCAGATCCTGAGAAGGGTAAGAAACGGGAGCCATGGAAGCAGAAAGGTGGGCTTGTGAAAGAAACTCGAAAAATGTACCAACACGGCAGAAAGAGTCTTCGCTTTCCCCCTTCTGTTACATCTAAATTTGCAGAGCTTGATGAAAGGTAAATAGTGTATGATCATATTAATCAATGGGGGGAAATCCTGTGCTTATTTTCTATTGTTGATATTTTGTTTTAACAAATTGACATTTTAACCTCTATACTGCTGTGAGAATTAGACTAACCATTTTGTTTGTGTTTTTCTTCAAAAGCTTTAGACGTACCTTTGTCAGCTATGGAATAGAGCATAAGATTCCCGAAGTACCATACTATAGTCGGGTGACTCCAACAAAAACCAGCAAACTAAAGACGTGTGCTCGGCTACCTAGGTAAGTGTATCATTAGACACAGAATAACTGACCACAATGCTATTAGGACATCCAAATAAAACTGCAGTGTCCTCAGTAAGCCAATACCCTGGTTCCCTCACTGGCTGTCTGTGTACACAGAAAACCAATGAGAGAAGAACCACAGATAGAGAAATATGTCACTGCTCTTTCTGAACCAACATCACAAATCACTGGGTAGTACTAGGGCAAAGTAACTTACTAAGCATTACCTAATTTCCATAAGGAATGCATTTCAAAATATACAGAAGCTTTTATGGTACGAATAAACTAATGAAATTGCGGTAACCAGAATCCAATATATGAAAAAAAAAAATGATCTGATAGTGTCACTTTAAGCTGTCACAAGTCTAGAGGACATTCTTTGTCCTACGTCTACGGAGAGGTAAGTGGACAGCGGCTGCAAGTATACTATTAGATAGGGTTATTAGAAGATGGAGGTCAGAGATGGGTCACAATACGACCCAAATAATAATGACTAATTATATCATCTCCTAAACACACTCAGTTATTCCAGAAACAAAACATCCAATGTGTGAAATATGAAACTTCACAAATCACTTTTTCTTTCCAAAATAGGCTACCTCTTAAAGCTGAGCCCCAGATATTGCCCCAGATATCACCTAATCTGGATGTTTGTCTAGATCCTGAGAAGGGTAAGAAATGGGAGCTATCAAAACAGAATGGTGGGCTTGTGGAAGAAATTCTAAAAAGTTACCAACAAGGCATAAAGAGACTTCACCTCCCCCCTTCTGTTGCATCTAAATTTGCAGAGCTTGATGAAAGGTAAATACTGTATTATCAAATGAATGAATAGGGGGAATCTTGTGCATTTTTCTATTGTTGATATTTTGTTTTAACAAATTTACATTTTAACCTCTATGATGGGTGATATAAGAAGTAGACGGACCATTTTGTGTTTTGTGTTTTTCTTTAAAACCTTTAGACATACCTTTGTCAGCTTTGGAAAACAGGATAAGATTCCCGAAGTACCATACTATATTCAGGTGACTCCAACAAAAACCAACAAACTAAAGATGTCTGCTCGGCTACCTAGGTAAGTGTATCATGAGACACAGAATGATTGACCACAATGCTATTAGGACATCCAAATGAAACTGCAGTGTCCTCAGTAAGCCAATACCCTGGTTCCCTCACTGGCTGTCTGTGTACACAGAAAATCAATGAGAGAAAAAACACAGACAGAGAAACATGTCAATTCTCTTTCTGAACC
This sequence comes from Pelobates fuscus, assembly GCF_036172605.1. Lineage (NCBI taxonomy): Eukaryota > Metazoa > Chordata > Amphibia > Anura > Pelobatidae > Pelobates > Pelobates fuscus. The sequence continues at coordinate 180,562,956 of NC_086318.1, read as the reverse complement.
AACATCACAAATCAGTGGGGAGTGCAACGTAACTTACTAAGCATTACCTAAACTTCCATAAGGAATGCATTTATAAAAAAAAAAAAAAAAAACTGAATCTTTTATGGTACGAATAAACTACTGAAATTGCTGTAACCAGAATTGAATATATGAGACAAATGATATGATAGTGTCACTATAAGCTGTCACAAGTCTAGAGGATATTCTTTGTCATACGTCTACGGCAGGGGTGGGGAACCTTTGGCCCTCCAAATGTTTTGGACTACATCTCCATTGATGCTTTGCCAGTATTATGGCTGTAAGAAGATTATAGGAGATGGAGTCCAAAACATCTGGAGATCCGAAGGCTCCCCACCCCTGGTCTATGGAGAGGTAAGTGGACAGCGGCTGCAAGTATCATATTAGATAGGGTTATTAGAAGATGGAGGTCAGAGTTCAATAAAAATTAGAATAAAGGATGGTTTGCTCATGGGCATCACCTCTATAAATAACATAGCTTTCCTTAAGATGTAATAGTCTCATCTTAAAATGAATGGGAGTAATATACGGGTTAAAGTACTTAAAATATGAATATGAATTTCATCTTTTAGTTATTTTTCATAACAGACAAGATAAAAAATGAACTAAAAAATGAATGTGTGTAGCCTAGCCCATTTGTAGTGATTGAAATTAAATAAGCAGCCATGGTATACAGGGGTGCAAAAAATAAAATATATAGGAATTAAGAAAGGTTTTTGAGGCCCTGATCAGACAGCACCAACAGGGATGAAATGCAGGATGAAATTAGTCCAGACATTTCATAGGTTTTACAAATCATATTGAATTATTTAACCATTACAATACAACCCAAATAATAATAATGCATAATATATAATGGCTTCTTTTGTCATCTCCTAAACACTCAGATATTCCAAAAAATATACCATCCAATGTGTGAAATATGAAACTTCACTAATCACTTTCTCTTTCCTAAATAGGCTACCGCTTAAAGCTGAGCCCCAGATATTGCCCCAGATATCATCAAATCTGGATGTTTGTCCAGATCCTGTAAAGGGGAAGAAAGGGGAGCCATGGAAACAGAATGGTGGGTTTGTGGAAGAAATTCTACACAATTGCCAACAAGTCACAAAAAGACTTTGCCTTCCCCCTTCTGTTACATCTAAATTTGCAGAGCTTGATGAAAGGTAAATACTGTATGATCACATTAATGAAAGGGGGGGGGGGGGAGAAACAGGGGGGTAAGGTCTGGTGATTTTTTATCTATTGGTAATGTTTGTTTTAACAAAGTGAGATTTAACCTCAATGCTGGGTGCTGGAATAATTAGCCTGACCTTTGTTTTTTTATGTGTTTTTCTTCAAAAGCTTTAGACATAACATTAATGTCAGATATGGAAAAGAGGAGAAAATTCCCGAAGTACCATGCTATATTCGGGTGACTCCAACAAAAAACAACAAACTAATGACATATGGTCAGCCACCTAGGTAAGTGTATTATGAAACACAGAATGATTGACCTTATACATACACATATACAAATAAAACTGCAGTGTCCCCAGTAAGCCAATACCCTGGTTCTCTCACTGGCTGTCTGTGTACACAGAAAACCAATGAGAGAAAAAACACAGACAGAGAAACATGTCCATTCTCTTTCTGAACCAACATCACAAATCAATGGGGAGTGCTACGGCAATGTAACTTACTAAGCATTACCTAAACTTCCATAAGGAATGCATTTCAAAATAAACAGAAGCTTTTATGGTACGAATAAACTACTGAAATTGCTGTAACCAGAATCGAATATATGAGACAAATGATATGATAGTGTCACTATAAGCTGTCACAAGTCTAGAGGATATTCTTTGTCATACGTCTACGGCAGGGGTGAGGAACCTTTGTCCCTCCAGGTGTTTTGGACTACATCTCCATTGATGCTTTGCCAGTATTATGGCTGTAAGAAGATTATAGGAGATGGAGTCCAAAACATCTGGAGGTCTATGGAGAGGTAAGTGGACAGTGGCTGCAGGTATCATATCAGATAGGGTTATTAGAAGATGGAGGTCAGAGTTCAATAAGAATTAGAATAAAGGATGGTTTGCTAATGGGCATCACCTCTATAAATAACATAGCTTTCCTTTAGATGTAATAGTTTCATCTTAAAATGAATGGGAGTAATATACGGGTTAAAGTACTTAAATATGAATATGAATTTCATCTTTTAGTTATTTTTCATAACAGACAAGATAAAAAATGAATGTGTGTAGCTTAGCCAATTTGTAGTGATTGAAATTAAATAAGCAGGCATGGTATACAGGGGTGCAAAAAATAGATAAAATATATAGGAATTAAATAAGGTGTTTTGAGGCCCTGATCAGACAGCACCAACAGGGATGAAATGCAGGATGAAATTAGTCCAGACATTTTATAGGTTTTACAAATCAAATTGAATTATTTAACCATTACAATACAACCCAAATAATAATAATGCATAATATATAATGGCTTCTTTTATCATCTCCTAAACACACTCGGTTATTCCAAAAATATACCATCCAATGTGTGAAATATGAAACTTCACTAATCACTTTCTCTTTCCTAAGTAGGCTACCGCTTAAAGCTGAGCCCCAGATATTGCCCCAGATATCATCAAATCTGGATGTTTGTCCAGATCATGTAAAGGGGAAGAAAGGGGAGCCATGGAAACAGAATGATGGGTTTGTGGAAGAAATTCTACACAATTGCCAACAAGGCACAAAAAGATTTTGCCTTCCCCCTTCTGTTACGTCTAAATTTGCAGAGCTTGATGAAAGGTAAATACTATACGATCACATTAATCAAAGGGGGGAGGGGGGTAAGGTCTGGTAATTTTTATCTATTGTTGATGTATGTTTTAACAAAGTGAGATTTATCCTCTATGCTGGGTGCTGTAATAATTAGCCTGACCTCTATTTTATTTGTGTGTTTTTCTTCAAAAGCTTTAGACATAACATTAATGTCAGATATGGAAAAGAGGAGAAGATTCCCGAAGTACCATGCTATTTTCGGGTGACTCCAACAAAAAACAACAAACTGATGACATATGGTCAGCTACCTAGGTAAGTGTATTATGAAACACAGAATGATTGACCATATACATACACATATACAAATAAAACGGCAATGTCCTCAGTAAGCCAATACCCTGGTTCTCTCACTGTCTGTCTGTGTACACAGAAAACCAATGAGAGAAAAGCCACAGATAGAGAAACATGTCACTGCTCTTTCTGAACCAACATCACAAATCACTGGGAAGTACTACGGCAACGTAACTTACTAAGCATTACCTAATTTCCATAATGAATGCTTTTTAAAATAAACAGACGCCTTTATGGTACAACATAAACTACTGAAATTGCTGTAACCAGAATGTTTATATGAAATATAAATGATCTGATAGCGTCACTATAAGTTGTGCGATAACTGATAAATACAAAGTGATATGGTGGCTGACGGACCAAAGTAAGAGAATAGCTGAAGAGTAATAAGATAAATGACAAAATGGGCTGATGGATGGAGAGGGAGGAAAGGATAGAATTGTTACAATTGTATTTTAACTTTTCCTAATTAATTGCAGGGACCCATTCTGTTTTACTAAAGTAAAGCCTACATTACTTCCAAGACAAAACATAGCAACTGAAAAGGCTGCAAGTGTCCCAGAAAAGGAAGTGGTCAAAAAAGGACCAGAAAATGAAAAAGATTCTGCTGAGTATTATAAACAGAATACTATACTACAGCCTGAACCTGTCACAGGTCTAGAAGATATTCCTTATCCTTTGCTGCAGTCTATGTCTCTAGAGCCTACAGCGATTTTCACATGTGTAGAAAACAACAATTCTCTAGAATGCCCTGTTTGCACTATCGAACCTCATACAAATAGATTGACAGAGGATATGCCAGTGAACCGTAGTCACCCACAGTCCACTTTCAGTTCATCTAACCCTACAAATCTAGATTCACAGAACCCAGTCACAGGTCATTGTAATTTGCTGCAGTCTATGTCTCTAGAACCTACAGAGGTTGTCATGTGTTTAGAAGACAACAATTCTCTCGAGTGCCCTTTTCGTACTATCGAACCTCATACAAGTGAATTGACAGATGAGTTGACAGTAAACCTTGATCAGCCACAGTCCACTTTGACTTGTCCATCTGAGCTTACAAATATATATTCTCAAGACCCAGTCACAGTTGGTTCTTCACTGCAGTCTATGTCCATAAAGCCTACAGAGATTGTCACATGTTTAGAAGACAACATTTCTCTAGAGTGCCATGTTTGTGCAATCGAACCTCATACTCTGCCACAGTCCACTTCAAGTTGTCATCCTGAGCCTACTAATCTAGATTCTCTGAAGACTGCCACAGTTCAGGAACAGAGTATTCTTCTTGATGTCCCAGTTTGTCCTGCTAAACCACACACTATTGAAATGTTAGAGGAGCTGCCAGTAAACTCTGCCACTGTGATTTATCCCTCTGAGATGACTTTGGATTCCCCCACTGTTAAGCATGAGGAGTTGTTTTTAATTAAGAAAGAGGGCACCCCTGAGCAGCAGCAAATTGGGATAAAGAATAATCAGCCTGCATCATATAGGAGCCTGAGCTGTGACCCTAAAGAGCAAGGATTGCCAGAAACAGAAGAAAAAGAACAACCTGGTAAGGCTGATGTGGTTTCAAAGCCAATTACAGAAAGCCAAGACCTTGCAGTACCTTCACTCCAAGATAAGTTGAATATCAAAGCAAAGGTAGAAAGGGTATGCTACGACAGGAATTTCTTACTCCAATTCAAATCGATCACGCAGGAACCAAAGGACTTCTCTGAAATCTGTAAAATCCACCAAGGCATGATTATTAGACCTCACCTTCGGCCAGTAGATCCATCACGTTTGACTCACAGGAATTGGACACCTCAATCTGGAAATTCCTGCCACCCTGCTAAGGGTAATCGCAGATTGCCACCTGGAATCCATCAAATGAAGTCTCAGCAAGCTCCTGTTAAAGAACGTCGACAAATCTTTGAACTAAATGAGAATGTGAATCTGCAAAAATGTGAAAAAGCTTGGAGACCTCCCATGAAAAGGGCAAACGAAGAACCCAGTAGAGTCAAGGCTGAAGAACTGTTTCGGAAAGTTCGCGGTATCCTGAATAAGATCACTCCTCAGACATTCGAGCACTTAATCCATCAGGTGAAGGACCTCTCCGTTGACACTGAGTATCAGCTTAAAGGAGTCGCAGAACTCATATTTGAAAAAGCAGTAGCAGAGACTCATTTTGCAGTTATATATGCAAACATGTGCAACTGGCTAATGATGCTTGAGGTCCCAACTGAAGAAAATCGTGATGTGTGCATTACGTTCCGCAGGCTGCTAATAAGGCTCTGCCAGGTGGAGTTTGAGAGAGGTGAAAAGGGTGGTGAAAGAATTGAAGAACTGCAGAAGGAACTGGACGCTGCTATATCACCTAATGAAAAGGCTCGACTAAAGGAAGAATTAAGTGATGCCTGTAAAAGAGCACGCAGGCGATCCCTTGGAAACATCAAATTTATTGGGGAGCTATTCAAATTAAAGTTGATCTCAGAAGCCACCATTAAAGAGTGCCTTATTAAACTACTAAACAAGAACACCGAGGAGTCCATGGAGTGCATCTGTCAATTGTTGACATCAGTTGGAAAATACCTTGAAAATGGACAGCCTGGCATGGACAATTATTTCAATAAGATTAGTATCTTTGTTAAAAACAAGACCTCTTCTAGGATTAGATTTTTGGTGCAAGATGTGCTGGATCTGAGGAGGAATAATTGGGTACCGCGACACAAACCCGAGGGGCCAAAAACAATTGATCAAATCCATAAAGAGGCAGAACAGGAATCCAAAAGAAAAGTGCCTTGAACCAAAAGAAAAAAAACCCCAAAAAGCACAGAGTATCTTAACATGTATAGCTCGGAGGAAACTATAACTTGGACGAAAGACGAGACCGGAGAATATGATAAAAAACATTTACATATATAAAGGAAATCAACACCATAAAGGAGAAGAGTAGTAGTGGATGCATGGAATAGCCTTCCGACTGAAGTGGTACCGTTTAACACAGTGAGGGAGTTTAAGAATGCGTGGGATAGGTATAAGGCTATTCTCGATACAAGAGACTAATGAAAGTATTCATAAAATTGGGCATTCTAAGTTTCTATGTTTCTATTCCATGGACAAAAGGACATATGCAACATATGCACAAAGACAAGCCTGCATATTCATTTACTTAAAAAATAATTCAGACAATGACAACCAACTTTTATTTAGAAAGCAACACATACTCATATACAGGAAGAGACATACATATTCATGCACAAACATTTATTCAAAGACAAATTCAGACAATTATGCAAAGACAAACATTGACATACACTCACACACGTCCTAATGACAACTTTAACAATATTTATTCAGATAAAAAGACACACACATGTTATGAAACAAACACATTAGTGGTAGCATAAAAACATGATTTAGTTATTTTCATTATTGCCAAATAAAATACAGAGTGAAACGCACATTAACAACATGCAAGGTTCACTGGCCTCCACCTGCAGAATTCACACTTGGCATGCCAGAACCACCATTGTTTTCCTAGACATATGTATTTTATATAGTGTTCATTTTATTACAACAATAAAGTCTGTTCTTCAAATTTACCTTGTTATACTGATGTTGGTTTGTTCTTTGAATGGGTTTTATTGCCAGGGCCGTTGCTAAGTTTAAAAAAATTCCTATAGATTCAGTCCATATTATATCTCACAAACACCTTCCTAAGCACTACCGGGCAGTTGTAGTTATGGTGTCTGAATTTTCCTGCTCCCCTTACAGGGTAAGTAGTCAAACTTTTTGAGTTTGTGCCCAAAAGCTCCTGCACTGAACCAAACCAGTATTCCAGGGCTTAGGTCATTGGTTGAGAGTGCTCACCGTACCATCTCAGCCAGCGGGATTAAAAAAGTGGAGTTAATGGAAGTTCCTTCTATCACTATTTAAGCTGCAAGGGCACTACTAGCACCATAACTACTGCTGCGTACTGTTATGGTGCTTCAAATATTCCTTTAACCCCTTAATGACGAGTGACGGACGAGGTCCGTCACTCAGGGGATTGCCATAACGACCTTGTCCGTCACCCGTTAAAATTAACCCCAGATAGCTGCAATCACGGCGATCGCGGGGTTAATGGTGCTCCAGTCTGCCTCTGTATTAGAGGCAGACCGGGAGCACCGACTCACGCTGTCCCAGCACATGTGCCTGCTCTGACAGCATGTCAGAGCAAGCACATGTGCTGTGTATACTCACCTTCCGCCTCCCTGCACTTCTGGGTTCACTGTGAAGTTCAGGGAGATGGATCTTCACTGATCCTGCCCCCTGTAAAAAAATAAATAAAGTTAAATTAAAATCCCACCCCCCTTTAACCAGTTTAACCCCTTAAGGACCAAACTTCTGGAATAAAAGAGAATCATGACATGTCACACATGTCATGTGTCCTTAAGGGGTTAATAAAAAAATTAACCCCCTACCTGCCAATTGATCACTGACTACAGTGATCAATTGGCAGGGATTGTATTTTACTATGATCTGACTTTCCCCTGAGGGTTAATTCTTTTTTTTATTTTTTGTTTATTTTTTTTTTAGACCATCTTTATTTTTCGTTGTCATAGCGAGATGCATTATAACAATATCAAGCAATAATATGACAAAGATACATTTCAACAAGCATATAACAGGTATACATAGGATAATCCAGGGTAGATGATTTTAGATAGTAAGCCACTGAATGCGCGAAGTATTCTCAACTGCCATACATAGTTGAATAACCCCTAGTACATTAGGGGTGGTAGGACGTTGTTATACTCTTGTGTAAAACTACTGTAAGCCATATCAGGCTATCTAGGTCCCTGTTCACTGTTTAGTGTTACAAAGTTATACCCTTACAGTGCTACGTGTAACTTCATCCTATCTTACTTCATCTCGACTTTTCGTCCTACCTCTCTAATTCCCACCCGTAACAAGGCGGTCTTGCTATTTTTTAGTAGTTATACTATGGGTCGTCGTCACAGGGTTATAAGGCCACGACTGAGTAGGTCGATTGTGAGGTGGCCATTACTGGTTCAGATGAGATTGAATGGAAAACTGAGTATTAGTAAGTCGTGTCGGTGGAGGGGGGGGAGTCGACCCTCTGGTGGGTCTGTGGGTCCGTCACTCGGAACGTCCAAGAACGGTTTTTGGCCGTAACCATAGCAGCTGATCACAGTGTGGAAGTCAGGAGGGTCGTCTCTACGGAGGTGTTAATGAGTCTGTCCGTCGGGACTAAGGGACGGAGGGAGAGGAGAGAGGGGGGGTGAGGATGGGGTGGGCAGGGTTGCGTGCCTCTGGCCCCCCCGCCCCGGCAGCCGATATGTGCCACAACCAGGGTGTCCAGATACGGGTACATTTTTCCTGTCTATCCTGCAAAGCCGCCGTAAGGGATTCCATAGTGTAGATTTCTCCTACCCTATCCATCCACTGCCGGAGTGTGGGCGCATCCCGTCGCTTCCACATCGTGGGGATCAGTGAGGTGGCTGCCGTCAGTAAGTGTTTTAGCAGGGACTTTTTATAGGCTGCAAGCGACATGTCTGTGTGGTGTAAAAGCATGGAGAGGGGTTGGAACGGCAGGGTAACATCCGTGATCTGTTGAATGGAGTCTCTGACCGATGTCCAGAAGGGGGTAATCTCGGGGCAGCTCCACCAGATGTTAAGGTAGGAGCCGTCTGGGGCTCCGCACCTCCAACAGTCTCCGGGTATCTCCGCGTCCATACGGTGCAGAGTGTCTGGTGTTCTGTACCAATGCGTAAGGATCTTAAAGTTTGTCTCTTGGAATTTGGAGCTGATGGAGCATTTATGAGATAGTATGAAGATCTTTTCCCACTCCTGGTCTGTGAGCGTGGTCCCCGCGTCCCTTTCCCATCTGGAAACATATCTCGGGTGTGACAGGTGTTCACTAGTGAGGAGATGTGCATATAGCCTGGAGACCCCCTTATCTGGGTGAGACCGAGTTGTGCAAAGTGTTTCAAACTGTGTGGCGGCTCTGTGTAAGCACTGTTTGGCTGGGAAAGTCTTGTAGTATGATTGAATTTGTAGGTAATGGAAGGTGTCTAGTCCCGTGGGTACCTTGTCCCCTAGAATGTCCAACAGAGGTTTAAGTCGGTTCCCTTGTGTGAGATGATGAAAGCTGAGCCAGTTGGTATCGGTGTATGCGCTGAGGTCTGCGGGTGTTAGTCCCCCCCCCCACCCCCGGGTTATGCGTTATGGGCATGAGAGGGCTGTCCGTAGTCGTGAGTTGGTGCGAGTATCGCAGTGTGCACCAGATTTGCAGTGTGGCGTCAATCAGTGGGTTGCCAGTTCGCAGGGATCCTAGCGTTAGAGTGCTTAGCCAGAGGCATGAGGGCAGTACGCCGCCCGCCTGCGCGAGTTCCATGGGGACCCACAGTTTGGTGATTGGGCGAGCGTGCCAGTCAACTAGCCTGAGTAGGTGAGCTGCGTGGTAATATCTCAGGAATGATGGGAGCCCTGCGCCTCCTCTTGTTTTTGGGCGTTCTAGTATCGCCTTGCTCACCCTGCTCTTTTTCCCGTTCCATACAAAGTATCGAACCGCCGAGGAGATCGTTTGGAAAAAGGTTCGTGGTAGTGTAACGGGGACCGCTTGGAATAAAAATAGCAGACGAGGTAGCACATTCATTTTGACCGCGTTTATCCGGCCGAACCAGGAGACATAGAGGCCCCTCCAGCGCCGGAGGTCGTTCTGTAGGACCGAAAGGATGGGGAGGAAGTTTAACTGGTATAGTAGGGTCAGATTAGTGGGTAGCCAGATCCCAAGGTATTTGAGCTTATCGGTGCACCATGAAAAACGGAATTGTGAGTGTAGGTGTGCGATCCCCTCCGCTGTGAGTGAGATCGGTAGAGCCTCTGATTTAGTCATGTTCAACTTGAGATTGGAGATGTCTCCAAACTCCCTGAAGGCCCGCAGCAGGTTGGGGAACGACACTATGGGATTGTCTATAAAAAACAGCATGTCGTCGGCGTAAGCCGCCACCTTATGCTCCACGCGGTGCAGGTTGTACCCCGTAATACCCCCGTCCCGTCTGACCGCCTCCAGGAAGGGTTCCAGGGTGAGGGCAAACAGGAGGGGGGACACCGTCCCATCCCTGCCCCCTATCTGATGGCCAACATTCTCCCGCATTTGTTGGAGAATTCATAAAAATGTCTGTTGGACTTTCGGATAGTGTGCAACAAATTCTGAGAAAGTAAATCCCTGAGCTGTCTACGCTGGTCGGTGAGAAGGCGGTAGGTGTCGTCCATATGGTCCTGTTTGTGCTGCGTCTCTAAGTCTGTTATTGTACGTGTCAGTGCCTGGATCTGCGTGGCGTGGTCTTTCTTTCGTTGGGTGCAGAGTGCATAAAGTGTCCCCGGATCAAACATTTATGCGCCTCCCATACAGTGAGGGGGGCTACATCGGGGCCTTCGTTGTCAGCAAAATAATGCGTCAATGTCTGTGCGATTTGTGTGGTGAAGGTGGGGTCCGCCAGTACGCTTTCATTAAGTTTTGAAGAGCGGTGATTTAAGTGTAATGAGTACTGGGGCATGGTCCGAGTCATGTTGTATCCCAATATTGGATGTGAGGAGGAAGGGGAGGTATTCTTGGGCGAGAAAGATGTAGTCTATCCGGCTATATCTATTGTGTACCGCGGAATAGCATGTGTAGTCTTTAGCGTCGGGATGCGCCACTCTCCAGCAGTCGACCAGACCCAATTTTCCCAGAGCTTGTTTGGCTTGCCTTAAACAATGTGCGGGGATGGTGCTGGTGCCCACGGATGTATCCATCCAGGGATCCAGCGGGATGCTAAGATCGCCAGTTAGTATCAGGGTTCCCTCCCGGAACCTCTCCAATTGTGTCAAGGTTTTTGCTAGGAATTGGTGTTGTCCCTTGTTGGGGCAATAGATCGTGGCGAAGGTGTACTTATGTGCTGCGATTATGCCTTTTACAAATAAAAACCTCCCCTGTGGGTCTGCTTGCGAAGCAGTGTTCTCGATCGGGATTGTATTGGCGAAAATAATAGCCACACCTGAGCGTTTGGAGTCCGGGTTGTTGGCGTAAAATCCCAGGGGGTACCGTCTATCCCGTATCTGGGGGGCCTCGTTTCCTTTAAGGTGCGTTTCTTGCAGAAACGCTATTGAGGTCCTCTGTGACCACAGGGTTCTCAGCAGTTGTCGCCTTTTTTCGGGGGAATTAAGACCTCGAGTATTGTGAGAGAATAGGGTCAAAGGAGTGGGGGTGAAAGTGGTCGCCATGGCTGACCGGGGTGGGGGGGGGGAGGGAGAGGAAGGGGGGGGATGTGGAGAAGGAGAGATGGGGGGGAGAGGCGTGGGTACTGTCCCTATACAGGGGTCGTGGCCCGTCAAGGGCTTCAGAGGGTTAGGCAACCCTAGGTCGTGCGAGGTTGACCTGATCTACAGGTGGGTCGGTTGCTGGGGGATGAGGAAGTCCGGTAGGAGAAGTTCGTCTAAAGAGATCGGTGTCCGCTCTCCCTCGACCCACGTCGTGGGGCGTTCATCTAGTCTATTAGGCGTCTGGGGAGTGGGAAGTCTTGTGGCGGAGTGCCAGAGCAGTGGTATAGGCAGGGCAGAGGAGGGGGGGGGCACCGTCTAGGTTGGGGCGTTTGGGTCTTGGCCGTGCGAGTGAATGTGCTGCCACCGCACGTCTTCAGCATACCCCAACATCTTTAGGCAGTTTGTATACAACTTAACAGTGCTTATTAAGGTAGTCGGCCCCGGGGTCCCCCCGCTGAGCCATAACCCACCCAACTAAGAAATCCTCTTGGGGATGGTGGCTGAGGCATGGAGCCCTGCACAGTGCCAAAGCCTGTAAGACTGCTTGTTTGGTTAGTGGGGGAGCACATATAGCGTCTCTACACAGTTGGCGCCATGGCTTGGGAGGCCCAGTAAGAGGCGATAACTTCACCAAATGTGAGGGCCTGCAGGTGTCCGACTCGCAGCCGCGGGTCGGAGGAGTTGATAAATTGATGAGGGGGGCCCAATTTGGTAGAGGGACCTAACGTCGCAGGCTGCGAGGTGACCCCGAGGCCGTCATAAGAGGTCAGGTTGAACATAGCCGGCCCCACCCCGCCAGTACTGATCAAAAATTCAGCTAACAAAGTTAACCATAACGGAGAAATAACAGCAAGAGACCAATCATAGCATTTGACATATATTAACTTGTAGGAGCCTCATGGGGTGGGGGGGGGGTAGCCCCAGAGCCGCGACCCGAACCACCCGCCACGGCCTTATAGGGACACCTCTCACAGGGTAGCTGGGGATGACAGCTCGTGGCGTGTGCGATACGGTGCGGCCCCAGGGCCGCACCTGCGGCAATGGACAGGCAGCCGGGCTCGGTCGCCATTCTGTGCCGCCAGACCGCAGGTGCAGACCCAACGGTCCACAGCCTGCTGTGGGGCATCTGGCGCATCTAGGTAGATTAAGGCAACACTCCACAGTATAGTACGGGCCCTCGCCCCCGTGCATTATTCATGTACAGCCCAAATGCAATTATAAAACGTCTCATCTTCCACGCGGGTGCCCCCTTGCAAAGTGTGTGTCAAAAGTTCAGTCTGGAAGGCCTCCGAGGACAGCATGTTAAGCTGGGCCTTATACTGCCGCCGTATGGTAGGGTGTTCGTTCCCCAGGCGGTGGAGTGCAATCGTCCAAACTGAATAGGCCCGCAGGGGGTGTTAGGGAGTATGGCCTCTCAAATGTCCCATGTATAATGGTGTTAGCGTTTACCCGTTCCCCACCCAAAATCGGCAAGGGCCTAGATGAAGCCTTGGAAAAGCCGTTACTGTTCACACTGCGTCAAATGTGTAGGGAGGCCCTGCTGGCGGAATGTCCCGGTTCCCACCCATACTGTGAGCTAAGGGTTCTTGTGTAAATGTGTATGTGGAAACTTATCTGTTATCAACGTCGTCTGGGGAGGCCTCCCTAGGTCGGCTCCTGCTGGTGCTGGACCGAGACGACGGAACACATATCTGGAGGACAGCAGTTATTCTTCTGGCCGGGCCCCCCCAGCGAGCGGGTTGCGCGTCTCTTCTAGGTTGATTGCGGAGAGCCTCGGGGACCTCGAGGTGGGATGGTCCACGATCCAATTGCGGATGTTGACTGGCAGTAGATCGAGGGCTCTCAAGAAGCTGGGTATATCGTTAGGCCAGCGCAGGGAGCACCACATGTTGCCCTTCTTGGCCTGAAGGTTAAAAGGGAAGCCCCACTTGTATGGGATGCGTTTTTCCTGGAGGATGCTTGTCAATGGATGCTTGTCTCCGTGAATCTAAAGTGAGGGCCGAAAGGTCCTGGTATAAGGATATCGGGGCGTCTTGCTAGGTGAAGGTCTGCATGCGTGCTGCCTTCATAATGGCTTCTTTAAGCTGAAAGGAGAGGAGGCAACAGACCACATCTCGGGGCAGGCCATCTCTTCTCGGGGGCCGCAAGGCCCTGTGTGCTCGTTCGATGTGGTAGTCATCCTGAGCTCTGTCGCCCAGTATACGAGTAAAAAGCTGCGTGAGGGCAGTACTGAGGTCTTCAGATTCGGCTTCTGGCATGCCTCTGATCCTAATATTATTCCGCCTGCCCCTGTTGTCCAAGTCCTCCACCTGCCTGAGGAGCTCCAGGAGCACTGAGCCCTGTCTGGCAGTGGCATGGTTGGCTGCCTGGGAGTGTTGTATAGCTTGTATGTTTTCATGCTCCAACTCTGTGACACGCTCCTCTAAGGCCGTGAGGTCCCTGCGCACCTCTAGAATCTCCTCACGAATCGCCACTCTCAGTTCCGCTACCATGGCGGTTTTATCATGCTTGGTGAACATATTAGCCGATATGGCCGCCAGTTCTGCCCTGATTTGCGTTAGTATTTCCCCTCTTGCCGAACTAGGCTCCGAGCCTGCTCCGCTCTCAGCTCCAGGGGATGCCGCCGCCATTTTGTCTGTCTGCCTCGTGGCACGGTAAGTGTCGGGTGTGGAGAGAAAATCATCCATCGGGCCGGCTGTTTTCCCGATGGGCTAGTGCCCGATGGTCCTGGGGTGCCCTGGCGTCTAGTTTTCCCCATTTCACCTGCGCTGTTTCGCTAATAATAGGGGCTATGTGGGTCGAGATCGCGGAGCTCCGGGAAAGCACGTCTCACTCCATGCACCGGCAAGCCACGCCCCCAATTCTTTTTTTTTTAACCCTCAGAGGTTAAATCTATTTTATTAATTCATTTAAATATTTTAAAATGATACATTTAGCTAGCTGGGGAAGGTGGAAGTTAGTGGGGAATTGGGGGATTTAGTGTCATGCTAACTAGGGGTTAACGTTAAAAAAAGTTTTAAAATAAGCTTTAAAAAGTAAAAAAATTAAGTTTAAAAAAGTTTTAATAACGTTTAAGTAAAAAATAAAAAACACCCCCCTTTACCCAGTCCAAATAAAAATGTAAGATTATGCTAGCTTTAGTGTACTAATAATCTTAATTTTAATAAGGACAGGAGGCAAGTATTTTGCATTAACTCTCTTTACTAAACTCCACAGCAGTAAAGAAAAAACGTAAAGTAACAAGTAAATCACTGAGCAGCACAGTATATAAGGGTCATACAGTCTGCATAACTTCCTCTTTCTTGAAGCGACATCCAAGTCCAGATAGATGCTCGAACGTCCAGAAACTCAACGAAACTGTAACAGTGGTCTCTGGCGAGCGGAACTTGAGTAGACTCCTGATAACGAGGTAGGAGATAAGACCAAAACGAAGTCGTCATCCCATCTTACGGAGTCGTGAGGTTAATCAACCAGCGATCAGTGGAGGTCCTGAAGAGGGTTACACTGAAAGGAGAGTATAAAATCGGTTAGGTACTGAACCGTAACTGTTCACGCCTGTGTGTTGGAACAGAATGGAGTAAGTCAATTCAATAAAGACTGATTGTAAACTGATTATAGAGTAAAAAAGGGTGTGAGATGTAAGTATGTTGTACGACTAGAGTGTCTGTCTAGATGGCCGTACGGGCATGGAGGTGGAAAGATACCAAATGTGTCTAGTTGGTAAGTAATCACTAAATAAATCCCAATATCCGTCACCTTCAGATCCACTCCCCCGAAGAGTCAGGGTAGGGAACAGAAGGGAGGGAAAATACTCGCCTCCTGTCCTTATTAAAATTAAGATTATTAGTACACTAAAGCTAGCATAATCTTAAATTTTATAACATGACAGGAGGCTTCCTATTTTGCAATTTTAACGCTGAAGAAGAGACATCCCAGCAGAAGGGGGAGTGCGAAAATAAAATGTACGGAAGGTGGATTCCCGAGACCAGTCCGCTGTTCGGAGAATATCCGAAAGGGACGCCCCTGCCATGAAGGCTGATGATGCCGCCGCACCGCGGACGGAGTGGGCGCCGAAAACGGGGTCTATACCTGCAAGGGAAAGGATCCAGCGGATCCATCGGGCCAGTGTGGTGACCGAGACTGGTGCATGAGGGCGTACGTAGGAGACTAGGAGTTGACCCGACGTAGAGGGGCGGAGTGGGGAGGTGACCGAAACATACCTGCGGAGGGTGGACACGACGCAGAGCTGCGGGTCGTCGGGGAAGAAGGGGTAAAAAACCGAAGTCGATCCCGACTTAGTGCGACGAGAAATGCGGAAAGTGACCCCTTCAGGGGCCACCTCAAAGGCGTCAACATCAAAAGCCCGAACATCGGAAACCCGTCGAAAGGACACTAGGCAAAGGAGAAAAGCGAACTTAGCGGACAGTTGGCGTAGGGAGAGGCGGTCATTCGGAAGCCAATCCCTGAGAAAACGAAGGACTAGACCCACATCCCATAGGTGAGGGTATTTGGGGGCCGGGGGGCGGCGGAGCCGCATACCGCGGAGTTGACGGCAGACCAGAGGGTCTTTGCCGACCGGGAGATCCCCGACGGGGGTGTGAGCCGCCGAAATTGCGGAACGAACGACGTTGACCGAACGGTAGGAGCGGCCAGCTAAGAACAAGGAGGAGAGAAAATTAAGAATCATGGGAATAGGTGCTGTAAATGGATCAGAGTCCCGTTCCATGCACCAAGTAGACCAGGAGGCCCAAGCTGAAAGGTAACAGCGTCTAGTTCCCGGGGCCCATGAGTCCCATAAGAGGTCCCTAGCCGCCTGCGATAGTCCGCTGACTCGCCAGGAACCCCGGAAAGAGACCAAGCCACCAGGGGCAGCCGGTCTTCCAGGAGGAGAGGGTGGAGATACCCTTTGGGATCCGTGAGAAGGTCCGGGAAGGATGGTAGGAGAAGAGGGTCCCTGTAGGAGGAGGCCAGGAGGTCCGGGAACCATGGTTGGCTCTGCCACAAGGGTGTTATGACAACTAGTTTGATCCGTTGCGTCCGCATCTGGTGTAGCGTTCTCGCAATCATGGAGAATGGGGGAAAGGCGTAGGCTCCTGTCGTCGGCCATTGTTGGAGAAAGGCGTCCGTCGCCTTGCTCTCCGGGTCCGGGAGCCAGCTGAAGAATTCCGGAGTCTGGTGATTGTTGCGAGAAGCGAACAGATCCAGGTGAAATGGACCCCTCCGGGCTGCCAGGGCCCTGAAAATTCTCGTGTTTAGCTTCCAGTCGCTGACGTCTCTCCAGCGGCTGTGAGATTGATCTCTCCCGGTAAATATTCCGCTTGTAGAGTGATGTTGCGAGGAAGGCAGTAGTCGAAGATGTCCCTCGTGATATCCGACAGCAGGCGTGAGCGAGCGCCTCCCAGGCGGTTGATGTACTGGACTGCGGACACGTTGTCCATGCGTAGGAGGATGCAACAGTTGGTGCTTTCCCGGGCTAAGCTGCGGATCGCGAATGATCCTGCCAAGAGCTCGAGGCAGTTGATGTGCATGGAGAGCTTGAGCGCTGTCCATGTTCCTCCCGTGGAGACGGTTCCGTTGGTGGCACCCCATCCCCACAGACTGGCGTCTGATTCCAATACGAAGTCTGGGGTGTCTCCGAATATGGCCTTGCCGTTCCAGGCTTGCATGCTGTCCAGCCACCATGAGAGTTCCTTGCGAACCTCCGTCATCACCGGGACGGGTTGGTCGTAAGTAGGCCTGTGGCGTAGGTACTTGGTCTTGAGACGTTGCATGGCCCTGTAGTGGAGGGGGCCCGGAAATATGGCCTGTATGGAGGCGGATAGGAGTCCCACAATCCTGGCCAGGTTGCGTAGTGGAATGGAGTCGAGTCGGAGAACCCTGCGAATCTCCTTGCGAATGGCTGTGATCTTTGAAGCTGGTAGTCTCAGAGTGCAAGTCGTCGAGTCGATCTCGAAGCCGAGGAATTGTATAGTTTGGGCAGGGATAAGCTCCGACTTCTGTTGGTTTACCACGAAACCCAACGATTCCAGGAGGGACACTGACAGGCGAGTGTGTTGGCGTAGCCTGTGTTTGTCGGAGCAGAAGAGGAGAAGGTCGTCTAAGTAGATGATGCATCTCACGCCCCTGGATCTTAGGTGGGCCACCACTGGCTTTAGGAGTATGGTGAAGCACCATGGGGCTGAGCTGAGCCCGAAAGGGAGGCAAGTGAACTGCCAAGGGCGTCCGTGCCAGAGTAAACGTAGGAGTGCTCGACAGTCCGGGTGCACCGGGACTGACAGGTAGGCGTCTTTTAGATCGAGCCTGGTGAACCAGTCGTGACTTCGGAGGAGGTCTCGTAGGAGGTGGATGCCTTCCATCTTGAAGTGGCAATAGACCACATAAGCGTTGAGGGCGCGTAGATTGATGACAGGGCAGTATTCTCCTGACTTCTTCCGAACCAGGAAGATGTTGCTGAAGAAACCACCCCTGCCGTGGGCCGGCTGGATAGCCCCTTTGTCTCGGAGCTCGCGTAGCTCCGCGTTGACAAGGTTGTGGTCGGAGGTTGACATGTGGATGTGGCGAGGGGGCTGAACCTGAAAGGGGGTTCCCGCTAGGTCTATGATATAACCCTGTACAGTTTGTAGAATCCATGTGTCTGAGCAAAGGGCGGCCCAATTCTGGAAAGAAAGGGAAATACGGCCCGCAGTGCGGGTACATGGTAACAGTGGAGGAATATGGGTTCTTACCTGCGGCAAAGCGGGAACGTCCGCGTCCGCGGGGTCCGCGACCTCTATCTGAGCCTCTTGAGAAGGGTTGTTGTCGGTAGTCCCTTGTCGGGTAAAATGGAGTTGGCTGGGTGCGGGGGCCTGAAGGCCAAAATCGGCTGGCGGCACGGCCCTGTTGCCGGCCAGCCCTTCCAAAAACCCCTCTGGTAGGGTTGCTTCGGAAAACTTTGCGCATTGATGACTGCGCCTTATTGAGGGAGGTGAACACGTTTACGTGTTTATTCAGTTCCTTGAGGAACGGTTCACCGAAAAGTTTTCCTTGTGCCTGGGGCCCAATCTCCTTTGTGCCAAGGTCTGCCAGTTTGCCGTTAATACGGTACAACGCTGCTTTTCGCCTCTCCGAAGAGAGCGTAACATTCATTGGTGTTTCCGATGAAACAAAAACACCGTTGTGCCCATTCACGAATATCATGTGCCCATTCCCTGATGTCCTCGGAGGAGAAGGAGTCGGCTTTTGTGTATGCGTCACCCGCCAGATACATAATGCGTGCCAGGGGGCCTACGGAATCCAGCAGGTTATCTTGGGCGCCCCATAGGCCTTTCTCTACCCCACGGCGGGGGTCTCTACCACTGCGCATCATGAAGGTCGACATGACCTTATCGAATTCCGGGGTCTGAGCGACTTTATCCAGCAGGGAAGGGCGTGGGCATTCAGACCTGAGTCGGCTGCGGACCTCTTTCTCAAGGGGTTTGCGGAGCCACAGGTGCATGAACCTGGCAAGGTGTTCTGGAGGCGACCAATCACCCGATCTGGGGTGCCGTATGTTACGGGGGTCGAACATTGCTTGACCCAAGGGGTCCAATATAGTGTCTGAGTCACGAGGTTCTGCGTCCGCAGTGTCCTCGATACCTCCAGACTGGGCAGCACCCAGGAGGGTCTCTCGCATGAAAGCGGAGACAGACTTCTCATCCGAGCCCCATGCGTCGTAGTCCGAGTCAGAAGCATCAGCTTGCCACTCATCCAGGACCGACATGGACTGGGCAGGGTCCTGCTCTTCCTCCGAAGAGTATTCCTGACGTGGGGCCGGGGTGTGTAACTTTGAGGGCTTGCGTTTGGCAGGTGCCTTACCCTTAGTCGGTTTAGGTGTGAAATCTTCGCCTTTGTCATGGCGCTTTTTAGGGCGGGAGTCATCCCTTGACTGGTGGTCGGACAATTCAGATTCTGATTCGTGGCGGGGACGTCTGCGTTTGGGCACGTCAGGAGCCGCGGCTCGGGTCTTGGAGAGTGCCTTCTCCACAGAGGCAGCGACAGCTGCGTTAATCATGGCCTGGAAGTCCACAGGGAGGTTCTGGGATTCTTCCATGTTAAGGGTAGGCAAGTATGTCACTGGAGGCACAGCAATAAACGGGCACCCAGGTCTTAATAACAATAGTAGTAGGCGTAGGGTCAGATTTAGTATGATGGTGGGAACAAGCCCAGAATAACCCCAGCAGGGTATGATAGTGACCTTATAAACTGGGGCTCACCCAGTTAGAGAGAACTGCAACAGCAGTCTCCCAGTAAGCAGCGTATTAGTAATGGGGGCTCACCCCGGTTGCACAGGGTTGGAACCCTTAAGTGCAGGTCACAGTAATAATAAACAGGCAGCAGCACTGACCTGACTGACCCAGCCACAGTATATCTTGATAGAAGATGATGAGACAGAGGCTGTAGCAAGTGGATGACAGATAATGGTGCTTGTGAAGGTAATCCTTCAGTCCCAAGGGTGTCAAACACAAGGTAATCCTTCAGTCCCAAGGGTGTCAAACACAAGAAGAACAGCAGTGCAGGGGCAACAGCAGATTCGCACAGGCACACTGAGTCTCTGATGAGATGCACGAGGCAAAACTAAGATGGGCGCGAAAATCTCGCGAGATTCGCGATCCAAAATGGCGGCCGCAAGGTAGTAATAAATTTATTAGGCCAGCCGCGGGCGGAAGCGGGCCGGCGCAGAACCGGTCGCGAATGGAACCGGCCGCAAGGAGGGAGCCCAGGAGGGTACTCCAGGTAGGGGGGGGCGGTGGGGAGACCTGGGGGACCGGGGTAATGCCAGGGAAGGGTCCCAGAAGGTGTAAAGGGGCAGAGAAGAGGGCCGAAAGGCCACAGAGAGCCCCTAGTCCCACAGCCCACTATATAAAGTAAAAAGGCTAATGTAAATAGCAAAGTAGAGAAATTCAGATGAAATAAAACAGATAAATAGGACAAAAAATGATAATAAGTACAAAAGCTCCAGAGGAGCAAATATTCTGACCTGTCTGCGATGGAGCAGTAAAGAAAGAGGAAGTTATGCAGACTGTATGACCCTTATATACTGTGCTGCTCAGTGATTTACTTGTTACTTTACGTTTTTTCTTTACTGCTGTGGAGTTTAGTAAAGAGAGTTAATGCAAAATAGGAAGCCTCCTGTCATGTTATAAAATTAACCCCTTCCCTGCCAGTCGATCACTGCTTACAGTGATCAAAATACAGATCACAGTATTATACTGTGATCTAATTTTTTTTTAACCCCTGACGATTAACTTTTATTTATTTTTTAACCCTCAGGGGTTAAATTTATTTAATTAACTAAGTTAAATATTGTATAATTAAATATTTTGCTAGCTGGGGTGGGTGGGAGTTATGGGAAAATGGGGAATTTACTGTTAGTGCTGCTTACTGCTAGTTAAGGGTTAACGGTAAAAAGAAAGCTTAAAAAAATGTTAAATCTGTAAAAAAAAAGTTTTAAGAAAGTTTAGGAAACTTTTAAAAAATTAATAAGCAAAACAAAAGTTTAAAAAATAGTTTTAAAAAGTAAAAAAAGTTTTAAAAAATTAAAAATACATTTAAAAACGCTCATTACCACTACACCTGGAACAAACTAGAGAAAAAATTATCCCACGCCAAGGTTCAAAATATGCCTTTTGAATTACCCCAGGGTGTATTCTTTAATAAATAGTATGTGTTTGTGGGGAAGTTTCAATAACCAGCCATCTAAACTACTCCAAATTGGAACATGGACACAGCATAAAACCTCATAGTTAGAACAAAACTGAATGGCTGGGTCTCAAATGTGCCCCTTCAACATCCACATATACCTGGCAAAGGTACATACGGGGGTATTTTTGTACTCAGCAGACATAGCTGAACAACATATGAAGTATTATACAGTGGTAGTACACATAAGGTTTGCAAAATATACTGTGCAAACTCACTTTGTGTGTCAAAAAGGCAGAAAAAACGCTTATTACCGCTACACCTGGTACAAGCTAGCGGAAAACTGATCCCACGCTAAGGTTCAAAATATGCCTTTTGAAATACCCTGGGATGTCTTCTTTAAGATATGGTATGGCTTTATGGGGTATTTGGATTATATAGTCTGGTAAAAGACTCTAAAATGGGACATGGGCACAGCGTAAAAATTTAAAGTTTGAAAAAAATGGAATGGCTGTGTCCCAAATGTGCCCCTCTGATGTCCACATATACCTGGCAAAGGTACATACGGGGGTATTTTTGTACTCAGCAGACATAGCTGAGCAACATAAGAAGTATTATACAGTGGTAGTACACATAAGGTTTGCAAAATATCCTGTGCAAACTCACTTTGTGTGTCAAAAAGGCAGAAAAAACGCTTATTACCACTACACTTGGTACAAGCTTGCGGAAAAATTATCCCACGCTAAGGTTCAAAATATGCCTTTTGAAATACCCTGGGGTGTCTACTTTAAGAAATGGTAGGTCTTTGTGGGCTAGTTTGAATTTAAAACCTGCAAAGATGCTTGGAAATTGCACATAGGCCCAGCGTCAAAATTCAAAGTTCGGTAAAAACTGATATGGCTTGGTCTCCTATATGGCACTGTAGCTTCACAAAATAGTGCCAAAGACATTCATTGGGGGTGTCTTTTTACTCAGAAGACTTAGCTGAGCATAATTTGGGGGTTTTGAACTTAGTGGCATATATGAAATATACAAAATGCCCAGCAAAAATGCAATCCGTATGTAAAAAATGCACAAAATTATTTTTTACCACATACTTTGGCATATATTGGTGAAAAAATGGGGGCATGTTAAGGCACAATATGCTCCATATGAGATACCCTGGAGTGTCTACTTTTACAAATGGTAGGCCTTTGTGGTTTTTTTTTGAACAGTCAAACTACTATAATACCCCAAATGGAAGCATAGGCTCATTAAATCCGTCTCTCAAAATTCGACTGTGAATACTGAAAAGGACAGGTCTCCTATATGGCACTGTAGCTTCACAAAATAGTGCCAAAGACATAAAATGGGGGTGTCATTTTACTCAGCAGATGTAACTGAATACAAAATAAAAATTTGTACAGGAATAGCACACACTAACTTTACAAAATACACATGAGAAGTTATTTGTTATAAGTTTGTGTGCCAAAACCCCCAAAAAACACAATTTTACTCCAATATTTAGCAGAGGTTGGCGGTGAAATGGCTAAATAGAAAGTGTCAAAACAACCTTAGGTAAATAGCCTTTGGTGTCTACTTTATATAAATATATACTTTTGTGTGGCAATTTTGTTTTCTTTTATGGCTATTAAGCTTACAAGACAAACATACCAAATTCTAAAATCGCCCACATTAAAAGTGTATTTTACTCCTTGTGCTTTGTGACCTGTAACTACCAAAAAAAACTTAAAATCCCAGAAACATTATATATTCTGTAAATCAGAACAACTAAATGAATTTATTTTTAATTACTTTCCTTAACCTGCACTAATTGTGCACACATTATTATTGCAAAAACTGTAAAAAAAACCTCAAATTTTTTAATTTTTTTTGCATTTTTCTGTATTTTTTATAATAAAGAAACATTTAAGTATATATATATATATATGTTACATCAAAATAAAGCCCTTTTGGGGGGGGCGGAGCCAGCTGCAGACCAGCACGGACGCATCGTACATCGCTCCGTTCGAAAACGAGCAATAACCCGACTTAACGGCGGAAAACAGCCACTATCCCTTCCCAAACTAGACCAAAAGTCGAGGCAACAAATATGGGCAAGAAAACAAAAAAGCCACGACAAGACAAAATGCCGCACAGCCGCGACATTGGCGAACTCCTGCGGAACTCGCAGAAGGGCGCATGGGAGAAGATGGCGCTGGGTGAGGATGAATACTCATACTCATTCATACTCATACTCATGAATACTCATCCGGAGACTTTTATCCAGACCCAGACACAGGCGCATCGCCCAGCCAGCCCACAGGGCATAATACCAAAACCTCCCAGGCAGGAGAACCGGTCACAGCAGCCCTGCTGACGAAAATGTTTATGGAGCTTAGACAAGACCTGGCGGCCGACCGAGCTCACTTCAAAGAGGCCATGGAGGGGGCCACCACGAGGCTCACCCACTTGGAAACCAAAACTACCTCCCAAGATGAACGTATAACCACCCTAGAACACAAACTGACCGACCTCCATAAGCAACAAGTCGGCACAGCAGAGAGGGTGGAGGCCATGGAGGACCACAGAAGGAGACTCAATTTGAAGGTTAGAGGGGTGCCTGACGATATAGGGCTACCAGACCTCCCACACTATATGAGGCGCCTGCTAGCAACACTACTGCAACCCAAACAGGCAAAACTGCTTAAGATAGATGGACTGTTCTGTCTGCCCAAGCCGACTAATGCACCCCCCACCGCCACGGCTGATATAATCGTACGATTTCAATCCCACCAAGACAAGGCCGCGGTCCTAACAGCGACCCGAGGGAAAACCCCTCTAATATTCGAGGACTCTCAACTACTACTGTTTCCAGACCTAACGAGAAGC
Organism: Pelobates fuscus; assembly: GCF_036172605.1. Classification (NCBI taxonomy): domain Eukaryota; kingdom Metazoa; phylum Chordata; class Amphibia; order Anura; family Pelobatidae; genus Pelobates; species Pelobates fuscus. The sequence goes on along the minus strand of NC_086318.1, from coordinate 180,539,005 downwards.
ACCCTAAATTGGCGCAAATCACTGCAACCAAGCCTTCAACAGCTGAGATCCAACAATATTCAGTATCGCTGGGGCACACCAAGGCTCCTCACCTTCACATTCCGAGGGTCTATCTTCCGGGCGAGAAGCCCACAAGAACTGGTCACTCATCTGAGCCAACTAGGCCTGTCGGTCACACGACCAGAACCCACAACTTCCTTGTCCAGACTGGACCCCACCGCGACAAAAGAATTTATACCCAGAGCATCTCGACGCACCACGCAAGCTGGGGACACAACCTGAATACTACCAAATGACCATCTCTCCATCCTTTTAGGATGCCATAGACTCCGCCAAAATTTATTTTATGCTAGCTAGATATTTCTCTGGCGTACTGTCACCAAGAGTGTAACCCTAATTAATTTGCGTGCCCAGGCATACAAGAGAGAATTGATGCTCCATAATGTTTAGTTCAGGGATTATCACGCAGCTACAGTGAATGCTCGTTTTCATTTTTTCTTTCATCCTTTTCATGTTTATTTTATGCTAACTAGATACTTCTCTGGCGTACTGTCACCAAGAGTGTAACCCTAATTCATTTACGTACCCAGGCATACCAGAGAGAGTTGATGCTCCATAATGTTTAGTTCAGGGATTATCACGCAGCTTCAGTGAATGCTCGTTTTCATTTTTTCTTTCATCCTTTTCATGTTTATTTTATGCTAGCTAGATACTTCTCTGGCGTACTGTCACCAAGAGTGTAACCCTAATTCATTTGCGTGCCCAGGCATACCATAGAGAATTGATGCTCCATAATGTTTAGTTCAGGGATTATCACGCAGCTACAGTGAATGCTCGTTTTCATTTTTCTTTCATCCTTTTCATGTTTATTTTATGCTAGCTAGATACTTCTCTGGCGTACTGTCACCAAGAGTGTAACCCTCCCTAATTCATTTACGTACCCAGGCATACCAGAGAGAGTTGATGCTCCATAATGTTTAGTTCAGGGATTATCACGCAGCTACAGTGAATGCTCGTTTTAATTTTTTCTTTCATCCTTTTCATGTTTATTTTATGCTAGCTAGATACCTCTCTGGAGTACTGTCACCAAGAGTGTAACCCTAATTCATTTACGTACCCAGGCATGCCAGAGAGAGCTGATGCCCCATAATGTTTAGTTCAGGGATTATCAAGCAGCTACAGTGAATATGCCCGCATACAAAGAGGCCCCAAGTCAGAACAACATCTTGAGACACAAGCTCTGATACACCCCCCCCCTCCTCTTACCCCTTATGTCAAAATATGGGATAACTCAATGTCACAAATCCCGGAGGGGGTCCCCTTTCCCCTTGCGCACTTAAATGCTCGAAACTTATAAATGTATGTTACCTTTACCTTACTTCGGTGCTCAAGGGATGATCATTACACTGTACTACAAATGTTGTCCTACTTGTTTTTGAAAAACAACCAAAACCCTCTCAGCATGGGACAGTGATCCCACTACTACTTACATATGTATTGTTAACTGTGATTTCTCAGGGCGATAGCCCACATATTGTACCGTATTGCCTTATTAACATGCTGAGAGATAAAAAATAAAGAATTAAAAAAAATAAAGCCCTTTCTGTCCTTTAAAAAACGGTATATAATATGCATCGGTGCAATAAATTAGTAAAATGCAAATTGCAGTTGAACGCAAACAGCAAAAAATGCCGTTGTCATTAAGTGAATGGATGTAATGGATGCAGTGTGTGTGTGTCAGTGTAGTGGATGTGTGTGTGTCAGTGTAATGGATGCAGTGTGTGTGTGTGTGTCAGTGTAGTGGATGCAGTGTGTGTGTCAGTGTAGTGGATGCAGTGTGTGTGTGTCAGTGTAATGGATGCAGTGTGTGTGTGTGTCAGTGTAGTGGATGCAGTGTGTGTGTCAGTGTAGTGGATGCAGTGTGTGTGTCAGTGTAGTAGATGCAGTGTGTGTGTGTCAGTGTAGTGGATGCAGTGTGTGTGTCAGTGTAGTGGATGCAGTGTGTGTGTCAGTGTAATGGATGCAGTGTGTGTGTCAGTGTAGTGGATGCTGTGTGTGTGTGTCAGTGTAATGGATGCAGTGTGTGTGTGTCAGTGTAGTGGATGCAGTGTGTATGTCAGTGTAGTGGATGCGGTGTGTGTGTGTCAGTGTAATGGATGCAGTGTGTGTGTCAGTGTAGTGGATGCTGTGTGTGTGTGTGTGTCAGTGTAATGGATGCAGTGTGTGTGTGTCAGTGTAGTGGATGCAGTGTGTGTGTCAGTGTAGTGGATGCAGTGTGTGTGTGTCAGTGTAATGGATGCAGTGTGTGTGTGTGTGTCAGTGTAGTGGATGCAGTGTGTGTGTGTCAGTGTAATGGATGCAGTGTGTGTGTCAGTGTAGTGGATGCAGTGTGTGTGTGTCAGTGTAATGGATGCAGTGCGTGTGTCAGTGTAGTGGATGCTGTGTGTGTGTCAGTGTAATGGATGCAGTGTGTGTGTGTCAGTGTAGTGGATGCAGTGTGTGTGTCAGTGTAGTGGATGCAGTGTGTGTGTGTCAGTGTAATGGATGCAGTGTGTGTGTGTGTGTCAGTGTAGTGGATGCAGTGTGTGTGTGTCAGTGTAATGGATGCAGTGTGTGTGTCAGTGTAGTGGATGCAGTGTGTGTGTGTCAGTGTAATGGATGCAGTGCGTGTGTCAGTGTAGTGGATGCTGTGTGTGTGTCAGTGTAATGGATGCAGTGTGTGTGTGTGTCACAGTAGTGGATGCAGTGTGTATGTCAGTGTAGTGTATGTGGTGTGTGTGTGTCAGTGTAATGGATGCAGTATGTGTGTCAGTGTAGTGGATGCAGTGTGTGTGTCAGTGTAGTGGATGCAGTGTGTGTGTGTGTGTCAGTGTAATGGATGCAGTGTGTGTGTGTCAGTGTAGTGAATGCAGTGTGTGTGTGTGTCAGTGTAATGGATGCAGTGTGTGTGTGTCAGTGTAGAGGATGCAGTGTGTGTGTCAGTGCAATGAATGCAGTGTGTGTGTCGGTGTAGTGTATGCAGTGTGTGTGTCAGTGCAGTGTATGCAGTGTGTGTGTGTCAGTGTAATGGATGCAGTGTGTGTGTCAGTGTAGGGGATGCAGTGTGTGTGTCAGTGTAGTGGATGCAGTGTGTGTGTGTGTGTCTGTGTAGTGGATTCAGTGTGTGTGTGTCAGTGTAGTGGATGCAGTGTGTGTGTCAGTGTAGTGGATGCAGTGTGTGTGTGGCAGTGTAGTGGATGCAGTGTGTGTTAGTGTAATGGAGGCAGTGTGTGTGTCAGTGTAGTGGATGCAGTGTGTGTGTCAGTGTAGTGGATGCAGTGTGTGTGTGTGTCAGTGTAGTGGATGCAGTGTGTGTGTGTCAGTGTAGTGGATGCAGTGTGTGTGTCAGTGTAATGGATGCAGTGTGTGTGTGTGTGTGTCAGTGTAGTGGATGCAGTGTGTGTCAGTGTAGTGGATGCAGTGTGTGTGTTTAGTAGTGTATGCATGTAAATGTAAAGTTATTCCCCCCTCCCTGTTTCTTACCTGGTTCAGAGAGAGGGGAAGATTCTTTGATCCCTGGTGGTCCGGTCCGGTGCCATTGTAGGGCCCTCCCCGGCTCCCTATACTTGCAGAGGGGGCCCAGCGGACTGTAGCTGTACTTTACAGCATTTCCTGCTCTCTAACTCCCGCAAGATGTGTTATGCGCGCCGCGCGGAGCGTTGCCATGGCAATGCTCTAACGGCCGCACATCTCGCGGGAGTTAGAGAGCAGGAAATGCTGTAAAGTAAAGCTACAGTCCGCTGGGCCCCCTCTGCAAGTATAGGGAGCCGGGGGGAGGGGGGCGCGGCTGCACCTAAATATAGCGATCATCGCTGTATATAGGTGCAGAGAGTAATTGTGGGGCCCTGGACTGCCAAAGCAGTCCGAGCCCCCCAGGACCGCCGGGCCCTTGACAACCGTCACGGTTGTCACCCCCTTATGGCGGCCCTGTGTATATGATGTGGAAAGGTTAACTGTTATGACTGTCTATAGACGAAGTGGCTTTAGCTGCACCTTAAGGATCACCAGTCCGTGGGTGCTGTATCTCTGCGACTGCTATTCAGGAGCCATAGATTGCTGGGTATTGTTGCCACTGCTATTCAGGAGCCATAGATTGCCAGGGTATTGTTGCCAATGTAATTTTCCATGGGAGTTTTGCCATGGATCCCCCTCCGGCATGCCACAGTCCAGGTGTTAGTCCCCTTGAAACAACTTTTCCATCACTATTGTGGCCAGAAAGAGTCCCTGTGGGTTTTAAAATTCGCCTGCCTATTGAAGTCTATGGCGGTTCGCCCGGTTCGCCTGTTCGCGAACATTTGGGGAAGTTCGCGTTCGCCGTTCGCGAACGGAAAATTTCATGTTTGCGACATCACTAATGGAGAGGAGAATTAGTCTAAATGAAATAGACTGTTATAAGAAGGATACAATTCAGCCTGCAACACAAAGAAATTCTGAGCAAGACAATATGGATTGCTCACAAAAGGATTCTTGTTTGATTGGTAAAGAACATCTGAATGCGTGTTTACAAGAGCAATTAGAAAATATGAAGAAAGAGATACACCTTAAAGATGGATGACTTTAAAATGGAGATATCCAAAATAACGGATAAAGTTAATTCAATTGAAGATAAAATTGAGCATTCAAAAATACAACAAGGACTATGGGAAGAAAAGATTTTACAGATGGAAAAGAAAATTGCGTTATTGGAAGTCAAGATTACCGATAATGAAGATAGAGCAAGGAGAAATAATATTAGAATAAGAGGAATCCAGGAAGAAGTGACACCAGTAGGGCTGGATGACTATTTAAATTAGTTCTTTAAATTTTTGGGAGTACATCAAGATAACAGTCTATATTGCACAGAAAGGATCCATAGAATCCCAAAACCTAGTACTATTTCGGCTCAAGCCCCAAGAGATGTCATTGCAGCATTAGGTTCATATAGACTTAACCCTTTAAGACCGGAGGGCGTACTATTACGCCCTATTTTAAGCGGCTCTAAACGCCGCCGGGCGTAATAGTACGCCCTCCGGTTTTTTGTTACTTACCCGGTCGCCGGCGATCCCACACCAGCGATCACGGTTGGGGGGACTCCCAGGGAGCCCCCCGCGGCACGTCCTTCCTCCTCGGGGCCCCCCCGGCCATGTGAGAGTGAGATCCTTGCGGGGACCTCACAATCACATGGCCGGGTTAGCTGGCTGTGGCATTGCCAGCAGGGGGACTAACTGTAATGACAGTTAGTTCCCCTGCTGGCTAGAAATACAATAAAATAAAATAATGTTAAAACAGTGTAAAAAAAATAAATATATACTTAGATCATATATATACACATACATACACTGTCTAGGTGTATTTTACTATTAATATATATAGAATTATATATATATATATTAATATCAAATTACACGTAAACTGATACTGATAAATATATAATATAAAAAAATATGTAAATACGTTAAAAAATAAAATTAAAAAAATTATTAAAAATAAATAATTAAAAAATATATAGATGTGTGTTATTTCGTTCTAACTGTATTGTGATATTAATATATATATTTATATCAAAATACACATAGAACGAAATAATATATATATCTATATACATAAATATATACAGTGGCGTACACACAACCCATCGGCCCCGGTGCGAAAACTGATCTGTGGGACCCCCCCCCCCCCCCCCGCTTACTCTGCACGGGCTGGGGCCGCAACACATGGCGGGCGGGCACCTGTTCGCAGGGCTGCGACCCGTGCGACCGCGGTATGTACGCCAGTGCATGCATAAACACATACACTTAAAGGACCACTACAGACACCCAGATCAAATCAGCTCAATGAAGTGGTCTGGGTGCCAGGTCTCTCTAGTTTTAACCCTGCAGCTGAAAACAGCAGTTTCAGAGAAACTGCTATGTTTCACTGAGGGTTAATCCATCTCTAGTGGCTGTCTCATTAACAGCCGCTAGAGGATTTTCTGCGATTCTCACTGTGAAAATCACAGTGAGAAGACGCTGAACGTCCATAGGAAAGCATTGAGTAATGCTTTCCTATATGGGCGGTTTGAATGCGCGCGTGGCTCTTGCCACGCATGTGCATTCGGAGCTGAGAGGCGGATCGGGACGGAGAGATCCCCAGCGCCAAGGGAGCCCGGCGCTGGAGAAAGGTAAGTGCTTTAGACACACACACACACACTCTCATGAACAGACGCACACATTTACTGACAGACACACACTCAGTGACAGACGCACACAAACATACTCAGTAACAGACACACACACTAACACTAACACACTCTAAAACTAACACACTCACTAACACAATCACTCACACTAACACACTCACTAACACACTCACTAACACACACTCACTAACACACACTCACTCACTCACACTCACTCACTAACACACTCACTCACTAACACACACACAAACTAACACAAACTAACACTAACACACTCACTAACACACACTAACACACTCACTAACACTAACACACTCACTAACACAATCACTCACACACTCACTAACACAATCACTCACACTAACACACTCACACTAACACACTCACACTAACACACTCACACTAACACACTACCACTAACACACTCACACTAACATACTCACTAACACTAACACACTCACTAACACACTCACTAACACTAACACTAACACACTCACATTAACACTAACACACTCACTAACACACTCTCTCACTAACACACACACACACTAACACACACACACACACACACTAACACAAACTAACACTAACACACTCACTAACACTAACACACTCACATTAACACACTCACTAACACACACACTCACTCACTCACTAACACTCACACACTCACTAACACACTCACATTAACACACTCACTAACACTAACACACTCACTAACACACTCACTAACACTAACACACTCACTAACACACTCACTCACACTCACATTAACACACTCACTAACACTAACACACTCACTAACACACTCACTAACACTAACACACTCACTAACACACTCACTCACACTCACATTAACACACTCACTAACACAAACACACTCACTAACACTAACACACTCACATTAACACACTCACTACCATTCTCACTAACACACTCACTAACACTAACACACACACACACTCACTAACACACTCACTAACACTAACACACTCACTAACACACTCACACACACTCACTAAACACACACACACGTTTTTTCTGTTTTTTTTTTTTAATTTAATCCCCCCAGCCTCCTTACCTGTGTGAGAGCTGGGGGGATTCCCTGGGGTCCAGTGGTGTTGCTGGTCACCCGGCTGGCGGGCGCGTGAGGGAGCACTGTCCCCTGGGTGCTCCCTCTTCAGCTCCCTCGCGCGCCGCGTACTGATACCGGAGCCGGAAGATGACGTCATCTTCCGGCTCCGGTTTCAGTGCGGTGCGCGAGGGAGCTGAAGAGGGAGCACCCAGGGGACAGTGCTCCCTCGCGCGCCCGCCAGCCGGGTGACAGCAGGGCCAGCCTCGGGGGGCCCGGAGGTGGCCGGCTCCTGGGCCCCCCAGCAGAAGAGGCTGGCCCTGTGGGTACATACCGGGTCGCAGGGGCGGCCGGGCCCCCTGGTGGGCCGGGCCCGGTCGCAGCCGCGACCCCTGCGACCCTGGTATGTACGCCACTGAATATATACGTATATATCACTATATTTATACCTATATATAAATAAAAATATACATTTTTTATATATATATATATACATATATATACACATACGTATATATATACATATATTAATTCTACACATATATTTATGTAATTTCTTTACATAATTAGGTATCTTAATTAATTACAATTAGCGGGACCTGCCTGACAACCCATGACGAAAGTATAGGGAATTTAATTTGTTAGCACTATATTTAACCCTATAACTTTCCAAGACACCATAAAACCTGTACATGGGGGGTACAGTTTTACTTAGGAGACTTCTCTGAACACAAATATTAGTGTTTCAAAACAGTAAAATGTATTACAACGATGATATCCCCAGTAAAGGTTAATTTTTTTGCATTTTTCACGCACAAACAGCATTTACACGGATGATATTATTGCTGTGATACTTTTTACTGTTTTGAAACACAAATAAGTCTCCCAAGTACAACAGTACCTCTCATGTACAGATTTTATGGTGTTTTCAAAAGTTACAGCATCAAATATAAGGCTTGTGTTTCATTTTTTTCACATTAAAATTCGCCAGATTGATTACGTTGCCTTTGTGACCCTATGGTAGCCCAAGAATGAAAATTACCCCTATGATGGCATACCATTTGCAATAGTAGACAACCCAAGGTATTGCAAATGGGGTATGTCCAGTCTTTTTTAGTAGCTACTTAGTCACAAACACTGGCCAAAATTGGCGTTTTTTGAATTTTTCACACACAAACAAATACTAACGCTAACTTTGGCCAGTGTTTGTGACCAAATGGCTTCTAAAAAAGACTGGACATACCCCATTTGCAATACCTTGGGTAGTCTACTATTGCAAATGGTATGCCATTATGGGTGTAAATATAATTCCTGGGCTACTATACAGTCTCAAAGGCAACGTAACCAATCTGGTGAGTTTCAATTTCAAATGTAACGTGCTATATTTGACCCTGTAACTTCCCAAAACACCATAAAACCTTTACATAGGGTACCGGTTTACACGTGAGACTTTGCGCAGTAAAAGCAAACAGTATTATGACATTGAGATTAAAATGTCATGTAGAACTAAAAAAAATAAGCTCAGAGCTTGCAAATGTGGATACAGGAGAGTGTTAAATAGCGGGGGCTTGAGCCTACTTCCGATTCCCCTCTCCTTCTCCCTCTGAAGGGGGACGGGGAGAGGTGACACCTTAGTGGTTCTGTACCCGCGCAGGGTCTCTTACTTATTTCCCTAATTAAAAGGGGAAAGATCGGAAATTTTTTATATATCTTACGTTTTTTGGGGGGGGGGGGGGAATATATAAAAGAGATGGGATATTCATTATAAATAAAGGAGTATTGGGTGTAAAAGAAAGTAAAATGAGATAATAGTTACTATACAGTTCACGTATAGAAGTTAGATATATGATTTGATTAAATCACTAAGGTGGAACAAATAGTTTAACTATAATAAGGGGCACGTTAATTATCGAAATAAGATCAAATTGAACAAATTGAATGATTACTCATAAATATCACAATGTAAAAAAATAAAAGTAAATATAAAGAATAGGGTATATGAATCAATAAAATGAATATATAAGAAATATAATAGTAAGTATTAATGAAGAATTGTAGAACAACACATAGATAGGTTTGAGACACATACACGGTTGAAGAAATTGGGAGAAAGGAAAAAGCTGAAAGAAGTAAAGAAGGAAAGGGGAAAGGTTAAAAATATAAATGTATTAAAAAATAAAAAAGGGGCTAATCACAATAAAATAGATTTTGTTAAAATCACTTATACAAAGCTCATATTAAATGTAAATAAGAAATTAATGGTTAAAAGGAAATAGAAGAAACACTTTCATTTTTTTCATAAGATAAACTCATGGTAACTTCTAGTATAGATAAATTGTTAAGTGTATCCCATCACCTAACCGTTTAGGGCGGTTAACTTTGTATATTCTTTCCCTCCTGATATAGGGGGAAGGAATACAGGGATATAGATGGTTCTTTTGGATAAGGAACCGAGTATTTTAATGTTAATTGTAGGTGTGCAATGTAGTGTTTGTCATGTTATATGTATGTTTCCCACGTGGGAGAGAAGGGAGCTGGATAGAATGAAGACATGTTTAAGATAGCATCCTTGAATGTAAGAGGGTTAAATTCACAGCAAAAAAAGAGTTATTCTCACAGACTTTATTAGGAAGGAATAAATACATATATGTGGAATACAAGAGACCCACTGGCTAGTAAAAGAGAAAGATATATTTAGTTCAAATGAATTTCCATTTATTTTTAAATCTTCTGTTTAAAAAGAAAAAAAGAGGGGTAGCAATTATAATATCTTCAAAAGTAGATTTCAAACTAATTCATCAGGACTCTGATACTGAAGGAAGAGTCATTATAATAATATGTGAGATAAATAACCAGCTATACACTATTGTAAATGTATATGCACCAAATAAAGCTCCCACAAGGTTCTTAAATAAACTTGTGGATAAAGTTGATAAAATCAAACAGGGTAAAATAATATATTTGGGAGATTTCAACTGTTTATTGGACCCTACCATGGATAGAAATAAACTAAATAATAAGGAGAATAAAGGATATTTAAAACAATCCTCCCTAAGATTTAATGAGATTATCAAAAAGGCAGGCCTTATGGATATTTGGCGCATATGGCATCCTATGGAAAAGGATTATACGTGTTTTTCCTATCCACATCAAGTCTATTCAAGAATAGATTATATATTGACAGAAATAAATATTGCCTGAATGGTTAAGAAGATTTTAATTACCAATATTCCATGGTCAGATCACAATGCATTCATTTTGGTTATCAAAGATGATTTTGTCAAAGCTAGATCTAATTGGAGACTGAATAAATATCAAAAAAAGTTAAAATGTGGATATAATGGGGCGGGGCCTGACAGCCAAGATGGCCGGACGTGTTTGTCAGCAGCTCCTGCACATCTGAACTCAATCCAAACAAATCCTACTCGAACCGATTAATAAGCAGAGAGGAGCAGATAGTGGATTTCTACCGCAGCGAGTGGGTGCCCGAGGGTGTCCCTATTTCTACCTCAGCACCTTGGAAATTCACTGTCCGAACATGCGGCCTAGTGGGAATGGCGGCCAGAAACCTGGGGGAGTCGGCCGATCCTCCGGGACAGAACCGGCTGCGACCGCAAGCAAGTCTGCTGCCCTGCAACCCCCCCCTTTGGACCGGTGGGGGTTATCCCGGTCCCCCTGGGCTCACCCCAGGGACTCACTGAGCGATCAAGCAATTCTCGCATCAACCCAACCGGTAAGGCCCAAGATGGCGGACGAGTCCTCCTCGTGGAGGCTCGGGCTGAGCGGGCCAGAACCGGTCCAACTGGGCCCACCAAACCACACGCAACGACGCATAGACAAAGCGTTCCAACGATTTTGGCGGCGACTAGAGGCGTGGATGGCGGCACAACAGGCCCAACCTCAGGAGAGTAAACGAAAGGCCGCGACCCGCAAAAGGCCTAAAACCCCTCAGAGCAAACCGACTCCACAAATCAATAAAAACACCGTCTTCGACCCGACAAGGCGGAGTCCCACTTGGAACAAGAAGAAAGAAAATTATCGCCGGCGGAGAACCCGCACCCACATAAGGCGGCTACGCAATGCGGGACGTACAATACCCCACTTACCTGCACACACGAGCGGGAGAAGAGGAGTCCGGCACCAGACCCAGAGCCCTGAGGCGACTTACATCAAGCGACTGAGACCAAGCCGATACCATCGGAAGAACGCAGCATCTGCTCGCCCACCGCACAACCGCGCACATGAACCAAGTTGGGGAATCCAGACGGAGGGTCACCACCTGGATTGGACAAGCCGGAGGGCAGGCGGAGATACCGGGTCGAGCTACACAACGGATCATTCACTAAAGCACATCAAAGGCGTCGGCTGACAGATTGCAGCAGCCCGTGATCCGGCTACCAGCCTACTCACAGTGCGGGACTTAGATGAACGCCCAAAGTAACAATCGAACTTCTCACTCCATTTGCTTTGTCCACC